>NC_133592.1:2986131-3286131 GCF_964106895.1 Numenius arquata
GGTTGGCCGAATCGGCCTGCCGAAAGCGCGGATTGGTCAGCCCCGTCGCGATCCCTTACTGATTGGTCGCTTGCCGCTGGCAGCTCCGATTGGCGGAGGTGCAGGTTGTTTACTTCCCGTCTCTCGCCCTTTTGCCGCCGGCGACAATCTTGTGAGCTACTTCCGCCAGGAGCTCCGCCCTCTCTCGCCGATGACTGGTCGAGCGGTAGCGTCTCGCACTCTCATTGGTCTGCGGCGTCTTCCGGGAGGCGGAGCCGTGAAGCCGCTTTCGAGCCGGGCAGGGCCGGCGCCGGCAGTGTCATGGCGGCGCCGCTGCGAGATCGGTTGAGTTTCCTGAGCCGGGTACGGGCCGGGCCGGGCCGGGCTGGGCCGGGGAGGGAAGGGGATGGGGGGGGGGGAGGCTTCCTGGAGGCGTGACGTCACTCCACCACCCGTGACGTCATCACCGCACCTTCCCCCCTTCTGTGCTGTCAGAGTCCGGGGCCCCTCGGCCTGGCCTCTCACCCTGTCCCTTCTCCTCCTCGTCCCCCTCCAGCTGCCGGTGCTGCTGAGGGCAACGGCCGACGACGACGTCCCCTGCCCCGGGTACCTGCTGGAGGAGATCGCCAGTATCCTTCTGGGGGTCCCAGGGACCGAGGGGGATGTCCCGGGGGTGGGGTGCGGGAGGCCGGTGGGGCTGAGCCGGGGGGGATGGAGGTACTGGTAACGGGGGGAGGGGGGGGGCTACGGACGCCCCTCAGCCCGGCTGCGGTCCCCGTGGGGGGAGCAGGATCCCTAACCCCCGCCCCAGAGATCTCCCACGAGTCGCCGGGCAGCGGCCAGTGCCTGCTGGAGTATCTCCTCAACCGGCTGCAGAGCAGCTCCTGCCACGTCAAGCTGAAGGTAGGGCTGGGGGGGAGAGGGGAGGGCAAGGGGGGCGGCTGTGGGGCTCCCCCGGGGTGGTGGGCATCGCCGGGGGCTGTTGGTGCAGCTGCGACTCGGCTTTTTCACCCCGAACCCTGTGTCCGCAGGTGCTGAAGATCCTGCTGCACACATGCACCCAGGGCTCCCCGCAGTTCGTCCTGCAGCTGAAGAGAAACGCCTGCTTTATCCGGGAGGCAGCAGGTAACGGGGTGAGGAGTGGGGGAGCTGGGGCCGGAGAGCGGGGAGCAGCCCTGTGTGGTGCTGGAGAACCCGACCTGGCTGCGGGGGCTGCTTCAGAGGCTGAGCACTGGCTGGGGCTGGGGTCCTGCCCCATCCTGCCTCGTGCCTGGGAGCCGAGTGTCCCCCAGCCCTCCCGAACTCATGCCTTGCAGTGTTCTCTGGGCCCCCAGACCCTCTCCATGGCAACAGCTTGAACCAGAAGGTCCGGGCAGCTGCGCAGGTGAGTTCCTGCCCTGTTCCCCCTGTACTGGGCAGACTCCTGGGCCTTGCCTGAGCTGGCAGGGCAGCTCTGCCTCCCAGACTCCCACCCTGGGGCCTGGCTGAGGTGTCCAGCACTCCCCAACTCTCTGCCCACACTGCTTTCTCTCTCGGCAGGACTTGGCCAGCGTTCTCTTTTCGGATGCACCGCTCCCCCAGCCTTCTGCGCTGCCTGCTCGTCCCCTGCTTCCCACAGGTAAGTGCTGGCAACGCTGGGACAGTCCTTTCAGCTGTAGCTGTGGGTGTGCAGAGGGTCTGTTGGCCAGGGGGGCTGTTGGGGGTGAGTACAAGGTGCCACAGGCCCCGGTGACAAGTGCCTGGCTGCTGCCCCTGCCCCCCTGCAGGCCCCAGCTCTGCTCACTGGAGATGTCCCGCAGCTCTGGCCAGAGCACGCTACAAGGTGCTGTGTCAGAGGGGAAAAATGTGCCCCTGGGAGCAGAGGGACAGGCTACCCTTAGCTCCCCTTCTTCTGTCGGTGCCCTGCCCTGCACCCCAGCTCCTCCGGCTGCCCCAGGCCCTCCCTTGTGCTTACGAGGAGGAGAAACAGCAGCAGAGGGGAACCCTGAATTCCTTTGCTCCCTCTGAACGGGCCTTGTGCCTCCCCCAGGCATGGGCTCCAGCCCTGGTCCCTGCGGCTCCTTGCAAGGATTTGGCTTCAGCGGTGAGAAAAGCGGTTCCGGTAAGTTCTGCCCTCGCCTGGTGCTGCCCCTTACCCCCTGTGGGTCCCCTGCTCAGTACTGCCCTGCCTGCGCGCCGCGGCACCCCAGCTCCAGGGGTCCTGCCTGGGGTTAGACCAGGCTCCCAGTGTTCGAAGACGTGTAACCTGGTTGCCAGGTCTCTCGGTGTTTCTCTCTCAGCGGGTGTTTCTCGGTGGCTCAGAGGAGACCCTGCTGCACCCTTTGCAGCTCTCCCCTTTCCTAAGCCGTCTGATGGCTATTGGGGCTGGTGGCATGGCTGTGGGGCTACCAGTGGGGTGCTCTGCCAGGTCCTTCCCTGCTGGGAGGTGTGACAGGGACGTGGGAAGCTGGCTTGTGCCCCATGGCTTGTAGCTCCCAGGTTTTCTTCACTCCCCTCATCCAGCCAGAAGTCCAGGCTGTGCCTGGAGCCTGGCTGCCAGGGCCACTCCTCTCTGCTGGCAGGTCCCTGCTGTCCCCTGTGACTCCCTGTGGAGCGGTGGGTGCCCAGGGACTGGGCTGGAGCTCTGTTGGGAAGCGCCTGACGCCCTGGCCTTTCCCCAGCTTCGACGGGGGAAGCCCTGCTCAGCACCATCCAGCGAGCGGCTGAAGCGGTGGCCCACGCTGT
Source organism: Numenius arquata (assembly GCF_964106895.1). Taxonomy (NCBI): domain Eukaryota; kingdom Metazoa; phylum Chordata; class Aves; order Charadriiformes; family Scolopacidae; genus Numenius; species Numenius arquata. Next base: position 2,988,835 of record NC_133592.1, read on the forward strand.
GCTCCCCTCCCCGGAGGGATCCCGGCCTCACCGCAGGGAGCTCCACGAGGACGCCTACCAGCCCGTGAGAGCCCCCTCTCCCACCAGGAGCGCGGTTGGGGCTGTGAAGCCACCAGTGGCCACTACAGCGCACAGCACCCGAGGTATGTCCCCCAGCCACTGGGCCGAGGTGGCCAGTGGCTGCTGGGGAGCCTGGCAGGGGTCCCTGTGAGGTACTGGGGGTCAGCACCTCTCCCTGCTGCTGTCCCTGCAGTGAGACACCAGCCGGGGCTGCCCGGGGGCGGCTGGGAGGAGGCAGACAGTGGGCACAGCTCCCAGGACTCCTCGCAGGGCAACGGCGAGTTGAGTCGCGCCTCAGACTCCTGCAGCAAATCGGGCAGCGACAGCCACTCCGGGGCCAGCCGGGAGCTGACTCACGTGGCCGAGAGGTGAGAACGGGGCCATGGGTTGCTCCCCTTCCCCCGGGACCTTCCAAGATGCTTCCCTTGACTCTAGGAACGGTGTCCTTGTTTTGCCACGCCATTAATTTGAGTCCTCTGGTGCTGCTGGGCTGGATTCCTCCCAGGGTGTTTGGCCTCCCAGCCTGGGCAGCCTGTGGGTGGGCAGAGCCACAGGCAGAGGAGCTAATCCAGGAGGGACTACTTGCTCACAGGAGGGTGGTGGGGTCTGCGCTGGGACCCCAGGACGGAGCAGGGCTGTCCCCTGTCCCCACCAAGGTATTTCCCCGAGCAGGGTGGATGCTGACAGCCTGGGCGACTGCGTGCGAGAGGTGAGCCTGGTGTCGGCGCTGACCCGTGGCGCCAGGGTCTTCCTCACCAGGGAGGAAGCACAGCAGTTTGTCAAGGAGTAAGTGCCCGAGGCAGATGCTCTCTGGGACCCGTGGGTGCTGTGGGGCCGGGCGGGGAGCTCTGTGGGGGCTTTGAGGGGCAGCCTGATCCCTTCTCACCCCCCTGGCTGCCTTTTCCCAGACCTCTGGGGCCAAAATGCTGCCAGGCAGGAGGGTTTGCCCGCTCCTGGGGCTCGGGGTGCTGCCTGCTCCTGGGGCTTGGGGTGCTGCGTGCAGCTGGCGCGGCTGTAACCCCTTCCCGTTGGCCAGGTGTGGGCTGCTGAACTGCGAGGTGGTGCTGGAGCTGCTCAGCCGGGCGCTGGAGGACCCCAGTGACAGCGTCCGCATGGTGAGTGCAGGACGGACAGTCCCCATGTGCCTGGGGTGGTGGGAGTCACAGGGTGGAGGGATGGGGGAAGAAGTGCCACCGAATTGGGGCGTTTCGGTGCCTATCCTGCCTGCCGGGCTCAGCCACGCTCTCCTCCCCGCAGAGGTCCATGTGTGCCATCTCCTCCCTCATGTGCTCCGACCTGCTCTCCCTGGATCAGATCTTCGCCGGGACTCGGCAGCACCTGCAGCAGCTCAGCCAAGGCAGCCCCGGCCCCGTCGCCAACCGAGCAACGAAGGTGACTTTTGGGACATCCCTGTGGCGTCTCACCGGGACAGGGGCTCCCAGGGATTGGCGTGCCCATCTTTGGGGACACCCAGCTCTTGGGAATGGTTCCATACATGTCCCAGAGGGGTGGGAATTGTCTGCCTCTCCCAGGAGTGGGGAGCATTGGGGGTGTGATGCTCCCTCCCCAGGAGACAAGGCTGAGCCATGGGAGGGGACACCGGGGCTGATCCCCGGCACTGGGAAAAGGTGACAGGGCCGAGCCCCCTTCCCAATGCCGCTCTCACTCCCGCTTATCCCACTCTTTTCCCAGATCCTGCGGCAGTTCGAGGCTCTCTGCAGAGGCCAGCCCTCCCCGAAGAGCGCCCGCCCGCACTCGGACCCCTCCGCCCTCACCGTGGGCTCAGCCCCGTGCACCGGGGACCTGCTGACGGACATCCCACCCCTGGCAGGCGAGAGCATCCTCACCCCCCTCAGCGCAGCCCCGCTCCCCGTGGCCACGACAGTCCACGGCGAGGAGCAAGGGGTGGAAGCGGAGACCCACGGGCAGCCCGGTGCCGCGGTGCCAGCCTGTCCCTGCGAGCAGGAGGCGGCGAGCAGGCTGGCAGGGGACACGGTGCCCTCCTGCAGCCTGTCCCTCTTTGCCGGCATGGAGCTGGTGGCCCGTCCCAGCGCCGTGCTCTGCCCGGACTCTCCGCCAGCAGAGCCGCGGACACTGTCCCAGCCCCAGGACAGGCAGATGGACGCAGAGGGCAGCCGGCAGCCATCGGCCTTCGCCTTCCTCAACATGTAGCTGCTGTTGGGCTCCCGGGGGGGCTGCGGGGACTTTGCCCTCCCTCCCTGCGGGGCCTGTTGTGCCGTCGCCCCATGGGGGCTATTCCATCGCCCTGCGCCAGGCTCGGTGGGTGTGGGGACCCCAGTCCTCCACAGCTGCCCCTACAGCACTCTGGGGAAAAGCAGAGGCAAGGGAAGGGGCTGCTGGGGGGCTGCCAAGGGGACACGGGGTGTGAAATGGCTGCAGGGGCCAGGGCTTTAATAAGATTATAATGTCCCTTTCACTGTCTTTTTTTGCCAAAAGCGGGGCTGGTGGCCCTGGCTCGGCTGGGCTGCGAGGGGGATGTGGGGGAGCCAGAGCTGAGATCTGCCAGTGCCTGCTGGGGCTGAGCTGGGGGGGTGGTTTGGGGACCCCGTGTCCCCAACCTCCCCCCTGCTTGGTGGCTGTGGGGCTGGGGCGGGAGAAGGCACTGTCCCCATTGGGGCCAGGACCCACCAATAAACCCCACACTCAGGTCTGGGAAACTTGTGACTTCTTCCTGCGCCGTTGCTGGAGCTTTCCCTACAGCTTCTTCCCTCTGCCCCACAGCTTCTCCCCCCCCTCCCCGCCCCACAGCTTCTCCCCCCTGCCCCATAGCTGGGCCTTCAATACAGCTCCCTCTGCCCATGTGGCCCGAGCCCCGCCCAGCCCCCGCCCTCCTCCCGCAGGCCCCGCCCCTCTCCCATTCTGGCCCCGCCTCTTGCCTTATCCCAATGACTCTTGCCTCCGTAGGCCACGCCCCCCTCCTCCAGGCACCGCCCCTCTTCTCTTATGGCCCCGCCTCTCGCGTCATCCCAATGGCTGTCCCTTCCCTAGCCCCCGCCCTAGCCCCGCCTCTCCCTCAAGCCACGCCCTCTCACTTTCTGGCCACGCCCTCCTCCTCAGGCCCCCGCCCCTTCTCCCCTCCCTCCTCCCACCCCTTTCTACGCCTCAACCAATCCCCGCTCTCCTCCTCGCCCCGCCCCTCCCTTCCGATTGGCTGCCTCCGCCGCCCACGCCCAATGGCTGGGGCGAGGCGGAGTACGCGGCGGCGGTAGGCTGCGCGCGAGCGAGCGCGGGGCGGCCTTGGTTGGGGGGGGGGGGAGAACCGGGAACAAGAAGGGGGCCTGCTCCGACGGGGGGGGACCGGGACGGGGGTACGGGGGGGGTCCCCGGGGCCCTTTGTAGGGGGGTGTGGAGCTGGGTGACGAGGGGACAGCGCTGAGGGGGAGGCCGGGGACTGGGTCCGGGGCTTTAGCCCTGGCCCCTGGCCTCACCCCAGGCCCCGGCCCTTCAGTAGGCCCTGGGGGGATGGTGGTGCAGGTCCTTCTCACCCTCCTCTAGGCCCTTCTCGGTGCTTGGAGTCCCTCACCCGTGTTGCCCCTCCTGCGTGGGGGTCCTGGGCCTGGGGTTCTGGGCAGGGAGGCTTGGGGGGCCTGGCCTTGGGACCTGGAAGGTGCTGGGCCTGAAGGGATCCTGGGGTGTTCTGTGCCTGGGAGCTTGGAGGCCGGGGCCTTGGGATTTTGGGGGGTCTGGGAGGGTCCTGGGGGGCTCCTGGGCTTTAGGGCTTGGCAGCCTGGGTGGCCCTGGGAACTTGGAGGTCAGGACCTGGGGGATCCTAGGCCTGGGCACTTGAGGGCCTGGGCATGGATCTGCAGCCTGGGCCTGGGTGTCCTGTGCCTTGATTCTGGGCCGGTGGCCTGTTTTCCTGGCGGTTTCCATCGAGAGCCTTTTGTTTACCTGGGTTGTGTGAGGCCAAGGCATTGCCAAGGTCTCCGGTGGAGGTTCAAGGAAGGGGTGAAACCAGACCTGCTGGGGGAAGCTTGGTTTAGGGATGGTTTGGGTAGCAGTGTGTAAATAAATAAAAAGATGTCACGGTGGTATTTGCTTGGGGACAGTGACAGCTCCTGGCTCAAAGCTGTGGCAGGAGGAAACGCAAAGGGGTAAAGCAGGGAATGTGTCACCTCCCAAGCTGGGAAGGGGGCTCAGCTCTCCCTGCACTCATGGAGAGGGCATGGCTGGTTCTGAACAGCCGCTCGGCAGAGATTGGGAGCGTGTGCGGGGGAAACAATCCCTCAGGAGCTGCCCACTTGCTTCTTCAGCGTCGCTGCCTGATGTAGGGTGCTGGGTGAGCTGAACCCCCAGCCTGAACAGAAGGGGCTCTTCTGGGCTCACGTGGTCTTCTGGCAGCCACTGTCTGTATAGAGTGAAAGAGCCTGGTGTGGGGAGCGGGGCTTTTCTCCTCTGTCTTAATCATCTGCTGGCTTTGACAAGAAGGCCCCAGCCCCTAAATGGGGCAGCAGGACGTGGGCTGGCTGGCCAGGGCATTAGATCAAAGCAGTGAGGAGACAGCTGCTGGTGCTGGGCACTGTGAGGAGTTTACCTGGAGCCTCTCCAGGCCTTGTGTTCAGGTTATTTGTCGTGTGGGAATACAGAGGAAAGTGTTTTGTCCCACTTGAAAATGGTTACGTCTCTGCGCTCTGGCATTTGTAGGACAAAGTTGGGGGCAGAGTGTGTGGTTTCCTTGCCGCACAAGGCTGAATGCGCTCTCTGTGCCTTCACTTCTCCGTCTGTGCTGTGCTTCCAGGGCTCCTTCTCTCTGCTCGAGCATGAAGAGCACCCGCAGCAGCTCCTCCTTCCAGGGTACCGGTTCTGGCAGCGTGGATCTGAGTCTGACAGGCCTCCCGGTGCCGGTCTCACGGCGCCCCAGCAGCGCCTCTCCCGCCAAGCACATGGCACGCTCCATCTCAGTCACCACCGACGGCAAACCGAAGAGGAACGCTCTGGTGAGTCCTGGGTGGGAGAGGTCCTTCATCCCTCCTGCTGCTCGGGGCAGGAGGTGCCTGTGTGTGGGCTGTGGGATGCCTCGATGCACACGTGCTCTGCTGGCTGTCTAACGCTGGGCTGCACTGATCCTGCAGGATGAGCTTTGAAACGCAGCCTGGGGCGGGAGGTGGCACTGGGGAGGGCCCTGGTTCCCACCAGGAGCATGCGGTGTGGCTGGGTGTTTATGGAGAGCAGCCACGCTGCCTTTGGGAGGGGAGAATCGGGCTGGTCCAGGTGCTACTCAGCGCTGCAGCGCCATGCTGTCTCTCCAAATCTGATCGTCCTCAATCATCGGCTGCTCGTTGGGTCCCTTCTCGACCCTTTAACGTATGCAGAAGGGCAAGCAGGGAAGCATCAGGCTTCACCCTTCCCTTCCTTGCCCAGAAACTCCCGAGTTCCTGGTATGTTCTGCTGTGTTGTTTTCAGGCCCACCCTGCTCGTTGCTGAGCACCCTGTATTCCCGCTGGGGTCAGGGGGAGTTCTGGACTCTTGAGGTCTTGCAAAGTGAGGGTGTTTTTGTTCTGTGAGTGGTTTTTTTTCAGCAGAGTGAACGAGCCCCAGGTACGTACAGGGCTCTGTTAAGATCCAGTAGCAGAGAGTCTCTGCCCTCTTTGCTGAGTAATCCCTGCTGTCTTGGCAGCCTTCCTCCGTGCTCATTCCCAGGGCAGGTAATGATCACAGCCCTCCTTGGCTGGGGAGCTCTCACAAACGAGCCCGTTCCTGCTGGCTCAGCAGCAGCGCAGAAGCCCGAGAGGGAGCGAGGTGTCATTGCTCTCTGCCTCAAGGAGAGGTTGGCAGCCGTGGGGATATCGGAAACATCGTGTCGGGGCTGCGTTGAAGGGGGTGGTGGGGTAGCACCGCCAGCAGTGCTATTTTAGGATGCCTGATTCACGGGGGAAGCCTGTCTAGGCCAGGCATCCCAGCTCCGCCTGCCCATGCTTCTCCTTAGCATCACTGCTGAATTTAGCTCTCTCCTCCGCAGGAAGATGCGGGATCCCGGGCGATGAACAACCTCCGGAGGTCCAACAGCACCACCCAGGTCAACCAGCAGGTGAACAGCACACACAGGTACAGCTCCAGCCACCAACACGTGTCCGTCTGTCCCGTGGATGGACCTGTGTGAAACCCCACCCGTCTGTCTGACCTCTCTTGTGCTGGGAGGGAACCAGAGCCTTTCAAAAACGTGCATTAAGCTCTGTCATACACATCAGGGGTTTTACCCTGGCCTTGGAAAGCCAAGGACGGGGTTTTTGTTTGGGTTTTCTTTGGAGGGGAGGTCACTTGATTAGCGTTTGGGGAAACAGAGTGTATTTCTGTGGCCGGGAAGCCTCTGTCACAAAAGACACTCAGTTTACTTCCAAGGGATGTGACCATTCAATTACACCAGCCCCTCCTGGACCCTCCAGACCGTAGCTGGACTGTGTTAGGAGAGGAAAAGTCCTTCTGTCTCCAGTGACCTCCTAGGGCTGCCTCTGAATCATGGTTTTCCGTTCTTTTGTTGCGCTGTGCCCATTCCTTTATATATTCTATTTCCATACGTCATGCTGAAATCTAAAGCTTTGTATAAAAACGAATCATTTGTGGATTCATGGCTGTGTAATGATTCTCTGTCCCTTTTCCCCTCTGTATTGCGATGGCAGGCGGTAGATGTGCCTCGGCTCTGTGCCGTGCGTGTTGTCAGAGTGCCCTGCCACGATCAGAGCGTGCTTCTCGCTGAAGCAGCCGGTGCGGGATGAGAACCCTGCTATCGCTGTCGCGTTGCCGCGTGTCTGCATGCAATATTAACTCTGGAACACGTGTTCTCTCCTCCTCTCTGCCTTCCCTGGATTCGGGCTAAAGCTCAGAGCAGACGGGAGACTTCCTGACCTTTTTTGAGAGCGGTTCTGGGGGAAGAAAGAAGCTGGCGAGTCTGAGCAAAACATCCCCAGAAAAGAAAACCACGTGGAACATCTTGGTGAGGACGGTGGCCTCCTGGGGCGGGTGGGCAAAGTTACTTCTGCCTGCCCGAGGGGTTGGCTGGGTTTGGTGGAGGAGTGGGAGCATTTCCCAAGACCTGAGGATCCGTGATGGCCAGGCTGGTCCTTCCTCAGCCTGTAGTCAAAGCTGACACAGTTTGAATGGCCAATGTGCTCTCCTGGTCCTCTAACCTTGATGCTTGTCTGTGGCCCAGGGCTTTTGGCCCATCACTTCCGTGCTTTTGCTGGAGGCAGGCAGAGGTGCAGGCAAAGCCTCGAGCTGTGGAACAGAGGTTTCTTGCGTGGGGGAGAAACTGGCTTGTGAAGGAAGAAGGTGGTGTTTGAGGACATGGGGTTGGTGCTTTCCTGCCCTTACTCCTGCTGGCTCTGTGACAGGACGATCAGCCGCGAGCGTTCCCGGGCCCCTCCGGCTCCCGTGGCGTTGAGCCACCAGTGAGCATGAAGAGGAAAGAAGCCACTGTGCTCCTGGCAGCCAACTTCACTGCCAACAACAGGTAGGAGCGGTGGTGCTTAACCAGAGCTGGGTGTTGGGAGGAACTACACTGAGAAAACACCTGGGCAGAGGAGGGGAGGCCAGTGCTCAGCCTCTGTCGGGCAACGGGGGACAAATGTGGGGCAGACTGATGACGGTGTGCCAGGCTGGCCGGGATGGGCTTGGAAGCTCCATAGGAGCTTGATGGGTGCATGGGAGAGGCTGCTCTTGCTCTAGGAAAGAGTAAAACGTAAACTCTTCAGGGCCAGCAGAGACTTAAGCCAAAGCTGCGTGTAGAATCGCCTGAAGAGCAGGCTGTTGGGTCTGCTCGGGGTCTGTCTGTGCGTCAGGGAACGGCTCCTGAGGAACAAGCTCTAGAGAGCTCCCGAGTCACTTGTGTTGCCCCGCCTGCTCCTTGCCTTGGGGACACTCTGGATGGTCATGGTTGGGTTGAGGGTTGCAACGCAGGGAACGTCCGTCGTCGGTGCACACCGTCCCCTTTGGCTTTACTAAGTCCTAACACCTTGTCTTCTCTCCACAAAAGAAGCAACAAGGGTGCGATGGGCAACTGTGTCACCACCATGGTGCACAACAACTACTCCACCACTGAGAAGGGTCCTGCTCCCAAAAGCTCCAACCAGGCACCCAGCTCCCTCAAGTAAGTGTGGTGAAGTCCTGGCTCGGAGGCTGGGCTGACCCCGTGCTCGTGTGCTGATGGGGCACGGGATAGGGCAGGATGGTGCCAAGTAGCTTCATCTTCTGCCTTAGCAATGTTGTCAAAGCCACCTCAAACGAGGACGGCGAAAGCAGCAGCTTTGTGAAGTCTCAGAAGAATTTCTCCAGCAACAACATCATGACCCGCAACAACAACAGCAGCCTGTCCCGGAGGAAGGAGGTGACGGAGGAGGAGGCAGAGAGGTGAGGAGGAGCTGGTGTGTGATGGCTGGTGGGAAGAGGGTGCCAGGCGGAGGGGTGAGCTCCAGGGGAGCTGATACAGGTTTGTTCCTGTCCTGTGGGGCTCCAGATTCAGGAAGGGCCCCTCTTTGTGCACCCTCAGTGGCTGATTTACCCTCCCTGTGACTCGCCTCTGTGCTGGGTGTTGTCCTCATCAAAGGCACAACTTCCTTCCACCCCAAAAGTCAGCCTGGGAAAGGGCCTCGTTGAGTCATGGTGTAGGGGGACAGTGGTCTCAGTGCCGTGGCGAGCAGCCTGCACTCTGCTGCGGCAGGATGGGGTGGTGCTGCCTGGCTGGTGGCCCAGGAGGATGTGGGGGCCACGCTGACCTTCCCTCTACCCGCAGGTTCATCCAGCGGGTGAACTTGGCCGCCGTCACCATCCAGCGTTGGTACCGACATCACTCGCAACGGCGCAGGGCGGGAGCAGCGGCTCTGGAGCGCTTGCTGGCTTCCAAAAGAGAGGTCAGTCCTGTCCACGGCCTCGTAGCACAGACCCTCAGGACACCCCGGTGTCCCGCTCGCCTCGCTGCCCAGGGAATTTGCATCCCTTTAGTCACCAGACCCTCCAACCAAGACCTGAGGAGACCTTGGCTTTGCATCTAGCCAGCTCCTTGTGGTCCAGGGAGCCGGGGAGGGTCCTGTCGCTGCAGAGATGTGTGGCCATGGAGGGGGGAAGTATGGCTTTGGTTCCAGAGTGGGGTTCAGGCCAGGAACCCCTGGGCTCGTCCCTGCACGGCTCTGCTCTACCAGCTGCCTGAGAGCAGGCAGATGTGTGGCAGTAGCAGCCCAAATCCTGCTGAATTCTTATTGTCTCAGACACGCTCGTGGCCAGAGGAGGGATACCCTGTCTCGGCTCATCGTAGCGAATCGGTAACGAGAGGCTCATTAAAGAGTGACGAGTCATCTGCAGCTATTTGTGTTTCTTTGTGTTTAATTATTTATCCCAATAACGAAGAGTACCATAACTCTTGCATGTGACAGTCTATTTTTAAGCCTCGTCTCCTTGGTGGTTTCAGACCCAGATGACTAATAATTACGTTTAGTTTCTAAAGAAAATAAGCTGTTCTAAAGTGGAGCTTTTTGGAGGACTCTTCACCTGCACGGAGGGGAGGACTGGGGGGATGGAAAGCCTGGGCATGGGGTGACCTCAGGTGGGGTGTGCCCTTTCCTTTTCTGCTGTGGGTGGTGGGTGCCGGAGAGCTCTCAGTAACGTTTTGACCCTCCTCTCTGGAAGGAAAGGCAGCAGCGGATGGAGGAAGGGAATATTCTGGATTTGCACGAGAGAAAGGATGAAGAACGGCGGAAAATCCGAGAGGAGAAGGCGCGTCTGGCCCGACGTGCTGCCATCCAGGTAGGGACAAGGCAAGGCCTGCTGGAGACCAGCTTGTTGGCATCTTCTTGTGAGACAGCCAGAAGGCCTCTCCTCTGCGTCTCTCGGGGCTTTGCGTGAAGCAAAATTAGAGCCAGCCTTGGAAATGGAGTGCTCCCTGCAGACATGGAGGTGCCATGGAGCAGTTTTCCGTTGTGCTCCTGCCAAGACTTGGCAGCTCATCCGGCGCTTGCGAAGACGGGGCTGATTTCGATCTAGTTCTCGGGGAAAGGGTGACCACATTGAAGCAGGGAGACTGTAACTGCAGCTCCTCAGAATGGCCGAGGACAAGTGTGCCCTGGGAAGGGGACCCTTCTCGGGAAGGGGGACCCTCCAGGGTGGGCAGGAAGCACCGCATCGTCTTCACCCTGTTCTTGCAGCTCCCTCTGCTCCTGGGGCACAGATGAGGGGCTGGCACAGACTATGGGGAGTTGCATGTTGGCTTGCAGTATAACTGAAGATCTTTTTTGTTTTTTTTAAAACGCCGATTTCTCTTTGCCCTAAATGGAATCATGTTTCATCGGGGGGGTCAGGGAGACACAGCAGTGAGCAGTAGGAGGATGGCAAAATGCTGCAACAGCCTTGCAAGCACGTGTTTGTGCCTTAAGTGACTTTCCAAACCTTGGCTAAGGCAGCCCCCCCGGGCACCGTGGCGTCGCTGTGCTGTGTGGTGCTCGGCCCGCAGGATTCGGAGGCCCTTTACGGAGCAGCAAAGGACACTGCACAGGGACATGCGAGCAGCCCCTGTTCACACATGGAGCTGTCAAGACCCTGGCGACCACCTCCCCTCTGCTCAGAGCAGCACAGAGCGGAGCTGTTGTTCCTGTGCATTCCCTTTCCCTAGGGTTGCCTTTGTTGACTCTTCAGCAGCACGTTTGTGGGTTGTTGCTGTCTCCCAAGCCCTTGTTAAGCACTTAAAGCAGTGCAGGTATGTGGCAAAGCACACCCTGTGCTGGGCCAGGACACTGATGGCTTGTCTGTCCCTACAGGAACTGCACCAGAAAAGGGCCCAAAAGGCTTTGGATGCAAAGCGCTTGGCAGAAGAAGAGCTTGCGCTGGTGAAGGAGAGCAGAAGGGTAGCAAAGAAGAAGCCTGCCAAACCTGCTTCTGCAAGGAACGTCAGTCCAGCCAGCAGTGTCACCAAAGCCAATAACGCTGGTGAGTCCCCTCTGCAGGTCTCCGATGCTTTCGGAGCAGTGTGTGACATGAGGGAGGAGGAGGAGGATGGAGGAGCGGTTCTCGCTCTGGGGAGCTGCTTCGAAGGGGCTGGTGGTTGCAAGTGCCTGAGAACAGTCTGGTTCCTGCAGAGGCCAATTTCCACCCAGTAGCTGCAGAGCCAGAAGAAAGCAGCCTCGCAGACCCTGGCTCCGTGCCCTCACGGGACCCTGGGGCAGAGGATGAGCTGCAGGTGAGTCTGGCTTTACCTCGTGGGGTTTCTGGCTGGGGCGGCTTTGGAGCCTTTGTTGACTTCTGGGGAGATCCGGCACACTCTTGTACTGCAAAGTGCATCGTCTTCTCCTCTAGGACGTGAGCTCCAGAGAGACGGGTGGCGAGGATCTGGAGACGGTGGTGACTGCTGTCAGCAGGGCTCAGTCCAAGGTCACCCTCAATGAGCTGCTGGACACGCTCAGGCTGTTGGAGGAAGAGCCGGAGCTGCTGCCTCCACCGAAGCTCTTCAAGAAGGACAGATATGCCTGGGTAGATGGGGTAAGCAGAGGGATGAGGCGACAGCTGCCTGGTGAGAGCAGGTTCTCCTGGGCTGCCTTCTCCCAGCGCTTGCTGGGTGGTGGAGGGTGAGAAACGCACTGGTTCACTGCCAGAGAAGGCAGCAGAGGGGTTTGGTGCAGCCAGGGAAGGGTTTGGTGCAGCCAGGGCTTGGGCATCCACAAGGAGGAGCAAAACCATGCGAGGGCTGTGGTGGGAATGGGGTCAGCACAGAGGATCAGGGCTGGTTACTGGGGTGCAGTGGGAGGACTGGGCTGCAGTGATGGAGAAGAGCCAGCACCTCTTCCTCCCGAGCCTTCCCCTGGATGCTCATTCCCAGCTGTGTCTGCCCAGCAGGAACCCAGCTCCAATTCCCTGACTGCTGATAACTTGGAGAAGTTTGGGAAGCTGAACCACTCCCCAGGAGTCCCCGAGGACGGGGCCCTGCTCTCAGAGGCCAAACTCCAAAGCATCATCAGTTTCCTGGATGAGATGGAGAAGTCGGAACAGGAGAGGCCCAGGTCGGCCGCCTCGGCAACGCAGCGGGAGGTGAGTGCTGAAGTGAGAGGTGGTTCAAGACCCTGGTGGGAAGGGTCTCCCCTCTCCTTGTCCTGGTTCCAGGTGGTCCTTTTCACCTTTTAATCATTTTTTTTCTCCGCTGTGGCAGGGTCTCCTCTCAGAAGAGGAGCTGGCTCACTTGGAGCACGCCTCGGCTGTTGCCACGGAGGTCACCAGCTCCATCATGAGGCTGAAGCTGGAAGTGGAGGAGAAGAAGCGAGCCATCAGCCTGCTGCAGACAGCCCTGGTGGGTGAGCCACATGTGCTTGCTTGCTGGGGAATGAAGACCAAGAGCCCTCAGCAGATGTTTCTGGGGACAGTGCCTTTGAAGCACGAGATCAGGGCTCTGCAAATAGGCTTTCCCATCTGTGTCTCCAGCAACAAAGTGCAGCGTTCCTGGAGCCAGTGGCTGCCAGGCACGCCACAGTCACTGTTAGCATGGGAAAAGCCTGCAAGGTCCTTCCTAGTCTGGTGTGGGCTTCACTCGGATTTCTCCTTCCTGCCCCTGTGATTTGAAAGGCATCCTCAAACTCCCGTCCCTGGTGCCTGGCTGATCCAGGAACCCTTGGTCAGGACCTGGACCGGACTTTCCGCTGTCCCACGGGGGATTTGGGTGTTCTTGTGGGGGCAGGAGGCCTGAGAACCAGGGACTTAGCTCTGTTCCTCCTTGTCTGGCCTGACAGTGCCTTCCCAGTTGGGTAGTTCTCTTCTGTACACATGGTGGAGCTGGTGTAACTTCTTCCTCTTAATGTCTTGTGTCTATCTCTTCCCTACACCCAAAAGGCTCAGCAGAGGGAACTGACTGTCCGGCATGTCAAACAGACAGAGGAGGAGCTCAGCCACCAGCTCAGGCTGCAGAGGGAGCAGTATGAGGCAGCTATCCAGAGGCATCTGACCTTCATTGACCAGGTGATCTCTCATCCCAACTCAGGCTGATGCTTCTGAAGCCAGAAGTGGAGGTGGCTCTACCCTGCCTGGCTGCCCCGTGCCTTTTCTTCACCCTGCCCAGCTCATCGATGACAAGAAGGCGCTGAGTGAGAAGTGCGAGGCTGTGGTAGCTGAGCTGAAACAAGTGGACCAGAAGTACGGCAAGAAGATCACCCAGATGCAGGAGCAGCATGAGCTGGTGAGGGGATAGGAAAGGTGGGGGGGGCCGGGAGAGGGGTCATGCCGTGGCCAGAGTTGGTTGGTTTTGCTCAAATGGGGCCTCTTCCCAGAGCAGTACAGTCTCTCTCACCTTGGTGGGGCCCGGTCGTTCTGGGGAGCCATTCTTTGTGCACAGAAGGTCCGTGTCACCTGCAGAGCTTTGGCCTGGCTCCCCAAGTGGCTGCTGTCCTCTGCTGCCCAAAGCCAGGTGCCTGGGACTAACCAAGAGACAGTGCCAGCTCCTGGGGGCTCTGCTCGGAAGGACCCTTCCCACACACGCTGCTGTCACCAGAGCTCTTCCCTGGCTGGGGGGTGACTGGAGGATCCTCCTTTGGCAGAGGGGAAAGCAGGTGCTGGCACAAACCTGAGGAATTTGTACTTGTGGCCATGTCCTCCTGAGCTGGGTGACTTCCAGCCCCCTTCGCAGGAGCAGGGATGCTCTCAGGGCTAAATGGGGACAAGATTATAAAGGAATATGGAATGTATAAGCGATAACAACAGCCCTCTGTGGGTTTTGCTGGGCTGTTGCCCTGACCAGCACCCAAACGCACCGAGGGTGTGCTGCCTGCTGGTGGGAGCTGGCTGGGGCCTTCCCTGGGGACCATGCAGAGAGCTCCCTCTCCCACAGACGGAGACAGCTCGGCTCACCCTGTGCCGGGCCTGGCAGGGAGGCAGCGCTGCTGGCTCGTAGCTCGGCCACGGGGCTCGTCCTGGCTCTGGACCTGGGTCCCTTCTCACCCTTGGCCTTGCAGCTGAGCTCATGTCCAGGGCTCTGGAGTGGGGAGGGCGTTTGGGCCAGTTTGAGCCTGTGCAGACAGAGACACCCTCGGGCAAACAAAGTGAAGGTTCGCTTGGCTCGCTGTGCCTGAATTTTGAGCCCAGCTGAGAGGAAGAAGCCAGGGCAGTATCACTGTGCTTGGTGCCTGGAGGGACCCCTTCCCGTGGAGGGATGGGGCTGGTTTTGCTGCTGCGGCCGGTGCAGGGCAGCAGCGGTGGGAACGGCCCAGGAACCCAGCTCTGCTCTGTGGCTCCTTCATTGTCCCTGTTCCCAGCTCTGCCATCCCTGCTTCCCCCGTGTGATGGGGGATGTTTGTCCCCGTGGGGGTCCCCTGGTCACCAGAGCAGGTTCCCACCCATGTGGCACGCTCCCTGACAGGGAGCCCCTGTCCCAGAGCTGTGATCCATGGGTGTGCTGCCGGGCCCTTGGCACATCTATATAACTGCCCTGTTGGGCTGTGCCCCCCCCTCACTCCCTGCCCCTCTGTCTCCCCTGTCCCTGGCTCCCATGTACACTCGGCTGTTTGGTTTTGCCTCTCCCCCATGGCTGCCATTCCCCTTCTCTCTCCATCCCCTCCTTTCTTTCTCCCCAGGTCTGGCGCACTTTGGGCCCCTTTTGCGAGGTAAATGTGGTCTTTGCTCTTTTGGTTTTTGTGCCTTGCCCTTCTGCTCTTGTGCCCTGACCTGTTCCAGCTCCGCAGGGCCCGCAGGCAGCGGGACTGGGCTGGGAGCTCCCCGCTCAGCAGCAGGGACAGCCCCGTGAAGGAGCCCCTTCACCCCATCTCCCCAGGCCACGGTCTCAGCTGCTGCCTTCAGGCTGTCTCCATCTTCCCGTGATGATTTTCCTGCCCTCTTTTTCCCCTTAAGAGCTAGTCCCGGGCTGTGCAGGCAGCCCCCTGCTACTCCCCACCCCTCTTTGCTTCTCCTCTGGAACTGTGACATGTCCCCACGTCCTGCACGTGGTCATCATCTGCCCCTTCCGAAACGGAGCCGTTTCTGGCCAGGCTGGGCTCTCTGTTGGCCAGTGCCTTTCTCACCCGAAACCCCAGCACGGAAGTATGTGTTCGAGTGCTTCGACCGGCTTTTGCCGATGGGAGCGCTGGGAAGAGCTCCGTGGGCAGCAGGGCCTGGGTGTTTCTTCAGCTTCTTTGCTGGAGAGGAGGGTGGAGGAGGTAAACGCAGGCAGGGGAGGAAGCGAGAGCAGCGGCTGTGCAGCCTCCGAGTGTTTGAAGAGTTCTGGGGTGCTACAGGAGCGTGGTCTGCACCCTGCACTGCTGTCTGTCTGTCCTCCTGCTTGGAGGGTCTTCCATGCCAGGGAGAGGGAAGGCTGGAGAAGAAAGCAGCTTCACACATGACCCCATGTCTCTGACAGATGGACTGACCTACATGCAAGGACCATCAGCAGCCCCAGTTCCCCCCTCCTCTCTGTGGGTGCTCTCATGTCTCAGCCAGCGAGTGCTTTCCCAAGGGTTTTGCTTTTTCTCCCCGCTGTGCTCAAGGTCTGTGGGGCCGCAGCAGCCCCATCCTGTGAGAGAGAGGAGAAGGCACTGGGAGAAGTCCGACTGCTTCTCCGGACTGGGAGAACGTGCCTGGCTGGGGCTGTGCGAGTTCTCTGTGCGCAGCTCAGACCATCTGCTCTTCCCTGCATTTTCCTTCTCAGCAGCCGGGCTCCCAGGCTGACAGGGGTCTTCTCCCCTAGTTTGTCTCTGAAGTTTTCCCATTTGCTTCCGAACAGGAGATTAAGAAACTGAAGGAACTGATGAGCGCAACCGAGAAAATCAAGCGGGAGAAGTGGATTGATGAGAAAACCAAAAAGATCAAAGAAATCACCGTGAAAGGTACGGGTATGGAGCCTCCTTGCCAGCTGCCCAGGGCCAAGGGCACCGGTGTTGGGGTCAGGAGAGCCCCATAGCCAAGCGTTGACTGTCCTTCCCGCTGCCCCAGGGCTGGAGCCGGAGATCCAGAAGCTTATCGCCAAGCACAGGCAGGACATCAAGAAGCTGAAGATGCTTCACGAGGCTGAGCTGCTGCAGTCAGACGAGCGGGCTGCCCAGCGCTACGGCCGGCAGGCGGAGGAGCTGCGGGACTTGCTGGAGCGGGAGAAGGAGGAGCAGAGCCAGCGGGAGAGGGAGCTGGCTCGGCAGCGGTACGTCATCACGGAGGGAGGCTTGAGGGTGATTTGGGGCTCACGGTGTGGGGGTGTCCACCACCCACGTGCCGGTGGGTTCACAGTATTCACAGCAGTTAATATCCATGGGGAGCAGCCCCTTTCTTTCCACCAGCCTGAGGTTGGAGATGCTGTGGTGAACTAGGGGCATCATCCAGAGTCAGACCAGCCCCTGGTTGGCAGTGGGAGGGATGGGATGGAATGGTGGAGGGGGATGAAAGCCCAAAACCAGGCACGCTCTGCCCCGCAGGTGTGAGCAGCAGCTGGAGCAGGAGGAGCAGGCGCTGCAGCAGCAGCGACGCCGGCTCTACGCGGAGGTGGCCGAGGAGAAGGAGCGGCTCAGCCAGCAAGCGGCCAGGTGAGAGGGCTAGCAGCCAGGCCCTCGTGGTGGCCAAGGGCTGGAGGCACCTCTGAGCTTGGGAGTGGTGGAGCTGGTGCTCGAAGTGGAGCAGCCCGAGGAGGGGGTGGTGAGGCTGGGCCGGCACTGATGTTGGGAGCTGTGGTCTGTGCGGGCAGGCAGAGAGCGGAGGCGGAGGAGCTGCGGCGGCAGCTGGAGGCCAGCAGCTCGGCCCTCACCAGGGCGCTGAAGGAGGAGTACACAAAGGAGAAGGAGGAGCAGGAGAGGCGGCATCAGGTCTGGTTTTCCCCTCACTTCTGGGCCCTGGATTGCCATTTTGGGGTGCGAGCAGTCCAGTCCCCCAGCACAGTGGCTGCGGTGACTGGTGCTGGCACCACTGAGCCCCGTGTCCCACTGGGGCGATGCCAGGGCTGCTGGAGCTGAGTGTTTGTCTTCTTGTCTCCCCGCAGGCAGAAGTGAAGGTGCTGAAGGACCGGCTGGAGATGGAGAAGCAGGCCTGGGAGGCAAACTACATGAAGAAGGAGGTATCAGCAAAGGCTGCCCTTCTCCAAAGGGTGCCACCCTCTGCCTTGGGGGGCAATCGAGGCAACATTTGCCATCTCTGTCCTCAGGAAGCCTGGCTGCTCTCCCGGGAGCGGGAGCTGCGGGAAGAGATGAGGAAGGAGAGAGACAAAGAGATCGAGTTGGTGATCCAGCGCCTGGAGGCCGACATGTCCTCGGCCAAGGAAGAGTGCGAGAGGGCAGCAGAGAACAGGTAAGGGGGGAGAGGGAGGAGGGAGCCTGGGAGTCCCAGCTCCTCATGGGCTGGTCCCTGTCCCCTGAGCCCTGTGGTCCCTCCAGTGAGCTCTGGATGCTGCAGCTTGCAGCTGTGAGCAGTGTTAGTGCAGGAGGGAGAGACTTGCAGGGGTGAAGTTTACATCTCACTGAGGAAACAGCCGTGGGTTTCCCATGGGGCAGATCCCTCCCTTTCTGCTGCGTCGTGGTCCCTCCTGCAGCATGAAGGCGGCTGGGGATGGTCCCCGCTGAGCCAGGCTGCCTGTCCTTCCCTCCCGTTAGGATTAAGAGGATCCGAGACAAGTACGAGGTAGAGCTCCAGGAGCTGGAGAGGTCTGAGCGGAAGCTGCAGGAGCGCTGCAACGAGCTGAAGGGGCGGCTGGCAGAGCTGGAAGGGGAGAGCATTCGTCTGCAGGGCCTGCTGAAGCACAAGGAGCAGGAGGTGGAGGAGATCCAGAAGGTGGGTGAGCTCTCCCTGCTTCGTGTCCTGCCTGGCTCCGTTCCCCTGCATTGCCCTGTGCCTGTCTGTGCCTTGATGTCACCTCCCTGCCCTGCTGCAGGTGAGGGACCAGCTGGTCCAGGAGCGGAGCGGCCTGGCAGAAGTGATCCGGCAAGAGTTCACCGACAGGCTGGTGGGGACGCAGGAGGAGAACAAGCAGCTAAAGGCAGAGATGGTGGCGATGAGAGCCCGGCAGCGCCTGGAGCTGGACAGGGTAGTGCGGGAGAAGGACAAAGAGCTGGAGGAGGTTCACAGGAGGTGAGGCTGCCTGGGTGCAGAGCTGGGGCTGCGGGTGAAGAGCTGGCCCGGGGGCATTGAGGCAGAGCGTGTCCGCAGTGCTGCATCCTAAGGCATGGCTTCCAGTCCTGTCAGGGTGAAATGGGCAGCAGGGTCTCACCCGAGGCTGGCTGCCTGCTCAGCTGCTGTGAATCCACTGGCCTTTGTGACTTGTAGCCTGTTGTGTCATCCTGTCCCTGGGGCTGCTCCTTTGCGGGCCCAGAGGACACGGGGTGGGCAGCTGGAGCAGTGTGAGAGCTGCTGCCAGGAGGGACCAGGGGTGCCCAGCTCCCTCTGTGGTGCCTCCCTGGCACCGTGGAGGTTGAGGGCAGCTTGACATCCCCAAAATGTGCTGGGGACCCCGGCTGTTGGCTTCACAGCACCCCGAAACCTGGTTTGCAGGGAGCAGGGGCTGTGCTTGTCCTCGGAGCTCTGGCGCTGCAGGGCTGTGCTGTGGGGCTGTGCCGTGGGGCTCAGCTCCATCCTGTGCTCAGTGGGGAGCCGGTGCTGGGAGCCAGGCTCAGCATCAGGCAGGGATGTGAGGCTTCCTCTTCCCTGGAGTCTGCCTGCGGGGGAGGCATTTTGCGAGTGAAAGGAGAATGAGAACGGGAAGTGAATTGTCCCCTGCGGGAGCTCTTTCTGTGTGGGGCAGAGCCCTGTGCAATGGGTTCCAGCGTGGGGCAGAACTTTCCCTCCTGTGGGGGTCTGTACAGGGCTGCTCACCCCCAGCTGTAAAGAAAGGCTGTTGTTTGAGCACACGGAGCTCGCTGGCTTTCCTGGATCCTGCTGAGCGATTCCCACTCACTCTGAGAGCCCGGATCATACCCTGAGTATGAGATAATGAAGAATCTCCTTTCCCCTTCCGTCCCTTACGTACAGCCTGGCAAAGGTTGAAACGCAGAAGGTCTGGTGCTCTGAGAGCTGTGGCAGCAACCGTGGGCTTGAGAAATGGGAAGAAACTTAAAATCCCCTCCCTGTGGTCCTGTTAATTAATTAAGTCTTGTGAAGCTCATGTCCCCTTCTTCCTGTAGCTGACTTGATCCAAACTACATAATGCTCAGCAAGGGAATAAAGGTGCTTTTAGCAGCACCCAGAGACCAGAGTTGATGCTCTTTGGCTTGTTGTGGTGTGCTGGGTGGGGGGAGAGGGGCTGAAATTGCCCCCCCCCCCCGGGGCATGGGGGCCAGCCTAGTGTTTGGGGCTGGGGTCCTCAAGTCTCTCTGTCTGTCTGTTCAGGGTGAAGACAGCGGTGGCGAGGAAGGAGGAGAGCGTGAGCAGCCTTCGGAAGCAGTACGAGGTGAGTGAGGGGGGTGGCCAGCTCTGACCCCCCCCTGCCCCTTGGGCTGCAGCTCTGCCCTGGGGCGCAGCCAGCTCTGCCTCCCCTCTGCTCCCTTGCAGGCGGCCGTGCAGAGGGCAGAGCGCCTGGAAGCCCTGCTCGAGCAGCAACGAAAGCAGCTGCTGGCCAACAACTGACCATGCTGCCGGGGGGGCTGTGGGGGGAGCGGACACCCCTGAGCGTGGGGCTGGGGTCAGGCTCTCCCTGCCCTCCTTCTACCCTGGTTTTTCACAGCCTGGTCCCGGTGCCGTGGGCCCTGATGGGGCGTTCGGTGGTTGGGTTTTAGCAATAAATCTGCGCTGGTTTCTACAGCTGTTCCTGTGCCGTCTGTGTCCCCTGGGGGACAGGGGGGGGGTCTCTGTCCCACCACTGGCATCCACCACTTCTTTCTCTTCGCTGCTGGATTTGCCCCTCCCCGTGCGTATCGGTGCTGGGGCACGAGCTGCTCTTCCTTGTGGTGCGAATGAGTGACAGACCCTCCTGACCCCGTGTTCCTGCATCCCCTGACTTTCCCCATGGTGGGACCTGCAGGTCATGGCTGAGCTGGGGGACAGAAACCTCCCAGGAGGAGATTTTGAGGTCAGGGGCTGTGCTGAGCTCCCCTCACTCCCACCTTGGGCAAGGGATGGGTGGAGGTGGGTGCTGTCAGCCTGCAGCCCCACCACGTGGGTGCTGGCTCTCAGATGGTGCCCAGCGCCCCCTTCTAAAACAAAATATCCGTGATGGCGCGGGGAGGCACGGCCAGGGCAGGATGAGATCCCGCAGCCTCTGCTACCTGCAAATCTCTCGGCACCCCCTGACAGTGACGGGAAATGCCTGGGCTGGGCCGGCGGCATCTGTTTCCTCTCGGCAGGGAGCGTGCGACTGCTCCTCTGCAGCCTTTTCCCTCCGAGGAGGCCAGGGCTCGGTGCGGGGGACGAGCAGATGTTTGCTCATTGTGGTCCCAGGATGTTTCCCACCCCTCCTGTGCTCGGCTGGTGGGGGGTGGGACACGGCAGCGCTGCTGGAGCCCCCCTTCTTTCCGGGGAGAAGCGGTTGGGGAAACCCCACCACGATGTGAAGCTGCGGGGAGAGGAGCTCGGCTGCTTCTTGGCACTGGCATTTGTCCTGGTGTGGCCTCCTGGCTGTGGCTTCCTGGGGGATGCCGTCCCAAGGCACCCATGGATGCCATGGACCCACGAAAGCCCCTTACTCTGCCCGTGTGGGAGCACGAGCGGCTCCTCCAGCCCAGGGGTGCTGCTGGCTGGGGCAGAGGGCGGCCGGGTCCTTTCCCTTCACCGAGCTGCCCCTCTCGTCCCTCGGAACAAGCCACGAGGGCAGGGAAGAGGGTGCAGCCCCCTTTTGCCGGGAAAGGCCAGGCACCGCGTGTGTTTCCACTGTTGTTGCTTTTTTAACCACCGTTTCCTGAGCACCACTTCCGTCCTCCGCCCTGCGCAGCCTCCGCTTGGGCCACCCAGAGCCTTCTGCCGGCGCCTCCTGCCCCGACCCAGGGCTGCCCCGGGTGGGTGCTGCAACTTGCTGCGCTTAAATTGATTAATCATGCAAAATCTGACGTGGGAGAAGAGGGCATCAGCCCCCTCCCTGCCCATCCCGGGGCGCTTGTACCTGTCCCCAGCCCTGTTGACCCACGTGTAGGGATGGCAGCACCCCGTGCCCCATCCGGCACCCCTGGCTGTGGGGTGGGCACCCCTGCACCGTCCCACAGGTGCCCCGTGTGCCTGGCCCTGTGCCCGCAGCCTCTCCCGGGGCTCCGTCCTCCGGCATCTTCCCAGCCCTGCCCCTCCCCGGCATCGCCCAGGCTAATTTCTAGGCCAGTGCCCGGTTCAGGCATGAATAAATCAGCGCCGTTGCATAAGCGGGGATGCAGATTTTCACCGGATGGCTGCCTGCGCCCTGCTGCTGCTGCGCCACCGCTGGACCCCCATCTCCCCACACCCCGGGGGCTTCCCCTGGGACTGGGGCCCTCGGCCACATGGCACAAGCACTGTCCCCGCCGGCCAAGGCTGTTGGTGGCCGTGCGGCTGTCACAGGCTCTACCAAAGATCCCCAATTAAGGAGCCCCCCCCTCTCCCCCCGCCCCGGGATTAGGCGGGATGAACGGAGCCCGTTGCCCGCCGGGGAGCCCCACCGCTGCGCTGGGAAGGAGGTCAGGAGCGCAGGGTGCTTTTGGCAGCCGCCGCGCAGAGATCGCGGCTCAATCTGGTGTCTGCCCGGCGGGGGATTAGCCGCGGCCCCAGACAAATCAGCTGAGAAGCCGGAGCAAGTTGGCAGGATCCGTGCGGGGTAATCTCCCCTGCTAATTGGGGCGAGCGTGCTGCTCGCCTGCCCGAGATGCGGCTGCTGGGCTGAGGAGGGGACGCCGGTGCCGCTGGTGCCACGTTGTGCCTCTCGCCAGGCGCGGGGCTCTGCCCAGCGTGGGACAGTCCCCACTGCTCAGGGCTGCACCCCAGGTGGTGCCTGGGGGGGGGTGGTCCTTGCTGGGGCTTTTGGCCTCAATTCTCCTTTGGGATCTTCTCTTTCATGGCCGTGTCAGGAAACTGCGAGGAACCAGGGAGAGGGGAGGGCGGCTGGGGCTCAGGGTGGGCGCAGGGGCAGTGGGTTTGGGGGACCCTGACGCTGCTCAGCCTTGCTCCCAGTTGTGTCAAACAGAGCTGCTGGGGCTGTCGCCTGGGCAAGGAGGGTACCTGGGCACGGGGCTGCTGTGCACGGGGTCCTGGCTGAGCTGGGGGTCTCAGGTCTCCCCAGGGAGGGACACACACCATCCCATCCCTGACTTCATCCTCATCCTCATGCTCCATCCCTGTCCTTATCCCATCCCCAGCCCACCCATGTTCTTGTCCTCTTCCCCATCCCATCCTCATCTCCATCCTCATCCCTATCCCATGCCATCCCAGTCCTCATCCCCATCCCATCCCACCCTGGGCATGGGCTGTGCTGGGCTCCTCCATGCTGGGAGGGAAGGGACGCTGGGCGCTGGGGCTGCCTCCGCAGGGAACTGCCCTGGCACCCCCAAAATCCAGCAGCCGGGTGATTTCATCCCCTCCCACTCACCAAAGCCACCAGCAGCAGGAAGGCCTTGAGCTCATCATCCTCTCTCCTCGCACCCGGCTGTGTGTGCTCCAGGGTGCCCAGGATGGGTGGGTGCCCAGTGGGGGCTGCGGGACAGGCGGGTGGGTGCCAGTGAGGGCTCTGCGCAGCCGCCCACCCCCACCTGCATCCAGCCTCGCCGTGACTCAGCCAGCACCAGCTCAGCCACACGAGAGGAGCGGGGCTGACCGTGCAAATCCCCCCGGTGGCGTGTGGCTGCCCCCTCCCCACGGCACCACGGCTGCTCCGGTGGGTGCGGATGCCACTGCAAGCTCCAAGAGAGCCCAAATTCCCCCCATCCCCCAGCTGCTAGGTGCCGTGCCGGGTTTACTCAGCTGCTTTGAGGCCTGGGAAGGCGTATGGGGGGGCTTGGGGGCTCCCAGGCTGCGATGAGCAGGCACATGGGGATGTGGCCTCTCGGGGACATGGCCCTTCGCACGGCCAGGAAGGACCAGGGGGTGGCTGGTGGGGGGGGGGGAGAGGGTTCCCATGGGCTGTGCCCCAGCCAGGATGCACTGAAAGCAAAATGGGTGATGGCAAGGGGGGGTCATTGGTCCCCCGCTACCCCTCACAGAGGGACCTTGGGGCCACGTGGATGTGAGCTGCTCCGGAGCCGTGAAACGCGGAGGCTCGGGAGAAGCGAGCTGGCTCCGGCTGACGGGAGCATGTTTATTCCCCCAGCAGTCTGTAATTTTTCCAGCCCTGTATCTATTTGCGGCGGCGTGACATGTGCGGCGTGGTGTTCTTTGCAAGCTTGAAGTCTTGTAAAAAATTAATCGTGTACGCAAAATTTGGCTTTAAATATTAAAACCGACTGTGGGGAAGTGTGAGCCCCGTGCTCAGAGCTGAGCCCTGCACGGGGTGGGACGATGTCCTGCAGTGGTGGCTCCCGGTCTGGGGTTCATGGGGACGGGACTGTCCCACCATGACCCCAAAGGAAGGTCCAACCGGGGTCCCGGCTGTGCTCTGGGGCTGGGTGGGCTCGGTCTTGGTTGGGAGCTGCCCGTGGGTGAAGCCGTGGACTGTTCCCTGCCAGGGATTGGGACCATTTGGTTTTTAGAGCATCCCACGTTCGGAGGTCACAGTCCCGTGTCACGGGGACCCCACGCCACAGTCTGGCCTGGCCAGCTTCACAAGGGGCTGCTGGAGGGGCTTTGCTCCCCCCATCCCGGGCTGGGGGCTGTGAGGCTGAGGCCGTACTGGTGCACGGTGCGGCGGGTGCTGAGATATGGGGTGCTGGGGTGTCCAGCTGGGATGTGAGGTTGGAGTGTGGGGTGCAGGACTGCGCTGGTGGGGGGCGTGTGTAGGGCTGGCTGGGGGGCAGAGCTGCCCGTCCTGTCCCTGCTCCCATCCCCATTCCTGCTCTTGTCTCCAGTCCCATCCCTGGTCCCCATCCCTGGTCCCGTCCCTGGTCCCAGCTCCCATCCCATCCCATCCCTGGTCTTGTCCACATCCCAATCCCCATCCCTGGTCCCATCGTCATCCCTAGTTCCATCCCTGGTCCCATCCCCATTCCTGCTCTTGTATCCAGTCCTATCTCCGGTCCCCATCCCCGGTCCCCATCCCCGGTCCCCATTTCTGGTCCCGTCCCTTGTCCCATCTCCCATCCCATCCCTGGTCTCATCCACATCCCAATCCCCATCCTTGGTCCTGTCCTCAGTCCCAGCCTCATCCCTGGTCCTATCTTCTGTCCCATCCCCATCTCCGGTCCCGTCCGGGGTCCCTGGAAGCCAGCGGTGCTCGGAACGGGCCAGCACCCGAACACCTCCGCGGTACCGGGGGGGGGCGTCTGCCCCTCGGGGGGTCCCGTTCCCGCTCCCGGGGCGGGGGGGGGGGGGGGGTGGGGTGTCCCGATGGGTCCCGTCCGCCCCATCCGGGCCGCGCGGGGGCAGCGGTGGCGGCGTGTCCCGTGGGGAGCGGCGGGTCCCGGTGCGGGCCCGGGGTTGCGGCTCCGCCACCTGCCGCCCCCCCGCTTCTCTTCCACCCCCCCCCTTTCCCCGAGCCCGCTCCTCGGCGGCGGCGGCGGCGCGGCCCCTCCCCGGGGCACGGGGCGCGGGGCCGCGGCGGCCGCCATGGAGGAGGAGCCGCCGCCGCCGCCGCCGCCGCCGTGCCCAGCGCGGGGCCAGCGGCAGCCGGCGGCCGTGAGGCTCCCGCCGCCGCCGCCGCCGCCGCCGCCTCGCCATGGGCCGCCTCGCCGCCGCCGCTGCCATGTCGGCCGCCTTCCTCAGCCCCAGCCTCGCCTTCAGCTCCCACTTCGACCCCGGTGAGTTCCCCGCAGCCCCCGCCGTGCCCCCCGCTCCCCACCGCCGAGCCCTCCCCGCCGCCCTCGGGGGTCCCTCCCGGGCAGCCCCCCCGCGCCCTCCCCGCTCGGCTCCGGTACCGGCTGCCCTCCCGGGGCACCGCGCCGCGGGCGAAGCATCCCCTCGCCCTCATCGCCGCGAAATGTCACTTTCGGGGAGGGGGGGGGTACCCCCTTTGCCTCGGTGGCGGGACCGCTGCCGCAGCCGGGCGGCATTTTGTCCCCCCGGGTTGGAGGGCGCGGAGGAATCCCGGGGGCTGCGCTGCCTCCGAAGGCATCTCCGGGGTGAAAATGGGATAATAACAGCGGGAATAATGGTGATGGGGAGAAGGAGGAAAAGGGTGCCCGGGGCTGAGCCCCCAGCTGCCTGCGACGCCTGCTTGCCCGCCGGCTGCGGGGCTGGCGGTGGCCCCTTGGGCTAGGAGAGCCGGGGGGCTCGGCGAGGTGCCGGGGGATGGGGAGCGGGCGTTTTGGGGTGCAGGCTGTTACGTAAGGCACCGTGCTACGGCCCTCGGCCGCGCCGCAGCTGCAGGGAGATGCTGCAGACGCGGGAGCAGAGCAGGGGCTGGCTTTTGTGTGTGCGTGTTTTGGGGCTGCTGCAGCAGCGGCGGCAGCCCTCTCCTCTCCTCTCCTCTCCTCTCCTCTCCTCTCCTCTCCTCTCCTCTCCTCTCCTCTCCTCTCCTCTCCTCTCCTCTCCTCTCCTCTCCTCTCCTCTCCATCTCCTCTCCATCTCCTCTCCATCTCCTCTCCATCTCCTCTCCATCTCCTCTCGCTGCCTTTGGCTCCTCGGCTGCCAAACGCCGGCAGCCGCCTCTCCGGCCTCGCATCCCTCCCGCTGCGACCATCGCACCCGCACCGGGGACCCCTGGTGTGTGGGACCTGCTGCCCACGGGGACGTCCAGCGGGGCTGGCAGCGCGCTCGGCACCGGCTCTTTGTTTACCAAACCGGGGAAAAAAAATGTGTGTCAGGGTCCGGTAGCCGCGGCTCCCGCGCCTCTCCCGTCACCTCCTCCATCACCGCCAAGGAGGCGAAGCGGTGCCGGTGCCGGAGGCTCTGGCTGTCGGTGCCGGGCTCCTGGTCCCCTCCGTCCTTCGCCAGTCGCCTGGCCCTGGCTCTGGCGGCTGTGAACGGGCTGAGTCCGTGGAGGGATTTAAAAACGAGCCAATGCCAGGACTCGCCAAACCGCGTCCCCGTTGCCGGAGACTTTGTTCCCAGCCCGCTCGGCATTGATTTCTGTTCAGGAGGAAACCTCTTTATTTGCATCTTAAATGTGGCAGCGCTGGGAACGGAGCCGTGTTTCCTGCCCTCAGCCTCCGGGGTGATTTTTCTCTGGGTTTTCATGAGGCGCCCCGTTTGCCGTGCTAATCCCATCAACCCGGGGATTTGTGGGGCACGTTTGATTTAAAAATCCTTCTGTCAGAAGGTTTCCATCGCCGCCCGTCGCCGTGCTGCCACACAGCCGGGCCCAAGGCTCCGCCGCTGCCGTAGGGCTGCCACCCACAGGGACTGGCAGGGAGAGGAATTAAAAGGGGGGAACAAACCGTATTCTCTATTTCATGGCTTTGTTGATTTTGCCTGTTCGGCAGCACCTCCTGCCTGTGCGGTGTCACCGGCCGCCCACGCCAGCCCGGTTTCCCCAGGGTTTGCTTGTGCTGGTGTGGAAGGGGAGGAAGGGCTTTGGGGGGCTTGGTGGCATGTTGGCACCGTGGCTGGAGGATGCGACAGCCCTGGGGGCCCCGGCTCTGCGAGGGGACCAGAGACACTCCTGGTCCTGTGTCCCTGCATCCTCCGGGAAGCCACCACCGCTGGAGCCGGGCTGTGGGCTGAGCTGGCAGTGGGGAACGGTGGCAGCGGTGTCACCTGGGGTGGAGGTGCCAAAGGGACATGCCGACTGCAGCAGCCCATGCTCCGGCCCCAGCTGCTGTTTTCAGTGAGGCTGCTTCGCTTAGCCATCAGATGTGCCGGTTCCCCGGCGGATGCGCTCGCTGCCAGCGCCGGGGGCTCCAGGGAGGGGTCCCAGCCCAACAGCCTCGTGGTTCCCATCTTGCTTCGCCCATCCTCAGACCAGACCTGGAGATGCTCCCGCGTGGTGCACAGAGCACCGGAGCCGCCATCAGAGCACCAACTGCCCTGCTGGTGAGAGGCACCGCCACGCCGGCTGCCCCAAGCCTCAGCCCGCATCCCCTGGCCTTCCCACGGGAATTGAGTGCCCACTCCCTGCCCTGGAAGTGCCATGACCTGTGGCAGCCCGGCTGAGCAGACGCTGCATGGAGGCACCGGGCAGAAGTGCCACGTCCCCTGTGTCACCTGGGTGGGCAGCTCTTTGCTTTGGGGTCAACGGCACTCCATCCTCTCGCAGTGAAGCTGATGGCAGCTCCTCGGGGACACAGGGACGTCTCGCCCCGCTGCCTGCCCTGCCCACTCCGAACCCGCACTTCCCCGTCTCATACCCAGGAGCGTGTTTGTGAAATCGTGAGAAACATCTTCTCTCCCCCACCTATTTCTTCTTCCCCTTTTTTTTCCTCCTCGCAGCTGCCCCGGCCCCTCTCCCTGTCCCATGGCAGCCAGCGAGGTGTCACCGGCCACCAGTGGCTGTGGTGTCACCGCTCCTTGCTCCAGGACCCTGTGTTTTGGGGGGGTTCCTGTACCACGGCTCAAGGCACTGGGGAGGGATGGGGGGGGGCTGAGGGAGGGTGAAGAGCCCCCCAGCCCTGTGTTTTTTCGGTCCCGGCTGGCACGTGCTGCCGTCCTCTGCCCCAGGCCACGTGGCAGCAACAGCTCAGCGAGTGCCGGTGCCCCGCGTCCGGCATCACCGTCCACTTCTGGCACGGGGATGGGAAAGGACTTGGGGGACCGGGGTGGCAAAGGGGCCATAGCGCCTAGAAGGACCCTGGCAGCCCAAACTCACGGCGGGGCACCCCCTGTTCTCCCACCCTGGTGCCAACCATGTCACTGGCTGCCGGTGATGCTGGGGGAGGGTGGGGGGAAGGTGCTGCTGGGGCTGGATGAAAAGGGGGGATTTGGGGCAGGGAGGTGGGACCTCCTTGGGTGGGAGATGAAGATGGGGGCTATGGGGAGGTGTAACGCCCCGCATGGCCGGGGCAGCACCGTAGCCGGTGTCCCCTCTCGCCGAAGGGATGGTGCACGGAGGTGCCAGCGGCACGGGGCCCGTCCGTCTGTCCGGCTGGCGGGCAGCAGGAGCCGGCACACGGACAGGGAGGTGAGTCGCGGTGCCTGTGGGGGTGCCGGGGGTGGCGTGTGGCGAGCCCCCGGCCCCGGCACAGCCTGGCAGCTGGGCTGCCGCGGGAAATGGCGTTGGCGCAGCACTGCAGTGCAGCAGGGCAGCTGGGTCCCGCTCGGCGGGGGGGACGGATCCAGGCAGCGCTGCTCCCCCGGGGGTGCCGCTTTGCTCCCCCCTTTCTCCCCTCCTTCCCTCCTCCCTCCCCCTGCCTCTCCCTCCCCGCTCCCCCACCCCACGCACACGGGCAGTTGCGTTCGGGATGGCGATACGGATCCCTGTCAAAGCCAATTAGGAGAAATTAATACGCTGGGGTTGAAAGGGCTCTGCGCTCCTGGGGTGTGGGGGGGGGGGGAGTGGGCTGTGACTCACGGGCTCCCTGCCCGGCGCTCCGTGGGACACCATGTGTCGGAGCAGCCCACGGGCTGTGCCCGCCCCAGCACCGTGTGCTCCCGGTGCCCGTCTCCCGGTGCCCGTCTCGCCGTGCTCAGCCCAAGCCATGCCATCCCGGCAGCACCGGGGGACGGGGGGGGCAGAGCTGGCACCGCCGATGTGCTGCCCGGCCCTACACGCGTGGCCGCATCCTTCCCGCTGCCACGAGGGGTCTGCATTTGGCTGAGGGGGTCTGCATTTGGCTGGGAGGGTCTGCATCCAGCCAAGGGGGGGGCTACATTTAGCTGGGGGCCTGCACAGTCATGGCTACCTGCAGGCAGGGCAGGCACAGTGGGCGACTCGCTCTTCCTAGGTTTTTCCTCGTTCCTGTTTCGCTGCCCGTTAATTACCTGGGCTGGAAAATCCTTGCCAGGTCAGGCAGCTCCTGTGCTGGGGTCGAAGGGGCTGTTGTGCCGCTCTCGTCCCGCGGCTGAGCCTGTTTCTGCCCCGTGTCACATCGACTCGGTGAGCGCGGAGGTGCCAAGACCCCCTGCCCAGGGTGGAGGAGGGATGGTGGTCCCAGCTGTGCCCTGCAGCCCCTCGGGGGCTCTGCCTGTCTCCGCCTGCTCCTGCTCTGGCAAACACCCTGGGATGTCCCCGGTGGGACCCATCGGGGTGGGCTGAATTGGAGGGACCCTGCGGGGACATGGCATGGGACACCGGGCTGGGGCAGCCGTGGGGAAGGCTGGAGGGTGATGGTGCTGGCACGGAGAGGAGCCGAGCTGTGCTGACTCAGCATGCCCGGTGGCAGGAAAATAAATCTCCTCTGGGCATTAATCCCCCTGACAGCCCGGGGAAGCGTCGGCAGAGCGTGCTGCGTGGCCGTCTTAGGGCAATTACTGCCATAATATCGTTTGCCATCAGCTGAGCTCTGAGAGCCGCTCCAGCCTGGCCTAACAGTTGGGGGCACAGGGGGGACGGGCAGCATCCCGGGGTGAGGGATGGAGGATGCGGGGCTGGGGGGTGGGTGAGGGCTCGGCACCAGAGGAATCACAGGATTTCCTGCAGAGCCACCGTCCCCCAGCCCAGGATGGAGGCCGTGAGCACTGGGGGGGGGTCCTGCTTCCCGTCACTTCCCCTCTGCCAGCCTCGGCCGGCATCCTCCTCCGCAGCCTGATGCCAGCAGCCGTGTTAAAGCGGTTTGTTTTAATTACTGGAGCGAAGGAAAATTCCAGTGTAGGCAAACGCAGTAAATGGAGCAGCGCTGCCCGCCTGGCTGGGCAGGGGCCGCTTCTCCCATGGGTGCTCCCAGGCTCCCGTCCCGGCTGTGCCGGGGTGTCCTGCTGCCGGGCCACCACGTCAGCCTCCACGGCCCTTCGTCTTCCTGAAATACCTGTGAGATCGGGTGCTCCCCTCCACGCTTGCCTGCGGGGGCTGCAGCCCCGGAGGGGTTTGGGAGCGGGAATGGGACCTGAACCTGCCCTCGGGTCATCCCCACTGCCATCGCCTTGGCAAAGTAGGGTTGTTGTTTTTCTGGGCTTTCTGGTCTGTGTGTTGCCGTGCACGTGGGTGATGGTGGTTTGGGCGCCGTGGGGCTGGCCGGGAGCAGGCGTGGTGCAGAGGGGTGCTGGGCTGGCTGGTACCGAGCATCCCCCCGGTTTGTGCCCCGAGCATCCTTGGCGCTGAGCCCCGCTCCCTGCTGCGCCGTGGGGCAGCCGGGGTCTGGGCCATGCCAGGGCTGCGGTGAGGGATGCCCTGACATTTGCCCCGGAGCAGGGGGTCTCCTTGTGCCCACCCGGGTGATGCCCTGTGGAGCATCCCCCTGCCTGCTCGCCCCTCCACCACCTCCCATGCAGGGGGGGGGCCCTGCTCCTCTGTCACTCCAGAGCCAAAGCTGCTCGTTTCATAACGCCGCCGAGAATTTCTGATAAAAATAGGCTGCCCCGCTCCGCGCTGCCTCTCGCACGCCGTTACGTAAAGGCTGCCTCATCTCAGCCGGTGCCACACGCTGCCGGCGGTGGGACCACGGTGCTGGGCTCCTCGGCAGCCCCGGCTGCTGGCACCCACCCCGGCACGGGGCTGGTGGGGTCCCTGCCAGGGCATGGGAAGGGTTGGGGGTGGACGTTCCCCCCTCCCCAGGGAACGAAGGGTCGAGGTTGCTCCTTGTCCCTCGGGAGAGCGGGTTTGCCGTGATGCAGCCGTAGCGTCCCTGCCGGCGTAGGAGGCTTCACAGCACCCGAGGCAAGACAATTGGGTTTAAATAATCAACCGAGTCTTGCTTGGCATGCTTTTTTATATATTACTATTTTCTCAGAAAATGGAGAAAGTTGATGGCGGTTGGGCTGTGCCGGCTGGGAACCCGGCCCTGCAGCAGAGCAGGCTTTGATGGAGGAACTTGATTTTTTTTTTTTTGTTTCTAATCAGGCTGACACGCTTGGTGTGTGCACAACAATGATGCGGCTTGGCCTGTACTTATTACAGTCCTAATTTTTATTTCATCACGTTAGAAAATGATGGATGATCTTTTTTTTTTTATTTTTATTTTTATTTTTATTTTCCACCTAATTATTTTTTTACTGCTAATTCATCCCAAGATGATAAAACCGGAATTAAGAGGCAAGAATCAATCCTTTTAAAATACTTCTGCATTGGTTAAATAAGCCCACATTAAAAGATACATAAGGAGAACAGATTAACAAGGCGTGCCTTGCATTTAAAATTAACCGATCTATTAATCACCGGAGAGGTTGCCCAAATGGCTCTGGCTGTTTCTGGTGGGAGAAGATCTCCAGGGCTGGGGGGTGCGGGGGGCTGCTTCCTCCCACCCTGCTTTCGGCCGGTCCCTGAGAGAGGATCCTCTTGGTGGAGGATGCTGTGGGTACCGGCTTCGTGCCATGCTCCCGGGTGGCACCGGTGGGTAGTGCCAGCCCCGACCCTGCTCCCCGCTCCTGGCTGCTCCCGTGGCAGGAGGGATCCGGGCTCAGGGGTGCAGCAGCCGGGGCCATCCTGCTTCTTCCCCGCTTCCCGGTGCCTCAGTTTCCCTATGGAGCTGCTGACAGGCTGTGAGGAGCAGCCTGGCCTTTGCACGCTAAATGGCAGCGGATGGTTTCTTGCCGCCTGGATGCGTGTGGGTGAGCAGAGCGCTCATCCTGTGGGGTGTAAAATTGCTTTCCTGGAAGCTGCCCACGGACCTGGGGATTAACGCGTCACCAGGGCTGTGTCTGCGCTGGGAGAGCTGCCTGGGCAGGGGGGCGCTCAGCCTGCACCTGGGGGGTCCCCAAGGGTCCTGCGTGTTCCGACCTTGTCCTGCTCCCTGCCCAAATCCTGCCCTGCTCCCTGCCCGAATCCTGCCCAAATCCAGCCCTGCTCCCTGCCCAAATCCACCCTCTCCCCAGCGGGGCACCTCCTGCAGGGTCCTGCAGCCCGGTGCATGGGGTGCACCCTGGGGTGCAGGACCCAGCAGGTTCATGGGGGGTGCGCTGGGAGCCATGAGGGGGGGCGAAGGGGCAGTGGAGCATCCATTGCCCCCCTGCGAGCCCTCGCCCCGCCGTGCGACCCCTCGGTGGTCCCGGGGGCAACCACCCTCCGTGAATTACAGATGGGGAAACTGAGGCAGGGGGCTGTGGCTTGCAGCAGGTCCTGCAGCGAGAGGCCAGGCGGGACTTGGGGGGTGTGGGGTGTGGGGTGTGGGAGGGGTGTCAGGACATGCCCGTGCCCTGAGCCCCACAGCTTTGGGCTGTGCCCTGCCCGCTCGGGGCGCTGGGCAGCCCCTGCCGTGCCCCGGGCGGGTGGGCAGGAGCCGGGTTGGTGCTCGCCCGTGTCTGGCCCCGGGGGCCGGGCTGGGAGCCGCGGGCTGCCGGCGGGCGCTGCGGGAGCCCCGGCTCGTCCCTTCCGCACACGTCAGCCGCCGCCGTGCCCGGAGATGCACCGGGAGCGGCCGGTGGCGGCGGCCGCAGCATCGCCCATGGCCGGCGGGGCGGCCGCGGGCACCCGGCGAACGTGAGTCAGCAAAGGGACGGGCTGGGCTGGGCGGCTGCGGGGACGGGACACCCCCTTCCCCCCGCGGGATCCCTCCGGGACCCCCCCGCCCTTTCCCGTCCCCGTTAGGAACCGGCGTTCGGGGCTGTGATCTGGGCTGGGGGGGGGGGGGGGGAACGCAGGGGGCTGGGGGCGCAGGCAGCGCTGGGCAGGGTCTGCCGGCGGTGGGGGGGGGCGCGGGGGCAGCTCCGGGTGGTGGAGCTGCACCCCATTGCACCCCACTGCACCTGGCTGCACCCCATTGCACCCCACTACATCCACCCCACTGCACCCCATTGCACCCCATTGCACCTGGCTGCACCCCGCTGCACCCCGCTGCACCCCATTGCACCCCACTACATCCACCCCACTGCACCCCACTGCACCCCACTGCACCCTGCTGCACCCCATTGCATCCCACTGTACCCCACTGCATCCTGCTGAACCCCATTGCACCCCACTACATCCACCCCACTGCACCCTGCTGCACCCCATTGCATCCCACTGCACCCCACTGCACCCCATTGCACCCCACTACATCCACCCCACTGCACCCTGCTGCACCCCACTACATCCTTCTGCACCCTGCTGCACCCCATTGCACCCCACTACATCCACCCCACTGCACCCTGCTGCCCCCCATTGCACCCCACTACATCCACCTGCACCCTACTGCCCCCCACAGCTTCCCCGCTGCCCCCAGCATCCCTGGTCTCCCTCCGTGTCCATTCTGCTCCTGTCTGGGCTGGCGCTGGGGCAGGTGCTCCTGGGGCTGGAGCTGTGGGCTCGCTGCTGCCACCAAACCCCGGTTTGTCCCCATCCCGCAGGGCTGGCCGGGGCGAGGGGGTCGGTGTTGCCCGGCTTGGACGCAGCTGCCGGCACATGCCGGGCCCACTGCCGGGTGGGTCACTGGCCCCGGGCCGGCCCTGGGTGCTGGGTGCTGCCTGAGTGATGCAGCAGTTGCTTCTGGGGAGGCTGGGGGATGCATCGAGCTGGCCGTTCTCAGCCTGACCCCCATGGTGAGGGGGGGAGCATTGCAGAGCAGCTGGAAGAGTCCCATGGGACCCCCACGGCTGGGGATGAGAGGGTCGTGATGGCGCCAGGCAGGGCTGCGCAGGGGTCCCAGCTCTCCTGAGGTGCCCTCTATCCCTGCCTGGATAGAGTGCCCTCTATCCCTGCCTGGCGCGGGTGCCAGCGTGGTGTGCAGGGCTCGGCCGTGGGGTGCTGCCCCCCCGAGCTGTGCTGCCTGCACCCACCTGCACCCTGCTCCTCTCGGGCCGGCTCTGAGAACCCTGGCCTTGACCCGGAGGCCATCGCGGTGGGCAAGCAGGCTGCCGGGGAGCTGCTCAGGGCTAGCACCAAGCGCCAAGGCTGGAGGAGGGCACGGAGCGATACCAGGGGACCCTACTCCTGGGAGAGTAGGGGGCAAAGCCTCAGGATGGTGTGCAGGATGCCATGGGGCCACCAGCTTCTCTTGAGAGCCCTGGGGTCCTTCCCACTGCATGCAGCCGGCCCTGCATCCCGACGTTCCCTGCGTCCTGGTGGTCCCTGTGCCCTGATGCTCCGGCAGCTGTTGCTGCAGGTGCATTTGACCTATTTTTTGGGGAGCATTTGGCCTCTGAAATGATGCCACATCTCCCATCGCCGTACCGAAGGCCTGTGCTGCGGTTACGGGGAAGGGCAGCGCTTGCTTGCCCCACCAGCTGGACGATGGTGGTGGATCGTGGTGGTGGTGGTGCCCCTGCCCCAGTGCGGTGCCCTGCCCAGGCTGGGCTGGTCACGGCTCCCAGGTCGCCGGTGGTGCAGGTGGGGAAACTGAGGCAGGACCGGCCGGAGCTCACGGGCTCGTTGGTTTGGAGAGCGGTTCGTTTGCGAAGCTCCAGTTCCCGAGCCGCGGCTCAGCTGACGGTCCCCGTTGGAAAGGCTTCTGTCACCGTGCTCTGCTCCCTGTCGGCATTCAAAAGGCTCTTTTCAGTGAGTCATTTTCTCTCTTGCTGTCCCACTATCCAGGGAAAATGGTGACATTCGCGGTACAAAGTGTGTTCACCATGGAAACCAGCTGAAAGGAGGGGGAACGCCACCCCCAGCTCCTCCCAGGTTCGGCTTTGCATCCACGAGCCTTAGAAGATGGCTCTGGAGCTCCTTCGCAAGCACCGGCAAAGAGTTTGGCGTTGGCCGGGCTGTGCCGGAGCGTGGCGGGGGGGGGGGGACGGACAGTGCATCCGCTCACCGCCGTGCCGGGAACCAGGGTGCTCCGTGCCCGAGCCATGCGGTGCCGGGCAGTGCCTGGGAGCTGCCTGCTGGGGTGGCAGGACCTTCCCCCCGACCCTCTGTGCCCTTCAGGGGTTGTTCTCAAGGACACACGGGAGCTGGCAGCGCCGTGTTGAGCCCTGGCGTGGGGGGCAGCGCCGTCGGGATGTGGGGCCGGTGATGGGGCGCTGCACCGTGGCCCATGTGCGTGCACCATGAGCATCCCCGAGGGGCTCGGTGCCCTGGGGAGGGGCGACGGCGCTGGATGGGGGTTTGGGATGGAGGGCACCCGTCCCGGCCCCGATGTCCCGTGGGGCGGGCACTGCGCTGGGCACCGTGGGGCTGTGCGTGGGTCCTGGTGAGGCCGGCTCTGCTGGCAGCACCGTAGCCTTCCGGCTTCCTCCCACCACAATCGCGCCGGTTGTTTGGGCAGGCTCTGGGCAGAATAGTAATGTGGCAGCTGCAGCCGGCGACGGGGGCCTGGCAGGGACAGGCAGCCACCATGCTCCCCGCCACCCCCAGGGGACACCCAGCCCCGGCGCAGGCTGGAACGGGGCGATAGGTGCAGGATTTGGGGGGTGCTGGTGCCTGGGGGGTGCGGTGCCCAGCTGGGAGCGGCATCATCCCCTTCCCTGTGCCTGGTGGTCCGGGGTCCGGGGCCGGTGTGGGGCTGGGGGCAGGAGCTGCGGTTTGCCCAGCGGTACTTGCAGGTGTGGGGCAGAGGCAGAGCTGTCGGTGTCAGTGGGAGCAAGGCTGGGGGGATGCCGGCAGCGCTGGGGGATCCCTGGTGGATCCCTTGGGGATCTCATCTCTGAGCTCTGCAGATGGGACGGGGCAGGAGCCGGCTCTGCCCGGGCACTGGGGACCATCCTCCTGGCTTCCACTGGAGGGCAAAGCCTGGGACCAGGGATCGGCTGGGCGGGGGGGCCTGGGACCCCCAGCCAGTACAGCCCCCCTCCATGGGGCATCATTGCCACCCCATATCTGTGGGGACTCTGCCCCCATCCCCCTCCATTCAGGCTGCTGGCAGGGTCCTGCCTCGGCTCTGGGGTCCCTCCTGGGCTCCCCATCCATCCTGGCCATGAGCTGAGCCAGCAAAGGGGGCACCGTGGTGCTGGGACCCCCACTCCCCCCAAGTGCTCCCCACCAAAGCCCCCATGAGCCTCAATGTGCCCCCGCATGCTGTGACCCCCACCCTAGCAGGACCCTCCAATGCAGCCTCATCCCTCCCTGGTCCCCCCGCGGCCCCCTGCCCTGAGCCCGAGCCCCTCCTGTCCCCGCAGACGGCACCCCCCTTAGCGAGCTCTCCTGGTCCTCCTCGCTGGCCGTCGTGGCTGTTTCCTTCTCGGGGCTCTTCACCTTCATCTTCCTCATGTTGGCCTGCCTGTGCTGCAAGAAGGGGGATATTGGCTTCAAGGTGAGCTGGGGACGCGGGGACACGGTGGGCGGGGGGGTCTCCCCAGGCCAGGCTTGCCCCTGGGGCTTGGCGGGGCTTCTCCCCAGGAACCCAGCAAAGGATGGAGGTGGCCAGAGGATCCGGGTGCAGGATGTGTCCCGGCTCAGGATGGCGCTGCTCAGGGGGAGCTCAGCCCCCTGGCTGCCCCCCAGGGTGCTGCCAGGGCTTGGCATCGCTCTGGGATGTATCCTGACCCAGCCAGGATCCCCCACTTTGCACAAAGCCAGGATGCTATGGGGCTCAGCATCGCTGTGGCTCATATCCTGACCCAGCCAAGCTCCCAGCTCGGCAGAGCATGGATGCTGTGGGGCTCAGCATCACTGTGGGTCATATCCTCACCCATCCGGGCTCTCGGCTATGCACAGCCTGGATCTGTGGGGCTCAGCATCCCTATGGGCCTTATCCTGACCCATCTGGGCTCCCGGATCTGTGCGGGGCCAGGCCACGCCATGGTTAAGGGCCGTGGCAGTCCCACCCGCACGCCCCCGGGGGTGGGAGGCACCCTGACCTCACAGGCACAGAATGTGCCGAGAAACGGTTTTTCCCTAATTGCTGGGATTTTTGTGGAGGCTTGTGGCGCCCGCGGCAGGAGGGGGGGGTCAGGCAGGGGGGGGGACACACGCCGGGCTGTTGTGTAACAGTCCCACGCACCGGCCACAGCACCTCACCACGCCGGAGGGGAACAATGAGCCCACGCGTGTCCCCACACCCCGTATATAGGGGCGCGGGGCCGGGGCCGGCCGCTGCCCGTGCCCGGCGGGTTGCGGTGAGTGGCACCGGTGGGGTTGGCAGCACCATGAGGCAGGGCTGGGCTGGGCATGATGCTCACCATCGCCTACCTGCTCGCCCGGGCGGCATTCAGGAGCCGGGGGCTCTCTGGATGGCTCAGCCAGGTAACGGGATGGGGTGCCAGGGCGGTGGGGAGCGGGTGCCAGCCCCGGGGTCGTCCCCAGGGGGGATCTGCTGTTGGGGTGCATGCCGGGAGGGTGTAATTTCTGGGTCCCCCGGGGGTGTGCAGGGTGGTGGGCAGAGGGGTGTGCGGGGCAGGCTGCCGGCAACGAGGAATCCACGGGGTCAGTTGTCTCTCCTCGGGGTGTGCCCCCCTGGCCCAGGAGTTTGAGAACACCGAGGGGGACGACTACGTGACGGAGCTCTCGGCCCAGGGCTCGCCCGCCCCCCAGCATGGCCCCGAGGTCTACGTGCTGCCCCTCACCAAGGTCTCCCTGCCCATGGCCAAGCAACCGGGGCGCTCAGGTAAGCCGGGGTGATGGTCCATGTGGGACTCCACGTGCCATGGGTGGGGGTCCCACGTGTCTGGGCTGTGGGGAGGGGGTGATGGGGTGGGGTGGGGATAGTGGGGGATAGCATCCCCCCTGCTGAGGAGGGATGGCCCCAGCGGAGCCCCAGCTCTGGTAGGAGCAGCTCCTGGGCAGGGGACAAGCAGCGGAGGTCCCTGGGGAGCTCTGCAACTGTCCCTCTGCACAAAAAGGTCCCCGGTGGATTGTCCCCAACCCTGAGCATGGCACCGCCGGGGTGGGACGGGACACAGGCACCCCAAACTGTGGCACCCACTAGCCCTGGTCCCATGTAAACAAGCCAGTGAGTGGGAGAGGAATGTGGGGGGTGCCCGGCTGTGGCTCCGTCCCACCCAGCATCGCTCCCCGTCCCGGAGAATGGCATCAGTGTGGCGGGGCCGGCACGGTGCGGGGCGGCGCAGCCCAACAATGGCCCCATTGCTGCCCGCCCTTGGCATGGGCGCCCGAGGGGCAGGACCTGTGCTGGGGGGCGGCCGGGAAGGGGCTAAATGCCAGAGATCCCGCTAGGCTCTGCTTCGCTCTCCCCAGTCCCCAAGGAGGAGAAGGGGCAGGTAGCCAGCTCGCCGCTGCCACCCACTTTGGGGACACTGGTACCCCGCATCCCCCGGCCGGCGTGGCTGCAGTAGGATGCCTGGACAGGAGGATGCACCTGCAGGGTGCCTGGGGATGGCTGCTGGGGGGGCTGCCCCGGAGCCCCCCGGGGAGGAGCAGGACCTGGCACCGGGTGGCACGGTGGGGACGCCGGGGTTCGGCTGGGACTGGCGGGTAATGCGGGTGGGCTGGGTGGGCGAGTGGGTGGGCAGGAGGGCGCACGGGCAGCGGGATGTGCTCTGTTACAGTGCAGCTCCTCAAGTCGGCGGACCTGGGGCGGCAGAGCCTGCTCTACCTGAAGGAGATCGGACACGGCTGGTTCGGCAAGGTGAGGGGCAAGGGGGACACCCCACAGGGCTGCTGGCGGTGGGGACCGGGCTGCTGCGAGGGTTTGGGGTGAGGATGGGGGGGGACACACGCATGGTGAGGATGGAGGGGACGAGCCTGTCCCTCGCCCCAGGTGTTCCTGGGGGAGGTGAACTCGGGCATCAGCAGCACCCAGGTGGTGGTGAAGGAGCTGAAGGCGAGCGCCAGCGTGCAGGACCAGATGCAGTTCCTGGAGGAGGCACAGCCCTACAGGTACATCTGGGGTCACTTCGCGGTGCCGCGGCTGCGCCGGGCACATCCGGGAGCGGGGATGCTGTTGGATGGTGCCTGGTCCCCTCGGTGCCATGTTTGACTGCCAAGCAGCCCCATGACTGCCCCATGGAGGTGCCCGGCAGAGCACTCCAGGCAGCACGGCTCTGTCCCAGCCCCATTGCCCGTCTGCCTGGGGCTCATCGTGGCAGGACAAGGGCCGTGCTGGGAGCCGCTGGGGGCAGAGGGCTGTGGTGAGGTCATGGGCAGAGCGGGGCCGAGGGGCGGGGGGGGACGCGGAGCTGCTCCCTGCCCCAGCAGAGCCAAACAAATATCCCTTTGTGGCATGTCCCAGGGTGCTGGGACGTGCTGGTACCCGCTCCCGGCAGCCCCCGCGCTGTCCCCCAGCGCAGCGGCAGAGGAGGCGGGGAGATGGTTTCCTGGGGGGCTGCCACCGGTCCCCCCTGTCCCAGCCGGTGCGATGCTGATGTGTCCCCATTGCACAGGGCCCTCCAGCACACCAACCTGCTGCAGTGCCTGGCCCAGTGCGCCGAGGTCACTCCCTACCTGCTGGTGATGGAGTTCTGCCCGCTGGTGAGTCCCCCATGTCCCTTGCACCCCATCCTGCTCCCCAGGGTGCTGCCGTGGGGCCGGGGTGCAAGCTCCGGAGGGAATGGCAGGGCTGCAGGCAGGGCAGGGTGCGTGGCAGGGCTCTGTCCTGCTGGGCACGGCTGAGCCCCTTGGCTCTCCAGGGAGGGTGACGGTGGCACTGCCCTGCAGGGTGACCTGAAGGGGTACCTGCGGAGCTGCCGGGGGGCTGAGGCCATGACCCCGGACCCGCTGACCCTGCAGAGGATGGCGTGCGAGGTGGCCTGCGGCGTCCTGCACCTGCACAGGAACAACTACATCCACAGGTAGGCAGGTCTGGTGCACCGGGGGAGGGGGCTGGGGGGGGGGAACCAGGGGGCCTGGCTGCATGGGTGCCCCCAGGATGCTGGCGTTCCTGCCCCACTGCTGCTCCTCCTGCCCAACAATATCCTGGTGCTGAGTGAGTTGCAGACGGAGACTCCAGCATCAGTGATTTTGTTGAGGAGGGGGTGTCCTGCCATCGGGGGCCACCGGACCTTCCCCACCCAAGCCAGCTTCTGTGGGTGGGTGCCCATGAGGGTGCCCAGTGCTGTGGTCGGGGGGACATGGGGTCCCTGGCTGTACTGGAGGGTCCCTGGCTGTACCAGAGCGGGACTTTCCTATGGGCATCCTGGCCTCGGTGGGCTCTTCCCCATCTGCGCGACCCCTCCAAGGGCTGGAGCAGCTTCCTGGGAGCCCGTCCCCGTGCCAGGGCTCACATTGCCTGGGGACACCCGCTTTCTGCTTGGCTCAGCGCGTGATGGATGGACGGACGGAGGCGCAGCTGGAGCCACGCAGGCATTCCTGCTGTGCATTTGGTGGCTGGTTATCGGCAACGCCTGGCGTTCGGCAGCGAGAATGCTGCGCAGCGTCTCGCTCCCACCACCAGCCATGGCACTGCCCTGGGGGGGTCATCCCTGAGCACAGACCCTCGGCCCCTGGGCGGTGGGTGCCCCCCTGCCCACCGTGGCAGCGGTGACAGCGGTGGGGTTTGCTTGGCAGCGACCTGGCCCTGCGGAACTGCCTGCTCACCGCCGACCTGACCGTCAAGATCGGAGACTACGGGCTCTCGCACTGCAAGTACAAAGTAAGGCTGGTTTGGGGGAGGAAGGGGCTGAGGGGCTGCGCGGTGGGACCCCATGGCGCGCACACATACGCTACACCTCTCCATTCATGCATCTCCCCTCCCCAGCGGTGCCAGGGCACCCCCCTTGACCCCTGGACTTTGCTGGGGCAGTTGGGGGGTGCTGTCCTGCAGACCACCCTGCGAGGGACTCTTTGTGCCCCAGGACCAGGCTGCCCCCCAAGGCTTGTCCCTCAAGGCCAGCAGCTCCCCTG
Source organism: Numenius arquata (assembly GCF_964106895.1). NCBI lineage: Eukaryota > Metazoa > Chordata > Aves > Charadriiformes > Scolopacidae > Numenius > Numenius arquata. The sequence goes on from NC_133592.1 coordinate 3,029,429, forward strand.
AGCATAAATAGGGTTTTTTCCGCCCCCCCGAGCACCCAGGCCCCCTGCCCAACAGAGCCCAATGCATCTGAGGTGCCCTGTTGCTGCCTGGGCATGCCCCTCTGCCAGGGCTGGGTCCCTGCAGGCAGTTGCCTGCACCTTGGCCTGATGGCTGTCTGTTTGTCCTGCCCGCTGAGAGGCAGTGCAGGGGTGGGGGGGGGCTGTGGGGCTGGAGGGGGGGTCAGGATGGGGAGATGGGGGGAGTGGGCGGAGGGATGTGGTGGGAGGGAGAAAAGAGAGGTGGGCACTGGAGGAGTGGAGGATGGGGTTTGGGGCTTGGGTGGATGGAGCAGAGCATGTGCTCGGGTGGTGGGATCAGGGACTTGGGGTGCAGCGATGGGGTGGCTGGGGAGGGTGGTGGGGGTGATGGGGCCGGGGACAGCTTTTGTCGTGGTGTGGCCAGTCCCTTACGTGTAGGTTTGACGTTCTCTTCTCGTACTGACCCTGCATACTTGGCAGGATGACTACTTCGTGACGGCCGACCAGCTGTGGGTGCCGCTGCGCTGGATCGCACCCGAGCTCATCGACGAAGTGCACGGCAACCTGCTCATCGTGGACCAGACCAAGTCCAGCAACGTCTGGTGAGCACGGTCTGGGGGGGACACAGAGGTAGCTGGTGACCGGGAGGTGCAGAAGGAGGTGTCTGGTGAGGGCAGCATCAGCAGGGTGCATCAGGGTGGATCGTTTTGGGGCTGACAGCTGGTAGCAGGGTTGGGGTCTCCCCATGCCCCCCAGCATCCCACCCTGCCTGCAGGTCGCTGGGCGTCACCATCTGGGAGCTGTTTGAGCTGGGCAGCCAGCCCTACGACCACTACTCCGACCGGCAAGTGCTCGCCTACGCCATCAAGGAGCAGCAGCTCAAGCTGCCCAAGCCCCAGCTGAAGCTCTCGCTGTCAGAGCGCTGGTGAGGACCCATCCTGTCCCCCTCCCTCTCCCCGTCTCCCGCTGGTTTGGGGGGGTCCGGGGCTGACCCCAGCCCCTCGCTGCGGCAGGTACGAGGTGATGCAGTTCTGCTGGCTGCAGCCGGAGCAGCGCCCGACGGCGGAGGAGGTGCACCTCCTGCTCTCCTACCTCTGCGCCAAAGGGGCAACAGAGGCGGAAGAAGAGTTCGAGAAGCGCTGGAACTCCATGAAGCCCAACGGCAGCGCCAGCGCCAGCCACCACGGTGCCGAGCTCTCCTCTTTCCCGCTGCTGGAGCAGTTCTCAGCCGACGGCTTCCCCTCGGACGGGGACGACATCCTCACCGTCATGGAGACCAGCCACGGCCTCAATTTTGAGTACAAGTGGGAGCACACCAAGACGGAGCACTTCCAGGCGCCCCTGGGGTCCCTGAGTCCCAGCAGCGCCGCCCGCTACCATGACCTCTACTACCCGGCCACGACCGCTGGCCACCTGAGCCTGGGGGTCTCGCCCTCCTGCTATGAGTGCAAGCCACCGGGCTGCCCCGGCTTGCCCGCGCCCGGCGTGGTGCCCATCCTGGGCGCCCACAGCCCCTCGCTCGGCAGCGAGTACTACATCCGCATCGAGGGGCCCGGGGAAGGCAGTGCCGAGCTGGACTATGCCATGTGCGCCTACAGTCCCGCGGGCGAGCGGGGGTCCCCGCGCCCCCCGTCCTGCTGGAGAGCCCAAGGGGCCCGGAACGGCAGCACCTACGATTCCGACAGCAGCCCCACCGTCTCCCTCAGCATGGAGCCGCTGCTGGGCCACACGCCGGCAGGCGAGGGCTCCTGGGAATGTGCTGAGTACTACCCTTACCCCTGCCCGGGCCAGGAGCCGCGGGGCTACGAGCCATCCCCTAGCCATGGGAACGAGGGGTACCTGCTGGAGGAGGAGCCCCCCCAGCTGGGCAGCCAGGACTGGCCCGTCCCCGCTTTCCAGCCCAGCATCTTCACCGACCCGCTGGGCGTCTCACCCTCGGTGAACTGCGCCTACAGCCCCCGGGGCTACGGGGAGCCGCCGGGGGGGCGGCCACCAGGGCAGAGCGTGGCCCGGCTGGATTGCGTGGCGTTGGATCTGGGTGAGGACAGCCCCCCTGGAGCCCCCCGCCCGCAGGGTGTGAGCCCCCCGGTTCAGCGGCACCCGTGGGCTTCCAACAGCTCCTCCAACAACAACATCGGCAGCGGCAGCCCGGCCCCCCGCGAGCCCCCGGCCGGCGACAGCTGGTGCTACCGCCGCATGATCACCTTCCGCGGGCTGATGGCCAAGCCACTGGGCACCGTGCCACGTGGCCAGCCCCAGCTCGGGGGGTCCCCACCGGGCCACGACTTCCGCCGCCCGCGGCAGGATCAGGCCCCCGGCACGGCCGGCGGCTCCTCCTCCCCCCCGTGCTGCTCGCCCTCCCCGCGGCGTCAGGCCTGGCACAGCCGTGACTCATCAACCTCCGGCTGCTCTCAGGCAGCAGCCCTGGCTGGTAGTCCCGCCACGCCGTGGGGCCCCGGCACGGCCACGCCAGCCGCAGCGGGGGCCCAGCACGATGCCCGCCCGGAGGAGAGCGTGGAGGGGAGCAGTGCTGCCCTCAGCCCCCTGCCCCACGCCACGGCTGCACCGGGGCCGGCAGAGGCCACCCCCATGGCTGGCACCGCCGCCCTGAACTCTGACCCCCCCGTGGAGCCTGGCGCAGATGGCGCCCAGCCTGTGCCAGAGGCCTCTGAGGCGCCGGCGCCGATGCCCGGGGAGGCTGCCGCCGAGAGCACCGCGTGTGCCGCCGGTGACGCGGACCAGACGCCGGACAAGACCTTCTCCAGCGCCAGCTTCCCCAGCGTGGACGAGGGGAGCGATGAGGACACGGCGGAGCTGACCTCCGGCATCTTCACCGACTTCTCCGGGGACTACGTGGAACGGGTGGAAGCGGCCCCGGCCTTCAAGTCCCTGCAGAAGCAGGTGGGGACACCGGATTCCTTGGAGTCGCTGGACATCCCCTCCACAGCCAGCTCCTGTGAGGTCTTCAGCCCCACCGCCTTCGTGCCCGCCGGCCAGCCCAAGGCGCTCGACAGCGGCTACGACACCGAGAACAACGAGTCCCCCGAGTTTGTCCTCAAAGAGCCCCACGAGCCCCGAGAGCCGGAGGCCTTCAGCCAGCTGGGGAAGCCACCCCCGGGGCTGCCAGGGGGCGAGGGTGAGGGTCCGGCCCCCGAAACGCGGCTCTCCACCTCCCTCGGGGCCGAGCTGCACAGCCTGGCCGAGAAGAACCCCTACCGCGACTCTGCCTACTTCTCTGACTACGACGCCGAGGCCGAGCGTGGCCCCAAGGACGAGGAGGACAGCGATGGGTCCCAGACCCCGGAGGCAGAGGAGGGTCCCCGACCCCCTGCGCAGGACCTGGGGCGAGCCCCCGTGCCGGGAGAGGACCCTCTGCACCCCCCGGGGGCACCCGGCAGTCCCCCGGCAGCGCCTGGCGTTGCGGTGGCAGCGGACACGCCGGTGGCGGAGGGTTTGGTGGGGGACTGGAGGGGGGCAGAAGCCGGGAGCATGGTAGCCCCCCTGGCACCTGGCACCGAGCAGCGACCCGCCAGCACGGGGCTGGTACCGGGCAGCTCCCCACACCCCGACGGAGATGCCTGTCCCCCGGGCTCTGTGCCACCCAAGACTTTCTTCTTGACCCCGGTGCCAACAAGCCCCGGGGAGCCGGCGCCCATCGGAGGGACCCGTGTGCCCGAGGGTGTCTCTGGACATGGGGAAGCCACAGCTGGGGGCGAACAGACTGTGCCCCCCTCACCGGGGCTTGGGGAACTGGGGCTGCCACCGGAGGGGACTGGGGTGGGTGATGCACCAGGGGGTCCCAGCACGCTGCTATCGGGTGGTGAGTCACCCCCAGGCCTCTCCCCGCTCCCGTCTCCCCGGGAGCCACGGCCGGCCGCCCCCGAACGCCGTGAGGAGGCGGAGGAGGAGGAGGAGGACACGGAAGACAGCGATGAGTCGGATGAGGAACTGCGCTGCTACAACATCCAGGAGCAAAGCGAGGAGAGCGAGGAGGAGCCGGTGGCCGTGCCCATCGTGGTGGCCGAGAGCCAGAGCGGCAGGAACCTGCGCAGCCTCCTCAAGATGCCCAGCCTGCTCTCCGAGGCCTTCTGTGAGGACCTGGAGCGCAAGAAGAAGGCTGTCTCCTTCTACGATGACGTTACCATCTACCTCTTCGACCAGGTGGGTGGCCATGGGGTGGGCAGAGCCGGGCGCTGGGCATGGCCCCGGGGGGGTTTCAGATGCCGGGGACTGATGTGAGCCATCCCCAGGGGTGGCTCCATCCACGGTCTGTTCCCACCTATCCCACCTTGTGCAGGAAAGCCCCACGCGGGAACTGGCTGAGCAGAGCTTCCCAGAGCCCCCCCAGCCTTCGGGGCAGCCCCCCGCCGGCGGCAGCCCCCCCAGCCCAGCGGACAGGCTGGGCGCCTCGGACGACTCCTCGGACGGCAATGCCTCGGAAGAGAGTAAGGGGCCGGGGGAGGTTATGGGGGACCATGGCGGGGCAGGCTGGGGTGACCCCGTGGTGGGCTCAGCCCCCTCGCTCCGTGTCACAGGCGGTGGCTTCGAGTGGGACGACGACTTTCCGCTCATGCCGGTGAAGCCGTCCCTGATGGCCTCGCTGACGGGGACGCCGGCAGAGCCCGACCCGGCCGTGCCCGCGCTGCCCACCCTGGTACCGGCGCAGAAGCAGGTGCTGCCCATCCAGTTCTCCCGGTTCACCGTCTCACCCGCCCCGGTGTCCCGCTTTTCCATCACCCATGTCTCCGACTCGGACATGGACTCCATAGGAGGTGAGTCCCGGGAACCCACCACACCCCCAGAGAGCTGCCATCCCCCGGTGCCAGCCGCAGTGGGAGCCGGGAGCGTGTGGGACAGACACCCTGCCCTTGTGCCCCGTGGGGACTGTCACCCCTCCGAAGGGCTGGGTGTCCCATGGGAGCGCTGGCACCTACTCATGCCACCTCTCCGCTCGTTGCAGGCAGCAGCGAAGACGGTGACCGGGAGTGAGGCAGCCGGGATGCCGGCCGGGCATCGTCCCGGCAGAGGACGGCGGGGCCAGGAGCGGGGTCCGGCCGGGGGCTCCCAGACCGCGCGCTCTGGAATGTGTTTTTTTTAGGCAGATTTTATCGGAAGGAGCTCGTTTGCTGCTGCGAGCGGGAGCGGGGCCGGCGCGGCCCGGGGCCAGGCGGTGGGTGACGGCCATGCGTGTGTGTGCGTGTGCGGGTGGCTGTGCGTGTGCGTGTATAAATAGACACATATATATATATATATAGACATATATATATATATAAATTATAGCATTTAAAGGGTAGTGCCCTGACCTTGCTAACATTTGCCGAGTGTCCCCCTCAGTGAAGTCCCCCCCCTTGGCTTCTTGCTCCCTGAGGTGGTGTTTGTCCCCCACACCCCTATGCTGTTCCCCCCCCCCCAACCCCGTGCTGTGCACTTGGCCTTGCACCTCGCTGCCGGGAGCCCCACATGGCAGCTCAGCCGCCCCACGGCATCCCCAAGCGAGGGGTCACCGGCTGCTGCCGCTGCTTGGTGTCACCCCGAGTGTGCCCCCTCCCCACACTGGGACTGCCGCTGGCTCTTGTGCCCCCATACCCGTGGTGGGCAGCACGGCTCGGGGGGGCCGGGGAGCTCCCCCCTCTCTGGATTTTTTGGGGCTCAGTCCTGGCCCGGCGAGGGACCCAGAGGGCTGGCGGGAACCCTGCCCCACTGCAGCGGGGAGCAGCACGGGGAGGGCTGACGAGGGGGGGGTCCCAGCTGCCCCCGTGCAGGGCAGCCCCCAGGGACCCACTGACCCAACTATTTTTGTATTTAAAGAAAAGGATAAAAAAAAAAAAAAAAAAACACCAAACAACCAAACTCACCCTAAAAAACAAAACTTGCTCTCGACTGAACCACATTGACGCGATTTTAAGTTATTGCTGCCAAAGAGACATAACGATTCGGGGGGGTGGGGGAGGGAGGCAGGGGGTGCTCGCGGTTCTTCGTTCAGTTTTTTTTTTTGTTTGTTTGTTTGTTTTTTATTTTTTTTTTTATTAAATACATTTGAGGCTTAGGATAATTGTGCAATTCCAGCTTCCAGAAGGAAATGGAAGTAAGCGGAGCTGAGCGAAACCTTGAAATCAGGGCTGGTTCCTTTTGGGGTCTATAGACCAAACCCTGAGGTGAGAAACCACCCCCACCCCCAACCCAGACCTCCCCCGGCCCCCCTTGCCCCCAGCCCCACGTCCTGCAGCCCCCCACCCCCCCCCACCCTGGCTGGCTCCTGCCGCCCTGTGCATGTGGGGCGAGGGCACACATCCTCGTGCACGGACACACACAGGCATGGACACACACACGCACATGCACCCATGTGGGATGGGGGTGCTGCTGGGGGGGGGTGTGTGTGTGTGTTTGTGTGTATCTGCTCCCCACTGGGGCACGGTGCCGCGGGATGAGCCCGTCCCCATCCTGGCACAGCTCCGGCACTGCAGGGCCCAGCCTGGTGCCCGGCACAGGCGTCCACATCCTCGCCCACCCAGCTCAGCCCCTCTTGGCGGTCAGGGGACTGTTGGGGGGGGTGAGGGGGCTGTGCCCTCCACCCTCCTAGGGGACAGCCAGGGTCCCGGGGGGGGTCCCCAGCTTCAGTCCCAAAACCCAAAGTGGCTGTGCCTGCCCCGTTTCCCTCCCACAGCAGTCACTGATTGCAATTATTGCTTTATTTAAGTGTTTTATTTAAGATGCAACTTGGCCTGTAAACCCCCCCTCACCCCCTCATGTCCCCCATCCCTGTCCCTCTCACCCCCCCCGCCCAGCCCCAGCACTGCCCTTGCAGCTCATTGCTGACACGGGGTGCAGCACCCATGGGTGCTGGGGAGGGGGGGGAGCACCCCGTGCAGGAGCGGGCTTCACCCCCCCCGGAGGGGTGCCCGGGGTGCCTTCCCGCAGCACCCCCCCCACCTCCTACACCCCCCCCGCTCCCTGCCTGCATTGCCGGGGGCTTCGCTCAGCATTGCGGGGGGTTCTCACCCCCTCTCCCCAGACGCCCCCCCCCCTGCTCCCCCCTCGCACCCAGGGCGGTGGGATGCTGGTCCTGCCCCCCCTCCCAGCAGCCGGGTTTGGTCTATGGCGCCGCAGGTCCCTGCCTCTGGAGGGCAGCATGAGGACAGAGCTGTGTCTTGGATATTTTTTTTAATAGAAAGGCTATTATTACATTGTCTATTTTATCAATACGGGTCATAATTGCTGTATTTTTTATCAGTGCTGATTTCCATACAGCTCCCAGCATGTGTGTCAAATATCATCGGGCCAATAATAAAGTTTTTAAAATATCTTAAGCCGTTTCTTGCCCAGATCATTGCCCAGCACATCGGCCACTGCCGGCATCAGCCCAGGGCTGGGACCGGGGATGCTCGGGACGGAGACTGGTGACGCTCCGGGGCCAGGCCGATACCTCCGGCCAAGGAAAACACTGGGGGTGGGAGAGGTGGGGGAGATTTTATTGCTCATAAATTACTTTTTCTCATAAAAAATTATTTCAGGTTACATCTTGCAGGTGTCACCAAGCCAGGAGGTGCAGTGAAGCCCCGGGGGCTGGCTGGAGCCTGGGGTGGCGGCCCAGGGATCCTGGGGGGGCTGCAGCCCCTGGGAATGGGCTGGAAGAGGACAACGCTGGTCCGGTGGCTGAGGGGACCGCAGGCCTGCCCCCTGCCCCAGGCTATGACCCCCCCCCCAGCCCTCTCCTGCCCTGCAGCGGAGCCCTTCCCCTCGCCCCTGCCCCATCTGGATCCCCCATCCATCTGCTCCAGCCCCGGAGAGGAAGAAGAGCACGTTGAGTAGAGACCCGCAGCCAGAGCCCGGGCCATGGCAGGAGAAGTCAGAAGAGGTGTTTTTTTTGGTTTTTTTTTTCCTGCAAAAACCATTGGAGGGGCCACGGCAGTGACAAGCATCTGACTTGGGAAGAGCCCTGCCTGCACGGAGACCCACCGGCAACAACCCACACCCCTGGGGCTCTGTGCTCAGCAAAGCACCCCCCCCCCCCAACCGGGTCACGGTGCACCAGCGAATAAACCGCGCAAAAATGACAAATACAATGGAAAAGGCAAAACCTTCCAAGGCTCACAACTGCTTGCCCACGGGAGAGGCAGTTCCTGCCTGGAAAAACCCCTTCTCCCTGTTCCCGTAGCAGGAATGCGACCGGCGGCAGCAGCGGGAACTGGCTCACTCGGGGGCACTCACACCGGCAATAAGCTTAGCAAATGTATATATATATAATGTGTATGTATATTTATCTCTATCTATCTCTATCTCTCTCTCTCATGCAGCCCTAGTAATAGAGGAGGAGCAAGCAGCCAAGCAAGAGGTCTGGATGGGAGAGCCTGTTTGAGTCCCCCCCCTTCAACTGCCGGGCACCCCGCGGCCCCGGGCACCCCAAGGCACGCTTAAACAGAGCCCTCGCCTCCAAAAGTGGTTTTTCTAGCTTATATTTTACAGCAGTACCATAATACCCTACTATATACAGCGACCCGGCGCTGCAGGAGCTCTGGGAGCGGCGCCGTCCCCGTCCCCGCGGGGGCTGCAGTGCCGGCACCCCACTGCCAGCACCCCACCGCCTCCAGCCCGGGGTGGGCGGCCGGGGTCTCGCAGGAGCCTGGGAGCTGCTTATGGCTCCCAACAACCCCCCCCACTGTGGCTTGCATGGGGGATTCGGGCTACCCTGCCTGTCCCAGGGGTCCCTCCTGACCAGGCAAGGGGGGAGCGGGGGGAGCGTCTCCCCTCTGCCACTGCCCTCCACCCTGTGCGAACCCAAAGCACAGCTCTGGAGAGCCATTTTCCAGCTGAGGCTGTTCTCCCAACCCTGGCGAGCTGCTGCGAAGCCTAGAAGCAATCCCGGCTACGGGACACGCTGGGGGCGAGCAGGGGGCTGCCATCCCGCTAGTTCTGCACAGGCAAAGGACAGGCTGTGGGGCAGCGGTGTCACCCTCTGCCACCGAGGAGGGGGGGAAGACAAGCTGGGTGTAGAGAAGAGAGAACGAGGGTACTAGCTTTAGCCTTTGGCTTTCAAAGTAGCAGGATTAAATAAACTCCGCCTAAAAATTGAAGTCCTGGAAAGCTGGACATGCAGCGGCGAGGAGGAGGCAGCGGCGAGCGCCGCAGGCACCGGGGCTCCCGGATCAGCTGATGAGCGGAGCCGAGCGGTCGTTCGTCACCGTTGGCTTCAGCTGGACGTTGGCAAAGGGGTTTCTGCGGAGAAAGAGGACGGCAGAGTTTAGCATGAGGGATGGCAGCAGCTGGGGTCTGCGAGGATGGGGCCACCGGCACGGTGAGGGGTGACCTGGTGAGACCCCAAGAAGCTTTTGCTGCAGAGCTGGGGGGGGCGCTGGGCACGCTTCAAGGCTGAGCCCAAGCCCAAGCGGGGCCACCAGCGAGCCCGGAGCCACCAGCCCTGTCCCCTCCATCCACCCAGGTCCAGCAGTGTTTGGGAAGGGGGTGAGGCTGGAAATGCTCTGCCATGTGCAGCCCTCGGGCCGAGCCGCCCCTCGCTCCTCCCTGTCTTTCTCACTTAAAGCTGTGGTGGATCTGAGATGGGCCACCATGTAGGATGTTCTCCCACCACGCTCTCCAGCGGGCCTAAAGCTGGGGCTGCCAAAGCGGGGGTGCTGGGGCCGGAGAAGCTGCTCCACCCCCCCAGGCTGGGTTTGAGCTGTTCCCATGCGCAGGAGCACCCCAAGATCGCCTGACTCTGCGCCGTGCTGCTGTGGGGGAGCAGAGGGCTATGGCTCCTGGGTCCCTGCCTGCCGGGGGACGGTTGTAGCCCCCCTCCCCAGCCAAGAGCAGAGCTTGCAGCCCCATGTCAGCTAGGAATCCTTTTAAGAAGCTAAATATCCAAGAGGCAGAGCATGGGGAGGGGAAGGGTGCCCGGAGGAGCTCGTTAGGGCCACAAGCCCAAGCACAGCCCAGCTCCCAGCACACCAGCCCAGCCCGGGCTGAACCCCGGCTTTTACCTACCTGGGGTGTCCCCAGCGCTGTCCCACTGCCACCAGCGCTCACCGGCTACGGCAGCGCTTTCCGTGGCCAGCCCATTGCCGCGCACAGCATCTGCAGATGTGCAGCCCTGGGCATGCACAGGTCCTGCAGCCGGGACGCGGGGACCACCCTTGCCTGCCCCGAGGAGGTCCCCTCTGTCCCCTGCTGGCAGGAGGTATCACCCAGGGGGTGCAGGCAGCCACGGGGGTACTGCTGGCTGCCCGTGGTGCACAGCCACCCTGGGCTACCTGGAGCCATTGGGTCTAAGCCTGCACTGGGCTCAGCAGCCAAGGGAGCCGCAGAGCCCACCCCTGCAGCCCAGGGCACCCCCTGCCTCTCCTGCCTGCAGCCCCCCCCCACATCCCCTGCCTGCAGCCAGCCCTTCCTCTGCCTCAGCCCTCCCCAGGGACCTGCACGAACCCTCTCTTTTCTGCAAACGGAGGCAATGGCCTTGTCCCTGTGGCTGCGAGCCCCGCTTGGCCCCGGTGCTGCCACATCCCCGCACGTCATGTCCCCTGGGCCACCGGCAGGTCTCTCCCCCCGCCCCGGGGGTATAGCCCTGCCATTCCCAGACATGGGTGCCCATAAAGCGTTAGGAAGACAAATATGACTGTGGGGTTAATCCACTTCAGGAGCAACCCTGGTTACCAGCTACCTCTGCCTGGACCCGGACAGCTTTGGGATATCCCCTGCCACCTCAGGAGGAAGGGGCTCAGTCCCCCCACCCCGGGAAGGGCACTCGCTGCCTCCCCAAGCCCCTCTCCCCTGCCATCCCTCACCTCTCCACGTGCGCTTTCGCTTTCCTCAAAAGATAAATAGCTTTTGCTTAAAAATAGGGTAATTAATTTCCCACCTAATTAATGCAGAGTCTTAGATCACTTTTCCTCCCAGGATGCCAAAATAGGTTCTCAGGACTGGAGGGAGAGGAAAGGTTGCTTTGATGAGTCACCAGGGGTTATTATTTAACTATTTTTGTTCTGGCAGAGGAGAGCCATTGGGACTGGAGCCCGCAGCTCCGGCAGCCGCGGGAAAACCAGCTCACGGATCAAAGAGAAACAGGGAAAGGGCTCTCCTGGGGCTCTGCAATACCGACGACGGGGGTCTCGGCTCCATCCCTGCCCTGAGGCCCCCGGCTGGGGTCGGGACGTGTGCCCAGGGCGGTCTACTACAATCAAAAGAAGCTGCTCAAAAAACTTGACATTAGTGTGGCTCTGCTCTGTCCCACAGGAGAGGGCTGGGGACGGCGACGCAGCGACGAGGCGCTGGTGGGACCCCGGACACCGGCGACCTACAACCAAAGAGGCTGGTTACGGTGAGCAGGGGAGGCGGCAGCAGCAGGAGCAGCAGCTCAGTGTCCCAGGGGAAGCGCGGCCCCCCTCCCAGCGTGCCGGCGGTGCCAGGAGCCGTGCGGATGCAGGGCGGGTAGAGCTAGGGCTCCCGCCACCGGGATGGGGACAAGCGGTGAGCGAGGGAGGGGACACGCTCGGCCGGGTGCAGGGGTGAAGCAGAGCGGTGGCACTGTCCCCGCGCAGCCCCGCGGCCGTCACCCGCTGCCCAGCACCAGCACACCCAGGGCTCGGGACCCCCCCCCACCAAGACCGTCAACTTACTAACTACGGGCAGGGGCACCTCAAAACCTGGCCACTTCAACATCGGGGCTGCAAGGGAAAGAGAAGGCAGGTTGGAGGACACCGGGACGCGCGGGACTCCGGCCCCTTGATGGGAACAGAAGGTGTTGGTTAAGGAGAGGAACCGGGCTACGAGCCGGCGGCCACCCCGGCACGAGAGCCCGCCGGCGGCACCGCACACAGCACCTCCGGGCAGAGGAAGCAGGAGGAAAAAAGAAGAAAAAGGAGGAAAAGTCGTGTTTATTGAGTTGCTGGTGCTGCCCGCCGGCTCCCTGCGAGGAAGGGAAGGAAGGGCACGGCCAGCTGGGGCGGCGGGAGCCACCTGCAGAGAGGAGAGGCAGGGCATGGTGGGGGCTACGGAAGGGAGGGGGGGGCGGCTTCCTTCCCCCCACCCTGACCGTGGCCGTTTTCCCACCGCCGCCGCCGAGGAGCCGGGAAAGCGCAGCCGCAGCCTCGGCATGCAGCAAGCGGCGGCGGCAGCATCTCCCTTGGGATGCGCAGGGAGGAGGGACCCGGCCCTTAAACAGTTTTCGCTGCTCCCACTCAGCAAAGCTGTTTAAAAACCCCCAGCAGGCTAATGCTGAGGGGATGGAGATGGGAAAAAAAAATAAAAATAAATAAAAAAAAAAGGCGGCATGGCAACATGCAATGGGCGATGCAGGCGGTGACGGGCAGCACGCAGGCACGGCAGCCGAAAAAGACACCGAGGCCCAGCTCAATGCAATAAATAAAACTTTTATTCAAACAATAACTCAGTACAGGGCACATTTCTCTCTGGCTTTTAAAAAAGGTTTTTTCAGCACTTTACAATCTCCATACAGGCTTTGCTAGGCTGGGATTTTTTTTTTTTTTTTTCTTCCCCTTTCTACATTTAGTCACTCAGCATGAAATATCCTGGGTTAAAAATCTTTAGCAAAATCAGGACATCGATGCAGGAGGGTCTTGTTACAATATGCCCAGAGGCGAGTATATAAAACAAAAACTTGTCCGTGTGTGTGTCTGTATTGCCAGCAATGTCCTAGTAAACAGGCAATGTAAGAGGTTCTAAAAATCACATCAGAAAAAGAAAGCGTGTACAGCTCTGCGGTGGAGACGGCCACGGGCACTGGAAGGGCTACGGCCGGGCTCGGCTGCGGGTACGGGACCCCAAGCACCGACCCAGCCCGGGGTGGGAGACCCCTGGGCGCTGCCGAGCCCCCGGCACAGCACGGGGGGTGCCTCGTCAAGCCCGGTTTAGGGATGCGAGAGCATCCTCGGGTGGCTCCGCACCAGCCCCCCAGCACTAACATGAGGTAACAATACCTTGCTACAAAAAATATATATATATATTTATAAAACAACCAGGAATAACCCTTCCAGGGGGGCTGCCGGCTGCGCCCCATGGCTGGCGGGACCCCAGCCGAGAAGCAGCCCTTTCCCCGGCGGGGGTGTGGGGGGGGGGAGCTCGGCACCATCCGCTTCGCCCAAAGCCACCGGGGCGGGCACTTGGGTGGAAGCGGATCGGGGCCAAGGGGGAGGCGCGGAGCTGCTGCCCCCCCCTCCTACCCCCCCCGTGGGAACGGCATCCCGGGCGCGGGCATCCCGGATGCTCGGTAACAGTACGGACACCAGAGGCCATGCATATTTTGTTCCAGTCTGGGAGTTTTTGTCCAGGCTCGTGCGAGGCAGCTGGCGTGCAGCCCCGGAGGAGGGAGAGCGCATCGCTAACATTCACACAGGAGTACAAAAAACTGGGTCCCACTAAAGTGTAAACTGCATCCAGGCTGCTTCAAAGCGAGCACAGACCGATCGGCAGTTTCTGCTCTGAAAAGGCTTCAGAAACAAGGGCACTGTGAACACCGGGGAAGGGGTGGAGAAGCACCATGGTTTCCTTGAAGATCACAAGAGTTTAAAATCCAAAAGAAGTAGAGAAAGAGAAACGAAGGGGGAAGGAAAGAAAAAAAAAAAAAGGAGGGCGGGGGGGAAAGAAGCAGAAAGCTCTTCCAAGCAGCAAGGGGCCGCCGCTAGCCAAGGTGTCCTCACACCGTTGATACCAAACTGCCACTGCCGCTGCGGAACAAAGCACAGGAGACTGCCAGAGTGGCCGGGATTGGGGGCACACGCCGCGGGGCAGGACCATGCCCAGGACCCCCAGCCTCCCAGCATGATGCAATGGGAACCGGCGGCAGCACCCCCCCCCACGGAGCGGGGTGGCAAGCTTGACCCCTGCCCGGCACCGCATCGCTCGCAACCCGTGTCTGTGGGTTTTGGGGTTATCAGCCCCAAGAGTGAGACGGGGCGGCTCCAAGGCAGAGGGAGTGGGGATGGAGGAGCTGCGGGTGGGAGAAGGTGGCGGGGAAAGACCCCGAGAGCACACACTCGCCGTGGCCTCGCTACCCGGGTGCAAGTCTGGAGGAGGTTGGGGAGATGCGACCTCTCTCCGGAGACGCACAAGCCCTGGCAGGGTGTGAGGTTGGGGACGCAGGGGCTGGCCCTGGGACCTGCCCTCCCCGGGAGACGCTGGGTCCCTTCGAGCTCACACACGAGACCCCACGCCACGTCTCACCCCAGCCACCGCCTGTCCCCCAGGGAGCCCGTGCAGGGACCCCCATGGGGACACAGCACCACGGCTTCACCCAGAGCCAACACCAACAGTTTGCTTTCAGGTAACGTGACAGGAAGGCGAAGTCTTACCTGCTGACGGACCTCGTCCCGTAGTCATCGAGACCCTGCGGAGAGGAGGGGAGGAAGCACGATGAGGGGTGAGGGGACATGGGCTGTGCCACCCTCAGGTGCCACTGGAGGGTCACACGAACGGACCAAAGTGCATCGGGACCCAGGGATGCCGGGGCCGAGAGCCGATGCATTTGGAGAGGAAAGAGAGATATGGAGATGGTTTAAATGGAATTTAGACAGCAGAGAGTAAAGTTGCACCACTCTCTTGGGAGCAGGACTTTATTCTGGCCAGACAAGGGAAAGCGACAGGCGGGAGAGCCCCGGTCTGCTCTGCCCAGCCCCACCGTGGTGCAGAGCTCCAGCCACTATCGAGACACTCAAAAAGGGATCAAACAGGTCTGAGAGACACCAGTGAAATGTTCTGTGGAAAGAGGTGCTTGTCTGTGTTAACTCCCACCAGAAACCCACAGGGTTTTGGACCATTTTCTCCTTTAGCCGGTACTGAACGGCCTTTGCAGCGGGGAAGGACTGCAGTGGTCCAAGGAGCAGACAGGGACCGGGCTTGGAGGATGTCCCTTGAGGATGTCACTCCCTGGGGGTGAGGACCTGCCCTGGGATATGGCCACGGAGCAACTCTTCTCTCCATGACCAACTTGGGACTGCTCCAGGAAGGACCGGGAGTCACTGGTGTCTGAGCTGGCCACACACCAGGGATCAGAGACCCACGTTCCCACCATCCCAGGAAGTCTCCCAATCACAAAACCCCAAATCCAGCAGAAAATCCTGCTGGGAAAACCCAGCAAACGTCAAGTGGGGCTGCACTTGTCCCATCCCCTGCAGAGACGGCCAGACCCCAGTGGGAGCTGCCACCTCTCTGGAGCTCCCTGCTGAGGGGTTGGGTGCTGCATGGTCACTGCTCCCCCCTCCTCATCCTCTCCTGGCACGTGCCGAGCGCTCCAGGGAAGCCAACATGGCTCATCCCACCACACCAGCAGCTCCTGGGCTAAGCTGATCTCATCCACACATGCATCCTCCCCAATTCAGTATCTGAGAAGCCCTGAGCTCGTTTTGGACAACCGCTGGAGTGGGGAGCCCTGGCGAGGGTCTGCCCCAGCCCCGCTCACCCCAGTGTCCCCATGGGACCGTCACCGGCTTGAATCGGCCTGAGCCAGAGAAAACACTTCCAGCTGCCTGTGAACAGCCTGTTTCTGGTGGGAGGCTCCCATGGAGTCGGCAAGTGTTGTCCTTTGGGGGTTTACGGTGCTGTTTTGTGCCACTCGCTCCCTGTGCCTTGCCCGTTGTGCCAAACTGGCCGCTCCTCCCCGTCCCGCTGCCTCCCTGCATCCCCCGTCCCTTCTCCCCAGGAGAGATGCTCAGCAGGAGACGGGTCCCCGGGCAAGGCACGTGGGTTCCCCAGGCAAAACCAGCCAAACTGCCTGTAAATCCCAAGGGAAACATTGTGTGCGTTCGGACTTACGGCGGTCGACCTAGTGTAAGGCTTGTAGTGAGCGGAGGGTGGTTGGCAGAGGCCACTGGCATAGTCTTTAATGGCACAGCCATAGGGCATTAGGTAGTCCTACAAACAACGGAGAGAGGTTGGAGAGCAGCCCTCCTTCCCCGCCGCGTGGGCTGCACCACGAGAACGCGCTTCAACACGTGTCATCCTTCTGCTTTAAAACCCCCGGTGGGACGGGGACGCCGCAGACACCCGGGGTCACCTTAGGGACCCGACGCCTGGGGTTTCGCTCAAGCATCTCCCGGTAATAAGAATCCCACCCCATCCCGAAGCGGGAGAAGCCCCCGCAGGCTCACCTGGGAGAAGGCGGGCACGGCCACGCTGTACGGCCTCTGCTTGAAGGTGTTGACGCCTTGGCCCGGGAAGCCCTGGGAGGCCATGCCGTAGTCGGGCGGCGGGAGGGCGATGTCGTCTTTGTCCAGCAGGTTGCCGGTGCTGCTGCTCTTCCCTTGCTGCAGGCTGGGGGTGGGGGGTGGGGGATGATGGGACCCAGAGCAGAGCCATCAGCACCAGCCGAGACCCCCGAGCTGCCCATCCACCCCAAAGTCCCCCCCCGAGCCAGGTACCACCTGCCTGTGCTGGGAGTTATTCCTAAGGACGTGCATCGTCTCCTGGGGAAGGGGAATATTCCCACCCCAAGCCCACAAAACTGCTCTGGGAAGGGAGCAGGGACCCACCCAGGAACTCAGCACGATGCTCCTACCTCGCATGGACCCGCTCGCTGCCATCGCTGTCGAGGACCCGCGTGTAGGAGAAAGGAAACCAGCCCCTCCTGAAAGGCAAAGGCAGGGGATGAAGCCAAATCCACGTTTATTCGTGGAGGACCCAGGAGAGGCTGCACCGGTTCGCGGGGATGGCCACAGCACTCACATTTTTGTTTTCTCGCTCTCTCCGTAGTGCCAGCCGTCCCTGGCCTCCGGCACCAGCAGCGTGATGAGGTCGCCCTCCTTGAAGCTCAGGAGGGTGCTGTTATCTCCGGCAGCGTGAGAGAAAATGGCCTGCACCCTCGTCCTGCCGTTCCTCTCGAGCCCTGCGGCCATGGAGCTGGAGCGCGGCAGCGTCTTGTTTTCGGCTGGTGGGAGACAGAGACCAAGGAACGCCCTTCACTCCGCGGCCAAACCCGGGCAGGGGCAGGTCCCTGACCTCGTTTATTTTATCCCAGGTGCCAATTAAGCCTTCAGTGTTCGACTCGCACCTTCCCTACTAATAAGGGGCAAGATCTGGCCACTGCTCTTGGCATCGCACACCGGCCAAAGCGAAGGGAGCAGCCCCCCCCGTGCGAGATTCCTCAGGATTTTCCTCCTGGAAACCCTGCCCACGGGCTGAAAGCCCACCCAGCCAAAAACCTGGCTCCACTCATTTCCTAATCCCTGATCCAGAGGCACGAGCAGCACTTGACGCCGGAGGGATGCTGCCGGTCACCGCCCCATCACCACCCGCACCCCCGATGACCCTGCTCGCCATGGCTGTGATCGGTAGAGCTGGCACCCTGGCACCCCCGGAGCCCCCCCAGAGTGGAGGATGGGGAGGACGGACCCTCACCTGATGCGTAGCTGTTTTTCGGTGGCACGTTTTTGCGAACGGGGAGCGTATTGGAGTAAGAGTCGCTCAGCTGCTTCTGAGGCTGGGGAGGAGATAAAGATTTGGGCTGTGCTGGCTTCATCTCAGACCAGTGGTTGTACCCATCGCTGTCTGGGCCTGAGACTCCGTTCATCACCGGCATGGCCTCCTGCGCCGACATGCGCTACGGAAAGAGGAGAGGAGGGGAGGGGGGAGACGGGGAACATCTTCACTAGGGCATCCCACCGCAGCTCCCACAGCGGGACGCAGCTCCAGGGAAGGTGGTTCACAGCAGAGCAGAGCTCCAGGTGTTGGGTTTCATTTCCCACCGCTCTGGGGGGAGCAGTGGAGTCACCTCTATGTTATTTTACTGCTCCAAGCTGCCTTGCACCTGATAAATCCCTCCTGGGCTCTACTGCTCAAGCTCGTGCCCTAACATCAGGGAGGAGACTTTTCTGAGGGGTCTTTCATCCCATGGGTCACTCCCACTCCAAGCACCTTCTCCCACAGTTACTGGGGTACTTTGGTTCATCCCCACAGCTCTGGGACCAGCCTGGCCATGTGTGCCCATCTCATGGGTTCCCCACCCCCACGGGAGCCCCTGCCCCTCCAGAGCTCAGCAGTCCAGGCAGGATGGGACTCATCAGGCGGCTCCTCCCCATCTCCATCCCAGGCTCCTCCTGCATCCCAGAGCGGTGTGTGCATGGAGATGCCCATCCCTGTACAGGGCAAGGGAGAGGATTCTGCCCCTCTGCTCCGCTCTGGGGAGACACCCCCCCAGTTCTGCCTCCAGCTCCGAGGCCACCAACATCAGAAGGACATGGACCTGTTGGAACGGGGCCAGAGGAGGCCACGGAGATGCTGCGAGGGCTGGAGCTCCTCTGCTGTGAGGACAGGCTGAGAGAGTTGGGGGGGTTCAGCCTGGAGAAGAGAAGGCTCCAGGGAGACCTTCGAGCCCCTTCCAGTCCCTCAAGGGGCTCCAGGAAAGCTGGGGAGGGACTCTTCATCAGGGAGGGGAGCCATAGTACGGTTTTAAACTGAAAAAGGGGAGATTTAATGAGATATTAGGAAGAAATTCTTTGCTGTGAGGGTGGTGAGAGCCTGGAACAGGTTGCCCAGAGAAGCTGTGGCTGCCCCGTCCCTGGAGGGGTTCAAGGCCAGGTTGGAGGGGACTTGGAGCAACCTGGTCTGGTGGGAGGTGTCCCTGCCCAGGGCAGGGGGTGGCACTGGATGGTCTTTAAGGTCCCTTCCCACCCAAACCATTCTGTGATTCTATGATCAATGACAGCCCATCAAAAGGCAACTTGCTGAGGACAACGGTGACACGGCCAGGGCTCGTCCCTCCAGCTTTGCTCAGAAGGGCAGGACAACTTCCACCACAGAGATACTTACTCCTACAAAAGGTGCCAGCTCCGGGGGGACAGGGAGAGGTTTGGCACCAGGGATGGGGTCAGAGATGATGAGGTTGGATTTGGATGTAGACAGAGGGCTGGGCATGATGGTGCCGTTGCTGCTGGCAGCCATTTGCTGCATCAGCTGGATGGCGCGGTCCGGGATCTTGTTGGGATCCGAGCAGGACTGCTGCCACAGCGGCAGCTTCTGCGTCAGCATCTCCTTCCCCTGCAACAGAGAAAAATGAGGTGTGAGGGCACAGGGGTGTAAGAAAAGCCACCCAGCCCTGCACCCCTCCCTGGGAAGCACCGTGTGGATCCGGAGCTGGCCTGATCCTGGATACAAGATCGATCGACTCCTCTGTGCATGGCACAGAGGAGATAAAACACGGAGACTTACCGCTGCCAGGCTCTGACAGCAGCTGAGCCAGGAAGGCGTCATGAAAAATGGAAAGGAGAGAAGGAAAAGGTAAAATTCATCTCCCCAGCTTATTCTGAGACATCCCTGGGGCAGCTCCAAGAGTGGAGGGGCCATGGGAAGCTGAGCAGGGCGCTGGGCTCGTCGGGAACCGCACCGTTCGACCGAGCAGAGAAATAAAACCTGACCAAAGGCTCGGCAGGGGACAGCCCGTACTCCCTGCTGTCACCCAGGTCCCCAGGGATGAGCCTCATGCTTAGGGCTGTGGCCCCATCAGCCAAACTCTGCTGTTCCCTGCCCGAGGGCAGGACCTGCAGCCATCCACTGCCATGCTGCGAGCCAAGGGGGGGAATAAAAAAAAAGATGGAGCTAAACGTGCCCTTATTCAGGTAACACACTCTCGTCGTGAGAGTGAGCATCCCATCGTGTGACTCTCCAAGGGAGGAGATGTCCTGAACCATCCAGGGAGGTTATCCTGCCCCTCTACTCAGCCCTGGTGAGGCCCCATCTGGAGCACTGGGACCAGTTCGGGGCTCCCCAGTTCAAGAAGGACAGGGAACTGCTGGAGAGGGGACAGCAGAGGGCTACAAAGATGATGAGAGGCCTGGAGCATCTCTCTTACAAGGAAAGGCTGAGGGACTTGGGTCTAAAAAGTCTGGAGAAGAGAAGGCTGAGGGGGGATCTGATCAATGCCTATAAATACTAACGGGTGGGTGTCAGGAGGATGGGGCCAGTCTTTTTTCAGTGGTGCCCAGGGAC
Organism: Numenius arquata; assembly: GCF_964106895.1. Taxonomy (NCBI): domain Eukaryota; kingdom Metazoa; phylum Chordata; class Aves; order Charadriiformes; family Scolopacidae; genus Numenius; species Numenius arquata. Next base: position 3,049,370 of record NC_133592.1, read on the forward strand.
AGGACAAGAGGTAACGGGCACAAACTTGACCATAAGAAGTTCCATCTAAACATGAGGAGGAGCTTCTTTCCTTTGAGGATAGCAGAGCCCTGAAACAGACTGCCCAGAGAAGTGGTGGAGTCTCCGTCTCTGGAGACATTCAAACCCCCCCTGGACACGTTCCTGTGCAACCTGCTCTGGGTGGACCTGCTTTGGCAGGGGGTTGGAGGAGATGACCTCCAGAGGTCCCTTCCAACCCCGTATCATTCTGTGATTCTCTGTGATTCTGTGATCCCTTGGCTGCTTCCCCAGCCAAGCACACGCTGAACCCCAGCCCCTGCCCAAAGACATGCCACAAAGAGCAGCAGAGGAGAGGCTCCGGTAAGCCCCATGGCTAGTGTGCCCGCTGGCTCACCCGCAGCAGAGCCGCGTGGCAGAGGGCGAGCCCATGCCTCCGCACAGCTTCACAACTGGTCCCATCCGGAGACAACGCGGTCCCCCCGTATCGTAAAAACCCTCTAAAGCCAATTTCAAAGTCCCAGAACGTTTCCCCGTGATCGGCCCCAGACTGTGGGCACTGCCAGCATCCCGTGGGCACCGCAGGCGGCAGCGGGACGGCGTTTTTAGCCGGCAAAGCCCACGCCGGCTGCCGGGCTGGTGCGGGGCCGGGCGCCCACGTCCCACATACGCCCACCGCCCTCTGGACCAGCCACCTGCAAAGTCCTTCTTTGCAAAAAGTCACCCTCCACACGCTGCTGCTGCAAGAAGCTTTTGGTCCCACCGTGCCGCAGCCGCGCTGCAGGTGCCGGCACCCCCGTGCCTGCTGACCCCCCCCCCCCAATCCCTGGGGGGGATTTTCCCCCTCCTGCACTACAGCAGGAGTTCCCATATGCCGAGCACCGATGCAGCCCGCAGTGCGAGGACTGCGCTGACTAATCCAAGCTCCTTCTCCTGCTCCCCGGTGCCAAGCGCGGCGGTGACAGATGGGTGCTGTGAGCGACGGGGGGTGGCAGTGGGGAACAACCAGAACGGGAGCAGGATGCTGCGGGAGCAGCGCCGGCGTTCCCAGCCCTCATCCGGATGGATCCTGCTCTGGACCAGCACAGGGAGCCACCGCTCCCTGGGCTGGCTGGCAACAGCTCCAGCCCCTGGCCCAGGAGACGTGGGCTGGCTAGGAAGGGGCAAGAGGGGTTTGGGGCACAGGTCAGTCTGGTTTAATCCCCACCTTTGCTAAAGCCGGGGGTAAGGCCAGGGTTGGGGTGAGCCTTGCCGGGCAGGCAGCGCTGCTCCGACTCCGAGCGGGAACGTCGCTGCTCTGCACTACTTCTGTTTTTGCACATCATCAGCTGATGCAGCAGGTCCCTGACATGTCAGAGCCCTCAGATCTTGGTGGCCACCACACGCAGGAGAGGTGAACTCAGCCCTGTCCACCCACCACGAGCTCTTCCACGCACCACGGAGAGGCCGGCACTGCCTGGAGGGTGGGATACGCTGCCAGGCTCTGCCCTCACCCCCACCACGCTGGCACCATCGTTGGTCCCATCCACCTCCTGCAGCCAGAAGCTGCTTTGAAACGCAGAGCAGCACCCATGGGAGACGTGCACCCTCCTCAGAGGAAGGGCAGCACAGCCCTGCCTCTCCCAGCCTGGCAGCATTGCTGGGGCACCTTGTCCGTGGGGCACGCACTGGTATAGTCCCTTCCTTCTGCCCCCCGAGCCGCAGGGGCTCCACCAGCTGTGGATTTCAGGATCTCAGCCTGCTCTATAGGCAATGGCTTGTGACAGGAGCATCCACCCAGTGACGGGGTGGCCAGGGACCCACAGACCGGCGGCTCCGGTGGGACCGACTCACCTTGGCATGGTAGGTGATGGCACTCTTGGCTACCGCGCACTGTTTCTCTACCAGGAAGCAGAACCGTCTCCTCTCTTCCGTGAGAGCCGTCTTGTAGCCGTCGGAGACGTAGTTTTCCAGCTCGCCTTGCTTGTTGCTGATGGCCTCGATGTACTGGAACAGAAAGAGGGGCAGGGAGGTGGGTGTCTTCACCGCTTTCCCCCCCGAGTGCAGGGCAGGGGATGCCACAGCATCCTCCGGAGAGGGGTCAGCGGTGCAGCCGTGGGGCTGGCGGGGGGCAGGGGGCCCGCGGGGGGAGCTCCCCCAGCACAGGACAGGCACACGTGTGCCTGCGCGGCCCCTCCAACCCGCCCTTACTCATCGGGCCCCCCCCCTCCCCACGCAGAGGCGCTGACTCAGCGCGGGGGCTGGCAGCGGCGCGGGCGGCGGGACGCGCTGTACCGCGAGCAGCCGCCCTCTCACCAAACGGGCACCGCATCCTCGCCGAGGCGCTCGCCCCGAGCGCCCAGGGCTGGAAACAGCCCCCGCAGACCCCCCCTTCCCTCCCCCCAGCTTGTCCCGGCCACCCACCACAGGGCACAAACCGCCCGGGCTGGACACCCCCGGCCCCTCCTCTGCTGAATCACCGCTTGCTGCCCGTCGCTGCCTGCAAGGAGGGGCAGGGGCCGTGCTGCCGAGAGCTGGGGGGTCACAGGTGAACCCCTCCAACCATCACCAACATTAAAACTACCGTCAGTGCTTTCAGTTGGAGTTTGCCGGTCAGCCGCAGGGTAAGCGGTGCAGGGGACATGGGGACAGTGCCAGGGCAGCCCTGCACGCTGGCACAGCACTCCCTACCCGGCCGCAAGCAGCAAGGGGGCTGTCGGGGTCCCTCGATGCCGCACCCTGGGGTTGCACAGACGCCGGGCTCCTGCCAGCGCTGGGCAGAGATACAGCAGACACAGCAGCAGGAGGCTCCTCTGCTGGCACGGGCTCCTGCTCTACCTAGGAGACTTCTGCCAGCACAGCGGTGCCACGCAGGGCTTTGCCAGCACCATACGGGCCACGGAAGTGGCACCTGGGGCTGAGCAGGGTAACCTGGCTGCTCAGGGTGACTCCTGCGATGCCAACCTGGCACAGGGGGGGGCTTCAGAGCAACGGCGGGGACCACAGGGCTGCTGCTCAGCCACACCATCAGCATCCCTGAGCACGGAGGATGTGAGATGCCCCCAGCTCTCCAAAACCAGCCACCTTCTCCTCCCTCAACATCCTGGGGATGTCCCCAGCTCCTCTGCAAAGAGCTTCCACCCTTGATGTGGCACTGGGAGAGCAGCCACCCAGCCTCCGAGAGGAGCATCTCTCCCTGCATCGCCGTCCTGCCCCGCAACGCCCCGTTGCCACCGGCTCTTCCCTGGGACGGCAGCACCACACTGGAAAGCCACAAGCAGCCGTGAGGACCAGGCACTGCCAAACCCGTTTCAGAAAGTCTGAGCTTCCCCAAGAAGGGAATTAAACTGGAAATTCAGGGCCCAAAGCAGCTTTACTTTGTTCTTCATGTTTAACGGTTATTTTTAGCATGCTACAATATTTATTAGCAGACACATAAAATGGAACAAACCTCAACAAAGCATCGAGATTAAGTGACATCTCAGACTTCAAAAGGGGGCTTATTTCAGAGCCGGAGCCCCTACTGCTCCCACCCTGCTCGGAGCATCCTCCCTCGAGAGCGAACCCCACGCAGAGGTCCTGCTGGACCCGGCACGTTTTGGGTCTCCCCAGAGGCACCAACATGGATGGGGGGAAAGGGGTCTAGGAGAAATAGGTAAAAACCCAGTTTGCAGCCAACGACCCTGTTTCAAAGAGAATTTTTTTCCACCCAGATGAGAAAATCCAGTGTAAACACCTGTGTTTAGGAAATAAATGAAGGTAACCGAGCTGAGGCCATTGGGTGTAGAAGCAGAAATAGTGGAGGTATTTGCATCACCCCCAAGTGAAACTGTGGAGAGAGCTGGGTCCGAATGGGGCTGGGAGGCATATATGGGAGGGCACTGGGGAAGCCAGCAACAGGCTTGGGGACACTGGGCAGAGGCGGCAGCAGCCCCGGGCACGTGCCTGTGGGGATGGCGGGCAGGAGCAGGCGGCCGTGGGAGGATGCGCTCAGGGAAAGCATCGCTCCCCGCAGTGGGCTCGGGACAGAGGCGCTGCCGGCAGCATGCCGCCTCCTCCCGGGTATTATTAGCCCCGGGAACAGCACAGGGACAGAGCCCAGAGGCGTCAGCCTGGCAGTGGTGATGGGGAGCCGGGAGGGAAGGATGCTCCAACCCGGAGAGCCCCCAGCTCCCCCAGGGTCTCGTACCCCAATCCCTCCATCGCAGCCCTGCTACGCCCATGATGGACTGAGCCCCGCTGTCCCCACACCCCTGCACCACAGGCAGCTCCCGAAAAAGTTTCCTTCCCTCCTCTCCCGCGGGATGATGCTCCCCCCTCCTGCAGAGCCCCATTTCTGGAAGGAAACCCAACCATGGCAGCACTCGAAATAGCAGGAGGGCGGGAGCAAGGGCAGCCCCCGACACCCTAAACTCATCCAGCTTAATTTCCTAACTGGGCCATCGAGAAGGAGAAGGTGAGGAGTGAAACGAGTCCACCGCCGGCTCATTTAGTTCAGGAGCACAAGGAGCATCCCCGCCGTGGCTCAGGCACAGTCGTGCCCCTGGGAAGCCCCCCCTGCCCCCCAACACTCCCCGCACCCCAACACAGGGGGAAAGCCTTCCTTAGCAAGGTTAGATTTTGGGTTTTAATCACAATTTAAATAGGTGACTTAAAGTCTTATTTGCATCCCTGATTTTAATCTTGTTTTGCAAGCATACTTTCAATTATTTCACTAAAGAAAGGCTTGCCTTAATGGCTGCAGCCAGTTAGAACATGTCGATTCGCAAGCAGAGAGCCTATGCTCTAAATTTAGTATTCTCAGCGCTTTATATACTTTATGTAAATATGCCTGATGTGCCATTGATTTATTCAGAGCTTTGATTTTTACACGTTATTACATTACAAAATGGCGAGCAACGCTTCTTGTTCACTCGACAGCTTTCCTTTCGGATTTGCTCAAGATGACAATGGGCTTTCAAATAATGCATAGAAAAGACAATTTAAATAAAAGCCTCGCTAAATATGCTGGATACACAGGGGAAAAAAAAATTAAAAAAAAGAAAGACACAGAGCACGAGGTAAGATCTCTCTGCTGCAGGTCAGGGAGAAGGACCGTCTCCCGTCAGCGCGGGGAGCTGATGCTTGAGCCCCCATCGGGGCCATGGGGCTCACGGTGGCTGCTCACATCGCCGTTCCCCAGGGACGAGGGGGGGTGATCCTGCAGCCACCCCACACTTTAAACCCCAGCCAGACACGTTTCTTAGCTTGGCACGACCTGACAACAGGCGTAAGGGCTGGGGGAAGGTGCCTCCGTGCTGGCCCCGGCGTGCCCAGGCTCCGTGGCATCCTCTCCAAGTCCTCACCGACAAGCACCTACCGCTCCAGCGCTGCGTTTTAAATTCAGACCTCGATTTAGGCTGCCAGCTTCAAATTCAGATTTTAAGCCTAAATACAATTCCCAGTTTAAAGGAGGAAAAAAGCCCCCTATTTGTGAGCTGAGCGCCCGTGGGGCAGGAACCGGCCGGGGTGGCGCTCGTGGTGTCACGGTCGTGCCGAAAGCCAGAGCAGACGCCGGAGCCACCCAACAGCTCCAGAAACCTTTTCTGGGTTTCTAGGTTGGAGAGGCCTCAAATAACTCCCCCGTCTCCCCCCCCACCTCCGCCTCCCAAACACATCCACTTCCAATTCACCGGGAGCCGCTGACCTAATTAGCAATGTCAGCACGTGGCCGGGAGAGGGTTTGGTTTAAGATGCTGCCGGGGCTCAGGGTGGCAGCCGGCAGAGGTGGGGGGGCTCCTGCCTGGGTCCAGGGAGCCCAGGGACCCTCGGTGATGGTGGCCCAGCCAGGGACCCGCTGGTCCAACCCCTCCCGGCTGCCCGATGCCCACAGAGGGGGATGAGCGATGCTGGAGTAAAGCTGGGCAATCTCCACTCAGAAGCCAGACCAAGTTACCCCAACGGGTCAAACGGTGAATTAGGAGCAAGAAAACATGAAAGAGGAAACAAGATGCTGCAAAGTCCTCAGCTGGAACTGCCACTGTCATCCAGGGCACACAAAGGCCCTGCCACTCAGACGAACGTCTTCCCAGTGCCACTCCAAAGCCGACAGCCAGAGGGGTGTGGAGATGAAAAAGCAGCTGAGAAATGTCAGGACCTGAGCTCTTTTCAAGTGCAGGCTGCCGTCACCGCAGCTAGCGCAGGTGAAACAGCAACATCATTACTGAACTTCAGTCAAGCCTTTAATAACCACCCATCCTTACTGGGGGGAAAAAAAAAAATGAGCTCAAACCATTCTATCCAAGCCAAGAACGTGCCAGCCGCTCAGAAGTATGAGCCAAGGGCAATGCTAATCACCACCGCGCCGAGACCGACTGCAGAAATCATCATTACAGATCTTTATCAGCGATAGGATGCGTCTGCCATTGCCAGAAACACAGGCTGAGCGAAGGACCGGCTGCGGGGACAAGAGGGAACCAAGCGCAGGCAGCAAGGCCACCTTTCAGGGGCCACTGGCTTTGCCAGGGTGGGCACAGAGATGAGTTTTGAGAGCAGGAAGCCAGAAACGCCGCAGGGGAGCCCACGGTGGGCATCAGGAGAGATGCTCGGCTCCAAGCACCGGGATCTCATCCCAGGGAGGGACGGGACAGGACAGGAGAGAGGGAAGGGAGAGGACTCTGAGAGCCCTGCCGGACCGATGCGGCCGGCTGAAATACCCAGAGGGTGTAAACACCAAGAGAAGGGAGGATTTATTTAGGGAACCACAAGGGAGAATAATTAGAAAGTAATGGGATAAAATAGGAAAGAAGTTAGGCTGATTAAGAGAGGAAGAGCATCTAAGCTCTTGATTAGTCTCAAGGAAAAACAGCTGAAACCCCACTGCAGCATCCAGCCAGCGAGGAAAGCAAGAGCCTGGGGATCCTCAGCCCCGACGGCTCCTGAAAAGGAGAAAGCTCTTCCCTATTCCCAGAATTTGCTCTTTGTGTGGAAGCTGGGGGACCCTGGAGCAGCCTCGGGGGAGACACTGTCCCCTCGGGCCACCTTCAGCCTCCATCATCACCCCAGTTACGGCTGGAGAGGGAGGCTGGGGGTTTGTTTAGCCAGACAGAGCGATGCCGTGTTCGAGCCCTGGGATATCAGCGGTGCTTCCCAGCACAGCACGGCCAGGAATTGGACCGGAGCTTGGAGATGAGCCTGGGGGTGACCTAAACTCTCTTGTGATAAGGCAAATAAAGCAACAAACCAAATCCTCTCCCGCAGCAGAGAATGCCCATACGTGGATCACCAAGGGGAGCAAGGACAAAGCCCCCCTGCGGAGCCACGGGACCCCACATCGCCGCAGCCACCCACCGTCGGACGGCTTCTGTGCCTCTGGCACACGGGCACCCCGACGCTCTGCACCTTTTCCAAGCAGCAGACAAACCCCCCTGCCCTGCACAGGTACCCACATCCCCATCCTGGTAAGGTCTTTTAGTGCCGGCACCCACTGCGCTGCCCACCAGCCTCCATCAACCTGCGGCCAGAGATGCTGGGATGCTCATCGGGATGCTGTGACACCATCGCGCTGACGGTTATCAAAGGTGAAATAACAAGCAGAGCGGATCCGAGGGAGCACAGCCCTGACAGCTGCCCTGCTCTGAGGATGCCAGCCTTCCCTTCGCCCTCCCCCCCGCCCCCAGCCCTGAGAAGGGCTGTCTCCCCTCCTTACGCTGCCTGTCTCACACATCTGCTCACCGGGGCATCAGCCGCATCCTTCCCCGGCTCCCGTGAAGCGCCATCCACGCACACACGTGATGTTATATAAAATTTACAGGGAGCAAAACAGCAGGCAAGCGCTTTCTCCCGCCGGCTGTGCGGGGGCTTCAACCATCAGCTACTTAAAACGCTCCCTCAGTACAGGGACACCCCGGATCGACGGCTCGATGCACAAGGTTTGGTACCAAAACGCTCACCAGACCTGGCCCTGACCTGCGCAGGCACGGGGACAGGGAGTCCAGCTTTCCAGAAGAGTCAGTTGAGGCATCTCAACCCAGAGGAAAAGAAGTTTAAGATTTCATTTTGCATATTTGTAGCAGCTGCTTATAGATTTGTAGAGCTGGTTTTGGGAAGCCAACGCTTGGTGCTGGAGCCTGTAGCTTACCCGGGGTGGAAGGGACACTGCCAGCCACGGTGGTGGCGCAAACCCACCCCGGCCACGGTGAGGAGGAGACGGAGACTCCCCTCCTCTCGGTGCTGCCTCTTTCATAAGCACTCACAGACCACAAAGCCTGAAAAAAAGCTGCATCAGCGTATGGCTCTTGCGGCACCAGGTCTGGAGAGAAGAGGGGCCAGTGTCCTGCCAGAGTGAGGTGAGCTGAAACCCCACCAGCAACCAAAGCTTCCCCAGATGCTCGGGGCTACAGCCCCACGGTAAGAGTGGCCAACACCTCCAGCACACGAGCACAAAATAAAGAGAGGCCAAAAAAAATACTGGAAGGGCTGAACTCTCCAATAAGGTCCTGAGACATGAGCACCATCGAGCTCAGGCTGGCACATCCCAAGGGGGGACCCCTCTCGGTCCCAACCTGGCCATGGCATGAAGGACACTCAGCTGCTGTCCCCGACCGGAGCGGCTCATCCTCAGACCTGATGCAGCTCCCACCAAGGCTTTCACGGGCGATTCCCCTCCTGGCACCCACCGACCGTGTTTGCTGGGTCCGGACGCCCAGCCTAACCCAGCCAAAAGCACGATCAGACCTGGGGAGAGTTACCTGCAGCTGAGCTTTTACATAATTCTTCCCTATTTGACTTTTACATAAGCCCATGTAACCTGGTTTGTGCAAACTCCTTATCAGTTAGAGCTTCTTGACCTACACCTAAAATTATTTCTCCTGAGGGGAATTACCAAAATGAGGTTTCAATTACAAAAGTTTAGAAACCCACCCCTCCACCCCCAGGTTATTTGGCACAGTGGTGTTTAATGCTTAAAATATTCCCATGGGAGTGGGTGTAGGTGTGGATGAGACCCCTCTGGGCAGCAGTCGCCAGCAGAGCCGTGCCGAAAGCCCTTTTGCCTGGGTCAGGCACAGCCCTTTCACCGCAAACAGCCGGCCCCAGCTTCGCGATTTAGCCTGAATTACACCCAGCTTCGCCTCGGCCCGATGGAGAAACCCGATGGCTCGTGGCGTTAATATGATTTGATAAATAGCTCGAACCGACATAACTTCATTGTTGAGCTGCTGATTCAATCAAGGTCCTAAAACCCATCGTGACCTTGATTTCATGGCTTGATCATAACCAGCGTTAAATGAAATTACAGCAGTTTAGGCTCCTCGGTGATTGTTTAATCTTAATACTGTTTTCATTTTTCTTCGTGAGAGACATGAAGTGAATGGAATTGGTTTATTCTCCCGGTTTTCAACACAGGTCAAAAAAAACCCTCAGTAACTACATAACTAGGATGAGACATTTGAGGCAGTTTGGTGTCTCAGCTTCCATTCCTCACGTATAACAAAGACTCTGGACTGATTCATAAGGAACAAAAAGCCTGGCTTTATTGCGACGTTCAGCAGCCACAACCCACAACCACGGCATCTCTCTTGACCGTGACAGACAAAGCTCTGGAGATGGAAAATCTCTCCTGCAGCCTAACTGCACCTGGAGCTGCTTTTAAGCTACGTGAGTCGTCTTCACGGAAAACCACAAGGTGTTTTAAATCCTCAACCATTTCAATCCTGTGACGCTCGTCCTCATCTATTAAACCCCATAAAACAAGTGCAAGAGACGGCGGCCAGGGACTTGCAGGTGACGTGGGACTTGCAGACAGCCCTGGCTCAGCTCTCTCCATGCAACGAGCGGCTGATGAAGCTCAGCAGAAACCTCCTGCAAGTGTCTGTGAGCATCGCTCCACCACCTCATCCCGAGCAGACCTCCCAAAGCTACTGCTCACCAGCCACAAGGTAATTAGTCATGTGCGGTGCCTGCTGAATATCAGCATTTATTTCTGCTTCATAAAGGGGGAAATTCTGAACTGAGGAGTCACAGGTGAGATGTTTGGGCTGTTTTACTGGGTTTTCTGACCAATCTAGCAGAGCACGGAGCCTGAGCCACACTGGAATCCTGGCCTGGGTGAGGGCTGTCCTCTGGCATCAGCAAACCAGAGCCTGAACAGCCCCAAACCTCCTCTCATCTCAGAGCGAGACGTTACAGAAACCTGGAGCTCCCCGAAGGACAGCACTGCCTCTCCCACCCATCTCACTTGCAGGTGATGACAAGATGTGGTCGCTCAACAAGTGGTGAAGAAGCAGAAAGGAGCGATTCTGCTTCCCGTAGCATTAAATATGAAGAGGGAATGATGACAGAGCACCAGACTCCTGGCTGCTGACTGCTACAGTAGCTTAAGCGGATGAGTCTTCAAGAGAAGAGTAAGATGCGATCGCATTATTGAAGGAGATGACTGATGCAGCCACCAGGACGCTTCCACCACCAGCAGCTTCTCCCACGACGAGACAAGTAATTTGCAACAGCCCATTAGGAGAGCTCCATCCACTTGGCGGCCGATCGGTCTGTGGTCCCTAGGCACCAGCCTGATGAAGTCTGCAGCTTCCCGCAAGCATCACGAGGTGCCTTCAGCCTCCTCCTCCTTGGCTGCCGGGGGTTTTTACAAGCCGGCCTCAGGGGTGGCTCTGGGCCAGCTAAACAAACCGAGCCGCACGCAGCGCAGTTCTCCGCTTTAAGCAAGTCGAGAAAGGTTTTTGTGGAGCAAAACCCCCACGGTGAGACACCAGCAGCCCTGCAGATGCTCTGGCTTCGTGAAGCCCCAGAACAAGGCTCCCTCCTTGGGACGGTACCAACACCCGCTGAACCCACCCTTGGAGCAATCCCCCCGCTCTCCGATGCCCGGGCTGTAAGAACAGCATCAAGGGTGGACCCTCTTTTTCCATTGAGAGGAAATATCAACGTCGCAGCCAGCAGAGAACAGAGGGAAAACTGCCCTCTTGCCTGAATTCAGCAATTTAAGTTGGTGTTTTGATCACAGGAGGGGGAAAAAAAAAAAAAAGCAGCGAGCAGTTGAGCAGTCTCATAGCTCTTTAAGCTCAAAAGCCATCATAAGGCTTTTTTCAGAGATAAGCGCTTCCTAAATACTTACTGCTGAAAGATTAAGAGAATGAAAGCCTGATCCTGCTTCCCTGCCCAGCGCTAACAGGACTACCCCATCCCTGCCACATCAAACCACCGCTCCTCTCCCAGCTCCGTAACCCTGATCAACTGGGATGGATCTCCTCCTCCTCCGACGCCGGGTGTGGGATGGGGATCCCTTCACGGCACCAGCCCGGGGGGGGTTTGGCAGGAGCAGGGTGGCTCTGGCAGCGGTTCTGCTCTGTTGTCCCTATCAGCAGCTTTTGCAGGTGGGGGATAACAAAGCAGGTTTGATTCCCCCCCCCCCTCCCCACCCCGAGTTTCCCCACGCTGCGCCTCGTTGCCCAACGGGGCTTTTCTGGCTCAGCAGGAATGGCAGAGCCAGGGCTTGCGGAGACGCCGCCGCTCTGAAGGGGCTGAAGCTGCTCAGCTCTCACAAAGGTGCCACCCTCCGTGTCCCCAGTGCTGCCCCCACACTGGACAGCCACGCTGGGACCCCCGCCGTGCCTCCTCGGACCAGCCCGGCACCAGCTTGAGAGCTGGGAGGGCAGGAGCTCAGCGCGGGGTGGATGACTGCAGGCGTGATTTTTCTCCTTGAGTGCTTAATTCTGATTCACTCCACCGGGAGAATGACTGATTTCCCAAATTTTAAGCGCGATTAAGAATGTCACTTCCCCAGCACAACCTCCACCGCAACTCTCTGCCGATGACTTCAGCTGCCACCCCGTACACAGCCCCGGCGAGGAAAGTGCCACCAACATCTAGATCCCCCTCCGCAGACACGGGTCACTTTGACACGGTACCGGCCCGCGGCATCCAAAGTAACGGATCCCGGTCCCAACATAACGCAGCCTCTCGTGCCTCAGAGACAAAACTAGGGAATTTCTGCCTTCAGGGTCCACCTTCCCCTTTTCAAGGTACTACTCGCGCTGCAGTCACTCAAGAGACTTCACTCGAGCAGCAGCACCAGGGCTTTCAGCCAGAGCGGGTTCGCAGATAGATGCAGCAATTTTTCATTGAAATTTGCCGTGTTCCAGGCAAAGCTCGAACCACAGGTCGCAGACTTCAGAATTCACGAACCCCTGCTGCAAACGCATCAGTACCCCGGGGTGCCGCAGCCCCCCGGCACATCCCGCTCCCGGCACCAGCTGGGATGTGCCCTGGATGCTCTGCCGACCTCCAAACCGTGCCCACCCCACGGCACCACCCACCCAGGAGGGACCCCAGCCCCTTGCAGCCGGGACCCCGTGAGCACACGGCGCGTGGTGGGTGAGTGAGCCCCCACACCGCGATCACACCGCGGTGATTCACCGCAGACGCCCCCGGCCCGTGCCGCCGCCACCACCCCGGCGAGCTGGGGGAAGGGGCGCCCCGGCAGCAGGCACAGACAATATTTAAGCAAAACACCATCCAGAGGAAGGTGGATCTGGCACAACAGAAATTAATGATCTTTTTGGGTTCATTCATTAAGGGAAAAAAAAAAAAAAAAAAAAAAAAAAGCAGCACCAGGAGCCGTGGATTGAGCAGGGTTAGTCACCACCGCGCCGCCCGGCACAACATCTGCCGTCGCAGCCTCTCCCGGGGGGGCCACGAGACCATCACGGGCTGCCACCCCCTCCCTGTCCACACCTCCCACGCCCCCCCACGCTCCCCTAATGCTGCAGCGCCCGCTCCTCTGAAAAAAAAAAAACAGCAAACCCTTATCTAAAGGCTCGCAAGGTCCCCCGCACCCTGCAGCATGTGGTACCGAGCACCCCCTTGCCCCGTGTAGGAGGGCAAGATGCTGTGCCCCCCCTGCCCTGGCCGGGGTCATAGAATCATAGAATCATTCAGGTTGGAAAAGACCCTTGGGATCACCGAGTCCAACCATCTACCCTACTCTACAAAGTTTTTCCCTACACCATATCCCCCAACACCACATCTAAACGGCTCTTAAACTCATCCAAGGATGGTGACTCAACCCCCTCCCTGGGCAGCCCCTTCCAGGGTCCTTACCTGCAGCTCCTTGTCCGAGTACTTCTGGGGGTTTTTGCTGCCTTGGCTCTTCTTCCGAAGTTTCTTCAGCTCTGCCTGGCACTTGTCGAGCGAGTCCCCTTTGCTCCTTTGCTCTGTCTGGTATTTCTTCAGCGCAGCCTGGACGGGGAGAGGAGAAAACTCTGAGCAGCCGAAGCCGAGCCCCTGCTGGAGGGTCAACACCCGGAGCAGGGCATGACCCGAAATGCCATTAATGAAGTGCTGAGTGTCTCCCTGCATTTAAAACTGGGACGGTACAAGCAAGGAAACCAAACTGCTTGTCGCTCGGAGATGCTACGCCCTGTTAGAACTGCCCCCTGTTTCTCGGGATGCGAGGTGTGGGGCGGGACGGGGTGCCTGCTCCCCACACTCATGGCAAGCGTGGGGGTGTCCCGCACGGCGACCTGCTCTTGGCTCCCTCACTTTTTTGAGGGGAACGACAGCGCAGACGAGGTGAACACGTTTTCGTGGCCGCCTTTTGGAGATTACACCACGCTGAGAATCTGAGCTGTTCAAAAGCATCTTAACGAGAGATGCATAATTGATCCTGATGATTCTGTTCCCCCCCCCCCGCTCCAATAAGCAAAGCCCCTCCTGCCTCTTGACTCCTTGCCTTGCTCTGGTTTAGTGTAAATCTGTAAGCAACACACCCCCCCGCCCCGGGACTCTGGGAGAAGTAGGACCCCCACATCCCGGAGAGTAAAAAGGGGCAGCGATAGTCTGAGACTGGGGAAAATGCTGTTACACGTGTGATGGCCAGGGACCCCTCTGGAACCGGGGACAGGAGCAGTGCCCGGGCACGACCCTCCCCACGCAGGGAGCAGGGCAGCAGGAACGGGAGACGCCGGAGCCGGTGGTGCCGGACCACGCGAGAGCACAACTCACACTCAGGTACCGGGAGTCCAGCTCCACCTTCTGCTCCAGCTGCGTCAGGAGCTCGTTGTGGAAGGACTTGAGCTGCAGGAGGAAAGAGAAAAAACACGGTTCCTTGGAGAGGGCCGGCAAACGCCGCCCAGGGAGAGGGGCCGTACAGACAGAGCAGGGGCTGGGGGCAGCGAGGGACAGACGGACGCGCAGAGAGGGGCTCAGCAGGGCAGAAGCAGATGCCCAAGCAGACCAGAGCTTTTGCAGCTCAGCAAATCTGCTTCGGGGGGGCTGCTGTCGCCCGGACAAGGTAGAGAAAAGCATTTTGCTTTTTTTTTTTTGCAGCCAGTGGAGCCCGGCACGGTGGGCTGGGGCACTCACCATCTCCTCCAGCTGGTTCTGGATCTGCCTGTGGACTTCGGCCATCTGGAAAAGCACGTCTCCTGCAAAGACAAGATGTGGGGAGAGGGGCTGAGGCACCGAGCTCAGGGGAGACACCCCATGGCTGGGGGAGGCAGCCCCCTGCAAGAATGGAGGGGTCCCTGGGTGCTCCTGGGGTACCCCCATCTTCGGGGAGCTGTAGATGAGCAGATGAATATCTAAGACACTTGGACAAACACGTACATCTCACGTAGCATGAAGGGAAACGAGGACGAGCAGCAGCAGGACCCCAGCACCCAGGGGTGGCCCTGCCCATGACCCATTGTGCCATCGGCCACCCTGGCTACGGTATGGCTCTGCCCATGCCAGCCCTCAGCCTGGCCATAGGGACGTGACAAAGGAGCCAGAGATGATGGGACCACAAAAGGTCCCTGATCTCAACCTGATTCACGGCCCAGCTATTGAAGGGAGCAGGTGGAGTCGAGAGAAGCTGCGCTAATAACTGAGAGGGGAATTTAAACAGCCCCATTACAGCCAGGAGCTTTGCCCGATGCTCTCCCAGCCGCAGCAACAGCCTAGAGCCAAGCACAGGGCACCCCTGTCCCTCTCCCCAGCAGCAGATCAACACAGCCCTGGGACTCTGGCCAGGTCACGGGGCTGCAAACGGAGCTAAGCCCTTGGTTAATATTTGCCTCAAAACCACCGGACCCGTTCACCCTCGGCGGCTGAGCCGTGCATGGGCAACGAGGGCAGAGCTGTGGCACATGGTGGCAAACACCCCAGGTCATTCCCACGAGCGGCCGAGGGATCCCAGCCCTGCTTTGTCTCTTCCTTTAATTTTTCTTTTCAAATGCAGAAGGCATGGAGTCACACACCCACCGCGCTTTTCCTGGGAGGAAGGGCAGTGTCCGGCCCCGGCACAAGCCAGACTGGAGCCAGACACACACACACACACACACACACACGAGCTGCAGCAGCATCTTTTAGGAGAGGAGCCAGCGCTACCGTTGGACTAAAAGCCTGATCTCCAGGGTCAGAGCAAGCTTTCAGGGAGAGCCGAGCCCCGTCAGCTATTTGTAAGGGCTGAGTTAAGAAGGTCTTACTTCCAGCGTGGTGGGTTGCAGCCTCCCCAGAAGCTTCCAGCTGACACAGAGATGTTTGCAAACTGAAAGCCAGGAGCCCTGTCTCCAAACTGCCCCTGTCTCAGGGCTCAGCGCCAGCAGGTCCCATAGCTGGTGGTGGCTGGGACACCCCCCCCCCCCCGGCACCCCCAGGGGCTCTCCAAAGGGACACAGCATCCCACACCCCGTTCCAGAAAAAGCAGAGCAGCGCCCGGGATAACTCACAGTCCCAAAAGTACAGCCCATACAAACGTGCGTGGAGCTTTAAACGAGAGAATAACAGCCTCAGGGATGGGAAACGTGATGGGAAGGGGACACCAGCCCCGGAGTCCCAGGAAAACGTGGGGGAGGAGATGCTACAATGCTCCTGGGACTGCTCGAGGTGGAGGTGGCAGCTCCCAGCAGGGATGAGCCTGGGAACTCAATGGGGATCTGGGGATGAGCAGCCACAGCCTTAATCCCACCCAATGGTAGGTCCCCCTTCCCCAGTGTGCACAGCCCCCCTGCAGCTGAGACACAGAGCCCAGTTTGCTTCCCAGAGGAGCTGCTCCCTCCTGTCCTGCTCCAGAGAGAGCCCGGCCCCGGCAAACACTGCTGTTTTGCTGTATTTAGAGAGTGAAGGAAAATGCGGGACCTCCTGGGACAGGTCCATCCCAGGCTCTGTGTCCTCTGTGCACGGAGTCAAACCTCAGCAGCGGAGACTGGGATGAGCCAAACCAGCATCTCGCCGGTGCAAGGGAACCTCCGGGACCCTCGTTCAGCACAGAACCAGTCGGTGCGCGCTGGGGCCAGCCCCAGCCAGCCTGTCCCCGGCACACGGGCCAAACGCCGGTCCAGTGTCAACACCACCAGCCCATGGGGAACGACCCGGCCCAACGCCTCTTTGCTCTTGTGGCTGAAGCAATTTGTACTTTGCACCATACACCGTGTCTCAAAAAACTCCAGCAAACATTAAAATCTGATCCCTTTTTGTCCTTGGCAGGCACAGAACCGGCTGTGGCACCAACAGGCGCCCGGCCAGTGCCAACCTGCTCCGTGGCCACCATCTCCCCACGTCCCTGCTCGGCAGCTCCAGAGAGCAGCGATGCACAAAGCGAGGAGGTGACAGAGGAGGCTCCACTTCTTTGCCAGGAGGAAACCGTGTGCTGAGATTTCCGCAGCCGCTGCTGAACTAACTTTTACTGCCTCTTCGCAAGGTGCTGAGCAAAGCGGGGCTGCCCCCCGGCGCTCACGGCTGAACGGGGAGGTGCGGGCAGGGGGTCACCACCAGGAAATTGCTCCCCGGTCGGGCTGCGGCAGCTCAATCATGGGAAGTGCACAAATTCCCACTGCAAGGAGGCAATGACGTAACGCCGTCGCTTGGCCGAGATCGTTTTTTCAGGAGCGGATCAACGCAAGGGTGGCTCGCTTATTCTTTCCGAAGCTCGCACCACCCCCTCTCCCTTTGGCTTCCCGTTTGGCTGGGATGGAAATCCCATCTGAGAGCACCGGCACAGGGCTGGCTGGCCACTGAGCTCCCAACCCACCCAGAGAGTGGGGACCAGGGTGCTCAAAAGTCATACACGTCCCCAAATCCAGCACTGGGTGCCCCTAGCCCCAGGACAACCCTGCTCTGCTCCCACAGCATTCCTCACCCAGGGAATTAATCTGTCCCCAGCAGATGTGTATGCATGGGGCACCTCTCAGCAGATAGACATCTTTTCGTTCAGACTTTCTCCTCCACCACCACCTCCTTGGCTCTCACCGCAGTGAGAGCACGGGGCGTTCCAGCCCCACATCAAAGCAGGTAGCGATGCGAAGCCTTCCCCAGCCCACACAGTGTCCCCAAAGCTGCTCCGTCTCCCAGCCGGGCCAAGGGGACAGTGTTGTCCCCCTCATCCCCGCCATGCTCCCCTGCCACAGCCACTTTGCCAGTGGTGTGGCCAGCCTGGTGCCAGGAGCAGCTCCAGGTGAGCACAGCATCGGTGTGGGAAGGTGGCTGGATGCCTGCCTGGAGGCACCAGAGCTTCCTCCGGAGCCTCTCCCCAGGCTGAGACAGCCCAGCCGGCTCCCAAGGAATCAGCTCCAGGCTTCCCGTGGCCCCCGCCGGGCAGCAGCAGGATTTGAGCTAAATCCCCCCCATAAATAGCAGCTGCAGCGCGGTGTGAATTCACAGGCGGCATCTCCGACACCCCGATGCCTCCCCACCGCGGTGCTGCTTCCCCCCTGCGGAAAGGCTACAAGACCTCGTTAGGCATTAACAGACATTTCGCCCTGCAAACGCTCAGCCTGGCCCAGCCTGACAGCAGGGGAGAAGTTCAACTGTGACTTAAGAGACGCCGCGGCAGTCGGGAAGACCTGAAATATCTCAGGTCCTGGCTCGGCGGAGGATCCGTGCACCGACGGTGGGGACGGCCAAGCGTTGGGGGATGCCCCAGCCCGGCAGCGGCACGGCCACCCACGCCACCGGCGTTTTGCATCAGCTACCAGCGGTATTTGTACATTAAACACGGCAATTACCGCCGGGCAGCAGCGGGGCAGGGAACAGGGCGAGAGCCTGGGTCACGCAGCAAATTGTACGGAGAAGGGCGAGCTCCGTACTAGCCCTGCTGCCAAAACACACATCCCATGGGACGAGAAACCCAAGGTTTTAAGTGTCTCACCGAAGCCCGGAGGCAAAAATAAAGACAGGGGGAAGGGCAGGAAGGCAGAGCGAGGGCTTCACCTGCCCGTGCAGGGCTCAGCACACCTCTCTGCAAAGCACAAACAGGCAAGGAGGAGTTGCTGTTTACGTGGGTCTGACTCACAGTATCGCTCCGGGAGAACTATAGGGGCTATTGTGGGCCCTTCCCTACCACACCCAGCCGGGAACGGGCAAACAGGTTGTTCCACATCCCTCCATTCGCTAACATCCCTCCCATCTAACATCCCTCCCATGCCTATCGGGCACCGCAAAGCCCCGCGAAGGAGCCACCTGCCCCTCCAAGAAGGCAAGGAGCAGGAGGAACCCACCTCGGGGGGCGGTTTGCTTTTGAATTTTCAGAGCCTAAGGATTACTTTTTTTTTTTTATTATTTCTTTTTTTTTCCCATCCCCTCTCTCCGGCTACATGCGAGTCATTTTTAATATATAAAAAAAAAAAAAACCAAACAATGCACTGGAAAAGGAGCCAAACTGCTCCGAGCCAGAACATGTTGATGCTTGTGCAGGGCTGAAGCAGCTCAGCTTGTCCTACAAGGGCAGTGGGAGCCGGTGGCCGGTGGCCACGGGACCGGCTCCCTGGCTTTGCCAGGGAGCCGGTCCCGTGGCCACCGGCCACCGGCACCCACTGCCACAGGCATCAGCCATCAAGATCACTTGCTCTGGAGATCCAGATGCCAAATAAAGAGAGAGAAAAGGATAAAAACAAGGAGCCCCCGGCAGCTCCTCCATTGTTTGGCATCATGGTGGGCTTCCCCCTGTCCTGTAAAGGCCGGCAATAACTCTGCTGGCCCATCGTGCCGTGTGCCGAAGATCTCACCAAGCCAGATTTAAGGCAGAAGCAGGCTACAGAAAGCTTCTGAAAGCTTTTTCCGCCCCCTCCCCCCTCTCTTCCCTCATCTTAAAGTTGGGCTGCGATGATGCCCTCATCATCGCAGCCCAACGCCTCATCCCGATGAGGCGGCTCTGGCTCCATCAGCCCTGACGTTCCACGGCGAGAAGCCCGGGGGAAGATGTGTGCCTGCGTGTGCCGCGGGAAGGGTACGAGTGTGGGGAAACAAAATAGGCTTCTCCACGCTGATTCATCTATTTCCTCTTCAGACAAAAAAAAAAAAAAAAGGTTTCGCTTCTCACCGCCCCGAAGGATGGTACCCGGTTTGTTGGTGTGATATGAGCGACTCATCAGCATTATATATAATGATCAGCTCTCTTTGCAGCCTCTGCTTCAACCCACCCTGGCAAAGCTTAAGCCGTTTATTTATTTACTTATTGAGAGACAAGGTAAAGAAAAAAGTAAGAGCTTCCCGAGGCCGGTTCAAGGACACACCTTCACTAATCGGCTCCCTCGGGCTGAGCAGTTGTCACTGACACCTTTGCCGTGGACAGAGAGACCTGGGTGACCCGTGATGCCCTGTGCACCCCCGACACGGACAGACCATGCATCTCTATCATGATGTATCATGACATACAGACCAGTGAGTCCCTAGTGCCCAACTGCTCTGGAAGGAGCTGTATCAGTGGCAGAGGATTAATTAGCACCCAAGAACACGGCTGCACCAGCCTGGAGCTGCCCAGCTCAGACTCCCAGGAATGGATCCGTCCTGCACCCCAGCAGTGCCAGGAGGGACAGCAAACCACACACCCCCCACCAGGACCCAGGGCTGGCCACACAACCAGGCTGTGCCCTTTCCTACCATCTGCCGAGCTCTCAGCATCACTGATGGACAGCAGAAATCACACACGTGGCCCCTACGTCCCTCCCGAAAGACTGGATGGAGCATCCCTGCAGGAGCTGGTCCCGGGCTCAGTGCCCGGATACGCAGCAGGTAGGCATCCCTGGAAGATGTCACCACCGAAGGTGAAACCCAAACCTTCCAGACAGCTGGCTACGTGTTAGAAACTCCAGCCAGGCAACATGCTCTTCGCAGATGCTCGTTTAACAACCCTCCACCATTACTTACCCAAGCACAGGTTGGTGAGAACAAGCCTACTGCTACAGCAGTCTGCTCCTAATCAGAAGATTTGAAGGCAGCAAAAAGGCAACGCAGGCAGCAGAAGAGCCCCTTTCTGAGGTGGGCAGCGGTTTTTAAGAGGTCTTTCTCATGTTTCTGCACCTTTAGCAATCCCATTCCTACAGGTTCCTTCCCTAAGGGAACTACACACAGCTTGGAGGCAGAGTCCTGATTTTCTGGAACAATTTCTCTATCAAGTTAGGCCTTTCAACAGAATCACAGGTGGAAACACAGCTCCAGAGCATCCATCCTTCCACCAGCACAAAGTTGTTACCCACAAGCCATTAAGCACATCGTTAAGTCCATTTTTAAAAGGATCAAGCAACAAGATTACCACCGCTCTGCCACCCAGGAGCTGGTCTCCACGGGCAGAGGGACCTCACTGCAGGGACACCAAGTCACCCGTCACAGGCAAATATTTCCTGGAGTTCAGGTTCGGTGTTTCTGGGCACTGGTCTGGCAGGTCCCCAGCAGACATCGGTCACCACGGCCACCACCAGCTATGGTGGTCCCCGATCACACACCGAACACCATGATGACCTTTGACATTTGCAGGATCTATATCTGCATCTCCGCTGCCGCAGGAAGCATCTACCCAAAACAACCGCAAATCCAATTAACAGATTAATCCCTCTGCCCCGAGGATTCAGCGCAGCATAAAGCCTCCAAACCACACCGAGAGGAGGGCCAGACCCAGGAGCTGCAGTGAAGACGAGAGTCTGAACTTGCCCAGGCAGCCATGGACATCCCACCAGCCCGGGCTGCTCCTCACCAGGAGCTGCCCCATTGATCATCCCACCAGGGCACAGGCTGGTGGCACCCTGGTTCTTTGGCAGCATCACAGACAGGACCAGGCTCTGTGCCCAGCTCCAACATGCCCAGTGGAGATGGCTCTACCCCACATCCCTCCACGATGCTCATCAGTGTTTTTAAAAGCTCTTTGAGAGCTGTCTTGAAGCCCAGCATCCTCCACTGACACCAAAAGGCTCCCCAGAAGAGGGCTGGGCCATGAAGGTGCCACCAGCCCCGATTTTATCATGCAAATGGTGTACCAGAAGAAAGCCATTATCTACCAGAGGCTCATTTCAGCTCAACAATGGAAGACTAATCACTGCATGTCTTGCCCTTTCATAGCACCATGCTTCAGTCAGAGCAGGATTTACTAATTCAAGAGGACCTTCCAGAAAAACCAACCCCAGAACAAAACCCCACCTCCAGCCCTGGAGGAGTTTCCTGCAGGTGCTGCTCAGCCCCAGTGTCCCACACGCTCCCAGCCTGCTGGAAACAGCCCTCGGCTCCGCTCACCGGGAAAGTACATCTTTTGGGAAGGAAAAATGCTTTCCCATGACTTTGTCATGGTCTAGTTTTAAAGGATGACAGAAGAAACATGTTGAGTAGCATCCAAGGCACCTAAGCAGGAGCCAGCCAAGGGCCAAAGTCACCCAAGCACTTGCACGCGTGAACTCCTTGGAAGGGTCTACAAAGTGTTCCCAGACCCAGCCCAGAGCAAACCTTCACTGAGCAGACACACAGCGTTCACACTCTTCACACCAGCTTCTCGGCTTCCACAAAGGCCCTGCAGCAACCACTGGAGATGTGAGGAACAGCATAAGGAACCCCTCTCAGAGGAACCATGGGGATGGGTTGAATCCTCCAAGGACCAGAGACGGGGCAGCAGCGCAGAGCAGGGAGGGGAGCAGCTTTCCTGTGACACCCCCCCCCCACCGGCAGCGATCCAGCTCCCAGGAACACCACGGCAGCGGGGTTCAGACAGACGGACACCCCTGCCCAGACGCTTGCACCCAAAAACTCCAGCCACGGAGCCGATTACAGCTCAAGTACCTCATTATTGCCAGGTTTTCCCTTACCCCCCAGGATTATCCCGTCTACACACAGCTGCTAAAATCTGATGGAGAATTTACCAAAAAAAAAAAAAAAGTGAAGTGCTAAGCAGCTGGTGAGCAGAGACTCAGGCTCGGGGGTAGCATTGTTGGGCTGCTGACTCCTTCCAGCAAGAGAAACAGGCAGCATCACCACCATCACAGGAACGTGGTTTTAAAAAAAGCCAGCACCGAGCAGCCAGGCCACCCAGCCAGGGACCAGCCACCGAGGGGCAGTTTTCCAGGGCCCACCATAACCAAAGAGCAACTCCTTGGAGTTACAGGTACCGCAGGAAAGGTGATGACATGGGAACATGTCTGGTTTTGAGCACCGATGGCAAGAGCCATGGCAGTTCTCCCAGCACAGGGCAGCTCTGACTGTTCACCCAGCTCCTGGAGCGCTCCCGGAGCTCCTGGTCCCTGTCACCCAGGGGGTCCTAAGTCCCCACAGCCACCCCAGCACAGGAAGCATTACTGCAGGACAGCTAGGGACAGATGTGGACACCTTCATCACCTCTTAGACAGGGGATCTGCAGTATTTTTATGTTCTTTTGACACTTCCCATCCCAGAAATGGCATCAGAAAAGCATCCACATTCAGAAAAGAAAGGGTTAAGGGGGGGGGGAGGAGTGGGGGAAGATATGGAGATATCTCAGATTCTTTTCTGTGGAGGCTGGAAACAGATGCAAGCTGCAGTGCCAGCCAGAGCATCCCAGATCCTGCTTGACCTCCGGGAGCAGCTTTCCCTGTCCCGTGGCTCGCGGAGGAGACCAGTGGTGGGGGCACAACGTTAATGCAAGCAGCAGTTACGGACACCCCCATTTGCTGCTGCCTCTAGGAAGGAATGAAATAACCCAGAGCCAGTGCTCCTTTCCGGCACTATCAGCAGTCACGGCACAGGGGCCGATAAGGTAAAGGTGTTCCCAGGAACAGCCGTACCTTTGGCGAGCTCAGCCCCCATCTAAAACATTTTTCAGCCCCTGTTTACACACCCCGCCGGGAGGGGGTTGTGTCCCCAGCTCTTATCAGCTCCAGCAAACTCCAGCCAGAAATTTTATCTTAACTTTCTTCTGCAGGGAGCAGCTGCCACAATAAATATCAGCAAGATCAACAAAGCCAGAGGTCCTGGGAGCAGCTGCCCATCAGGGCTCCGGGCTGAGCAGGAGCTGCCAAGATTTTCTCCTTCAAACCCCCTCGCACCCAGTGGGGAAGGTGTAGAAGCTTGGAAACATGTTGAACCAACCCCAAAATACTCCAGCCATGCACCGAGTGCCCATGGGGAGGGCAGAAAGGATGCCTGCTGGCACATCACCGTCCTTCGGTGAGGAAGCAGGACCACCAGAAGACACCAAAGCCAGATTTTAAGTGGGAGCAAAGCCTGGAGCTGCTCAGAAGGGCAAGGCAGGGTTTGTGGTCCCCAAGCTCCTGCCCTCACACGGCTGAGCTGCCTCTGATAAGGGTTTCTCGAGCTCTCACTGCCAGGACAGAGATGCTGCATCTTTCCCCACTCCTAGAGAGGCAGAAGAGGCAGCCCTTGGAGATCGAGGTCTGCACAGCCCCTGCAATCTCAGTCCCTGCATCCATCGCACACACGGCTCTTTTGTTTTATTTATTAAACAGAAACAGATTGCTATAGGCAGCTTTAATCTGAGTGATAAAATCGGTTTCCATAGACACTTACTGCTTCCCCATGAAAATTCAGAGGCAGGCAGGGAGCTGTGCGGGGCCGAGCTGCAGCCGCCGGGGTGAGCGGTGCCCGACACGGGGAAACCGGAGCCTGGCCCCTCCGAGGGGCTGCCCACCCACTGCCTCATCGGCCTTTAGAGTCATTTCAGCTCAGCCTCTTCTCTGTTAATTGACCTCCTCGGAGAGATGGCATTAATGAGGACGGTTTCCCTTCCTAGCACAGTGATCTGGTGAGCCAGACCCGCAGGAGGGACTGGGAGGAGAAGGAGGAGGAGTTCACCTGGGACTGCAAAGGCAACGAGACCAAACCCCACCTCAGCCCCACCAGAGGCTGCAGCATCCCTGGGGGGAGCCGGGAGAGGAGCCACCTCCAACCCCTTCTGCACAGGGAAACAGCAGCTCGGGGGGAGAGCACAGGAGCCTCGTCCGAGCGATGGGCAGACTGGAAAGGCAGCTCCCAAATGACTTACCAGAGGAATAAATGTAGGAAAGGGAAAGGAGGCGCCGAGCATCACCGCTGTGATCACAGCATCACACCTGCTGTGCTGGGACCTGGCACAGCCCTCACTCCACAGGGCGCAGGGGGGCAACCACAGCCTGCTCTGGGCAACGGCCACTGTGGGAAACGTGCTCCAGCACCGCTGACCTGCTGATCCCCAGCATCATCCCCCTCATCCCTGCTTCATCCCCTTCACCGGAGGACGAGGGCGGGCAGCGCTGCCCCGGCTCCCAGAGCAGAACCTGCTGCTTTTGGTTCCTGGCTTTGCCAGGGAACTGGTCCCATGGCCACTGGCCACCAGCTCCCGTTGCCACCGGCATGAGCCCAGCAGCTTCTCCTTTGCAAGCCAGCACCTCCACCAGAGCACCTCCTTTGCAAAGCGAGATGAAACCACCGCTCTCCACAAACGCTTCCTCTTCACAAACACCACCAGCTGACAGTGCCCCAAAATCCGGACACTAAGAATAGCAGGCTTTTTTTTTTTTTTTAAGCTACATTAACAGCAAACACTTTTACCATTCGCATGAGGCTGGATCAGCTCCATATTAAGCTTATCCCCATCAACAGCAAAAAATCTGGTTTCATTCCTGTGCTCAGAGCCCGCTCCAGACTGCAACTCCATTTAGCAGTAAAATTGGTGTCTTACCCAATTCTTTCGATCCTTGGCTTTCGCTGGCCAACTCTCCCATCTTAACCAGAGCATCAAAGTATCCTTTTGCTGCGTATGTCATGCCTAAAAGCATCAAAAAAAAAAAAAAAAGCAGGTTGTATTTTCTTTAAAGGCTATGAAAACTTCTATGGCACTGAATAGATGCTAGACACTAAAATAGACAATACTTCAAAGGGCTTAACCCTACGGGGAGGGACTAGACAACAAACAGAAGGAAAAAAAATGAGGGAAGAAAGAAAAAAGCTCAAGCAGCAAGATTACAGGGCTATTTAGGAGGGAAAAAAAGGTACGTGTAGGACCTAAGTGGTTTTCATTCCAGTGTAACCATCAGCCTGCTTAATGCTGCTCAGAAAAAAAAAAAGTCACTGTGGAATAATTGAATATCACAGACTTTCATTATAGTTCAGTCTTGTTTGTTGACATTCCAGCTACACACTCCACTTTAATCAGATAAGCAGGGGGTTTCCTCTAATCACGAGAACATGTTGTACGGCTTCAGCTCAACACTGTCAAATTATGTGCTGCAGCCGCTTCCAGCATGATTTACTCATTAAGAGACTTCCTTCAGATGCCCCCACAAGCTCACAGATCCACAGTAAGGGATGACCAAAGACAATTTTAAAAAATTACAGGAAGATCTTGGGCTTCAAAGCGTATTCACAGCAGGGATGTGAGAAAAATAGAAATCAAGCCATTGTGCTGGTTATCCACAAAACGCTGCCGTTACTGTGCCCAACTTAAGCTGTGATAAAGCAGCACGTTACAGACTCCACCACCCCGGTAATTAAAAGCTGCATTATCAGTGTAACAT
This sequence comes from Numenius arquata, assembly GCF_964106895.1. Classification (NCBI taxonomy): domain Eukaryota; kingdom Metazoa; phylum Chordata; class Aves; order Charadriiformes; family Scolopacidae; genus Numenius; species Numenius arquata. The sequence continues at coordinate 3,075,058 of NC_133592.1, forward strand.
TTGAGAAGAACAAATAAAAAAAAAGGACAGTCCCAAGGGCAACCTCTTCTCCCCCGTCAGACCCTGCCTTCTCCTCCCTCCCCTGCTGCAGGAGCCCACCCCAATCAGGCACCCTGCTTCGTTAGCATCATTAGCAATAGCCGGGAAATGCTGGTGAGGGTGTATGAAATGCCCCATCCCTGGGGGAGCAGAGTCCACAGCCCCTGTGCAGTGGACCGGGATGGACGGGCACGTCCCACGTTACGGCCAGTTGATCCATTAAAACCTGGTTAAAAACAGTACCCAGAACTGGGTGGACAGGAGCGAGCAGGGGAGCGCAGGAGGTCTGCGGCTCAAAAACCCTTCACTGAAACATCCAGGAGCCTCATTTGACTTGTGGGAAATAAAATTTGCCCCGGGCGCAAAGCAAGAAGGCACAGATCCTTCCCAAAGGATTTCAAACACCGCCGTTTAAGAACATGAGACACCAAAATATTTTCTTTTTTTTTTTCCTCCACCGGTTTAAGATTATGACAGCCTCTTCCCTTACAGGCGTTTTCACGGAGCCAATTAAAAAAATGAAAGCCGAGAGAGACGTGCAGCACAGCTCCGCAGCGAGCAGAGCCCTCCCTCTCTGGGGTGGAGGAGAGCCTGCCTTAAACCTCCTCAAAACCCAGCCAAGGAGGGCCCAGGCACTACGTAAAGTCATTTTAAGTCAAAATAGTCCATTTTTGGTTTTCATCAATTCGTATTTTACTTTTGAGCATTTAAATCTACACCTCCCTGATGGCTCCCAATAGGGCTCTCTATTCCCAACCAAGAGCTGCCACCAACATTTTTAGGTTTCTTCCTTCTCTCCCAATCCATTCTTCTGGGCAATTTGAACATTTCAGTAACACACCTTTAAATGTTAGTTTAAAATATTTAGAATTAAGATTTTTAAGTTAACATTTAAAGATCAATTGATCGGGGAGATGTAGTTGTTACCCAGTTGCCACCCAACGCTTTCACACTTTGCATTTTTGCAAAGCTTTGCAATGAGGTCCAAGAACCATCTCCCCAGTTTCCTCTCCCAGGGAAAAGGAGTACCCCAAGCTGATTTTCCAGCTTCCCTCCCTTCCGAGGTCATGCTGTCCCATGGGACCCTCACCAGCCTGGCGGCCCCCAGCATCTCAACAATAAACACATCGCTTTCACTTACTTGCTAAGGCTTTTTCATAGGTCTTCCCCATAGAAATGAAATTCCTGAGGCTGGGATTGAACTGCTCCATGATCGTCTAGAGGAAAGAGAAGAACATTGCCAAGGGTTAGAGGTGGTGGGGAACTGGACAGAGCAGCTCCGCGCTTCCTGGGGCTGAACTCCGTGCTCATAAATGCAATAATGGAACAAAAAAAAGTCCTCCCACACGTCTCACCACTCAACCCGGGCTTCCCCACATCTGCAAGAAGACACTGGTTTTACAAGAAGCCTTAAGTATATCTGTGTCTTGCAAATAACACACAAAAGCTTTGGTCCTACTGGCCTGGAAGGGCAAATGTTCTCATTTTGGGCAAGTCAAAAGTATGGGATGGGGTCAGTGCAGAATAAGCCCAACACTAAACCAAACACGATGGTAAGAGCTGTTGAACAGAGCCAGGAATCAGCTGAATGCAACAGCCCGCGCTGCCACATCACACCATGTCTCCTTCAGCCCTTCGCAAGAGCCTTGGAGGCACCTTCACCTCTCACCAAGGAGAGCCACTCCAGAGGACCATCCAGCTCCAGCAGGTGACGATGGCACTGCCCTGACACCAGGAGAGAGCAGAACCCACACACAACAGAGTGGGGAGATGCCCCAGATCCTCCCTTGATCTCACCGCTCCACCGAGGAAGACCAAGCTTGGGTTTTGAAGGCCATGAGGAAGAGGGTGACAAAATGGCTCTGCAGTGCCTCAGTGTGAGACACCTTGTGTAGGTGCTTCACCATAAGAGATAAGGGAATGTCCCACACCAGAAAGTTATCAGATATAGCAAATATAACCACCATAATAACCAGAAGTGGCTGTTTGAGCCAGCAGGCAACGGCCCTGAGACCAACCATGGAGTTGACCTGAGCTCGGGGAGATGATGTCCCACCCCTGGGATGGCCTCGGAGAGCAGCATCAGCTTGGTCTACAGTGGACAAGCAGAAAGGGCTGAGGAGCAGGATTCGAAATAACCACCAAAGAGCCAGAGACAGAACAAAGCCACCATCGTCCCCACCGAGCTGGTGCCAGCCGCGGCTGAAGCCACGTGTGAGGAATTTACACCTCGGTCTCAAATCCCTGGGTGTCACTTTCCACTTGCCCATGACGGCAAACGTTAGGGTGTTGGTGAACACCAGAAGCACTGTCTGATGGTTTTTCCTCCCTCGCTTTAAGGTCCTTATTTAAACATGGCAGGGGGGGGAGGAAAGGAATAATCGGATCACAAAGAAGAAGGGCTCTTTGTACGTTTGGCACCGCAGCTCCTGACCCTCCCCTGCCAGAGCTATTCAATCCCTGGCGCCGATAGCATCTCTAAAACCAGACACCCATTCCCAGCCCAGTCCTGGAAGAGACAACAAAAATCTCCATTCTCTCCCTGAAAATCCTATCTCTGGACTAAGCCTGGCCACAGCCGAGCAGCCCCGGAGCCGGTCCCACCTCGGGGACAGCCCCTCACCAAGAGTACCACCGGGAAATTAAGTGTAATGCCTAAAATGTCCCCACACACCCCGAGCGGGGATGCGGGGGCATCCCCCCTGGGAAGCGAGGGCTCTGCACCCCCCCCCCCCCACGCTGGCAACGTCCCATCCCGGGAAGGGGAGGGAAGATGACAGACAGACACTTATGGCGAATAAGCTGATTAAGCATCTGTCACCTCATCCGAAGCTGGCCAAACACTATAAAGCTCATTTTCTGCCTGAGGCATTTTTATCCCCAGTTCCTGCTGCCTGGCCTGGGGAGAGCCTGACAGTTTAATTTCCCTGGGAGGGTGCGGGGCTCAGCCCCCGCCTCCCCCACCTCAAACCAGCCATTTCTTCTCACGTGGGTGAGCAGGAACCCGTGCAAGATGCCAGCTTGGGGCCGGTGACCAGCACGCTGTTGGGGGCCGTCACCGAGCTGCTGGTATTTGCTGGCAGGAGAAATCCTCCTCATCCTCCAGGGAGCACGCAGCAGCAGCCGCCCCGCTCCCGGCTGGAAGGCGGTGGGATGAGGCTGGAGCTCCTGCCCAGCCCCAAGCCACGATGGTCAAGAAGCCACCACCATCCCGCCGCCCCGTCCCACAGCACCCTACGCAGCCCCGCAAAGGGCAGGAGATGATTGCAGGGATCTGACAAGGCGAGCGCCAGGCTAACGAGAAACTCCACCGCTAATTAAGGCTGCGGGTCAAGCTCGGCAGCAACACGGCACACGTGGAAGCTGCTGTGGGGCAGCGCAGAGCAGTTCAGTGAACACGCTCAGCTTGAAAGGAGGAAAATTAACCTGTAGCAACAAGCCAGGTAGCGAGTTGTTTTCCTTAATCGCAGGAGACAATTGCACAGGAGTTAATTAACACCGACGAGGATTGCTCCGTCCTTCCCACCATCGTGTTTAGCTTCGGTGGAAAAAAAAAAATAAAAAAAATCCACCTGCGTTATCCCACCAAGGGGCTGGAGGTGTGGGATCGCTGCCCACGGAGGGGACAGGGACACGTCCCCGCTGCCGGCAGAGCCCTGGCTGCAGCCACCACCAGGCTGGGGCTCAGCCTGAGCAGTCTGCGGCAGAGCAACGCTCATGGAGAAGAAATATTGGCAGAATTTCTGTGGGGAAGTGATTTTTTAAACAGTTTGCTAGGTTAAGTGCAATAAGTGTTTATGTATATGTCTGTATACATGCATACATAAAGTGATTTTTGCAGCAGCGCCTGTGTAAACACACCTCCCTGAAGCACGAAACTTAGCGAATAAGTGATGGAACAGGATCCGCAGATGAAGCATCACCGGTGCATCCCCGAAGCATCATCCCGGTGGCACGGCGGAGTGAGGAACACCGTGCCCAAAGGCTTCATTGCCACCGAGCTGCTCCCTCGATCCGTGGGTCTTTTGGGGGTGGGTGCGAGGGAACAGATTCACGGAAATCCCCTTCCAAAAATTCAGCGCATCTTCCCCAAACTAGAAGGAACTAAATCACGACTCAGCCCCAGCAGCTGCCAGCGCCGCTTGGGGCAGGGTCCTGCTCCCCGCTGACCGACAGCTGCCATTTCAAAGCAATAAATAAAGAGAAAAAAAGCCCCACAGAACGGGTCCCACTGACCAGCTGAAGAAGCGGGAGAGGCAACTCTCTGCCGGCCAAATAAAATCCACAAAACTTTAAGAGGAAGTTTGCTGAAAGTGAGTGTTTTTAAGACATTGTCCGGAGCCTCCAACAACAACAGCCCGGCAGGATGAGGATGTTGAAAAGGGCTCTTCGCTACAGAGATAAAAATAGAGGTTTTTTCAAGCCGCCTTCTCACTCCCAGGGTGGGAAGGGAAGGTGCCTCCGGAACTAACACACCTTCGCATCCCCCACCAGGTGAGAAGCTGAAAAGCCACCAGCTGCTGAGGAGAAAAATAAACATATTTATACTAGATATATCCGTGTCACGGAATACGCTCAACAAGCAATCACCTGGTGCACCCAAGCCAGCCAAAGGGCTAAAAGTGCAGGTCCCACCACGGGGAGGGCAGAGGTGGCCACTGGGCTACAGGAGGGCTCTCCCTGGCTGCCGAGAAGGCGGCGGGTTTGCCAGGTGCTGAGGCAAAGCAAAATTCCAATAACAAAAGCAAATCTGGTTCTCCCTCAAATTTTGCTCCATCAGCACCACCCACAAGTTGTTTGCCTTCCACGCGCCGCCTGGGCAGAGTTTAGAAAAACACAGACCCAAAAAAAAAAACCAGAAAAAAAAAAAAAAACACCCCTCACAACACAAAAACCCAAAACCTGGCAGCGAGAGGTTGAAAGGGCTTTGCTTTGTTCCACTGCGCTCAATTCCCTGGGTAATACCACTCAGCTCTCCGGGATTGGCACGGCTTTATTCAGCTGCCAAAAATGAAACTAATGCAAAGCACGAGGTCTCCAGGACCTAGTCCTGCTGAACCATGTGTGGGGGGAAAAGAGGCAACAGAAAATGAGGTCCCGGTCTCCCCCCTCTCCATGAGACGGCAGGGATCCACCGGCTGCTCCCATGCTGTAATAGGCAGCCCATAAAGTAAAAGTTTAAGTCCTCCCCCAAGAACGAGCTGGAAATGGAGCTGGTTCAGGCTGTATCAGGTTTCTCCTCCGTAGGAAAGACCTGCCCGACACCTCCTTCAGGGCTCTTTAAAAAATTTAAAAACAGGCTGCGCAGTTCTCCCCAAGTCCATCCCCTGCAGCCTCCCGGGGTAGCTCCTAAAACGGAATACAGAGGGAAATAAAGAGTGGGTGCTGCTTGCTCTGCTGGGGCAGGAGATGCCAGTGGCCATGGGCTGCTGGTCCCCCAGGCTCTGCACCAGCCGCAGTGTCGTTGCCACATGGCTGGGACTGGACCTCACCCTGCCATCAGCAACGCACACGCTGCCCTGATTATGGAGCTGTAATTACAGACGACTTCATGTCCAGTCTCTCCTCCACAGGGCCGAGGGCTGGACAGACCAGGATCACGGCGAGGAGACTCTTGGATTCGTCCTGGGATGAGCATCACCACAAACCCCACAGCGTCTACCATGTCCTGGGCTCCTCCTCAGCCACCTGCCCACAGGGGTAGCCTGGGCAGCGCTTGCTGGGGACATCAGGACACCTCAGCCAACACGCGTGATGGACTTTGAGCTAAAAAAACCCAACGTGTTTTCCTAGTACCACTCTTTGCTGCCCGTACACAGCAGTAAGGCACGATGGCCCCATGCGAGACTGATGCTGCACAGTGGCATGGGTGGCTCGGTGGCACCCACGGCTTTCCTGGGCGACTCATGGGTGACAGCAGGACCTTACGTGACCATGACGAGTGCCGTCAGAGGGGGAAGCACCATGGGACTCTCCACCCCACCGCAGTCGTGCTGCAGAAGTGGCTCAGCTATAAGGAAGTTTGTTTTCTAAATGGGTCAGCCCAGCTCCAGGAACGCCTTCATTATTTCTTGTGTTAATATTTAATGCCCAAACTAAGCCCGGCGCTGCCTCCATCTCAGCTTGTCCTGCTCTGGGCCATCAGAAGACAGCCCCATAGCTTTAGCAGCCAAGTTTCAGCTGGGAGGGGAGCCCCGCCAGGCTCGTTAGTGGGGCTGATTGCAATTACTTACAACACACCCACCACCAGGAACAGCCCCATCCAGCCCAAGTCCCCAGTATCTCGATGCACCGTAACACACAAGCGTTTCACAACCCGAGCTGCTGACGGCTGCATCCCGCCCTCATCCCACCTCACCCAGTGCTCCCACAGCTCCCTCCAAGGCAGCGGGAACGGCTGGGCCACTGTCCTCCGGCTGGGGCTTGCACAGCGTCCTGCCCCAAAGCCAGACCAGGACTCACCACAGTCTTTAGCAGAGAAAAGGGCTCAGGAGCAAGGGAATCAGGGGGGACAGGAAAAATCCAGGGTCCCGATCTAAAGGCATTTAGTTTCTACTAAATCACATCAGAGGACAAAGGGACCCCAGTTTCAGGTCTGAACATCTTTGTAACCAGGGTCTGGGCTTGAAAGAAAGGGGAATGGAGACCCACACAGTGCCCCCCCCAGCACCCCTGAGGAACACCTCCCCTCAAGGCAGACCCATCCCCAGCCCCCCCAGGGTTGGGATCGATGTAGCCAGGCCAGGAGGGTCACCCAGCCCCTTCCCGCAGACACCGCTCCGAGGAGCTGGGCTCAGCCAAAGGCTTCAGCCCGATGAGCTCGGCACAGGAGATGGCAGACATGCCGTGCCCCACGAGCAGCACAGCGGGGAAGCCACCACCACGAGAGACTCAACACAGCAAGGCACCGAAGGTGAAGCCAGTGGCTCCCTCCATCCCAGGGAGCAGCATCCCTCATTGGCAGGAGCGAGCTGGGGTACCTTCAGCAAGTCAGGAGCATCCCGCTTCATAACACTTCTTAGTCCACGAGGTTCAGCAACCTGGAGATGTACCACCTCAGCAGAGGTCAGAGACCTCTCTCCCCATCCACAGCAGCACAGGCAAAGGGGCTGGAGCAGCCCCCAGCGCCCCCCCAGCACTGAGCCCCCTGGGAGCACAGACCCTCGCTCCACCCGGGCTCGGCTGCAGAGCCAAGACACCTACAAAGATGCAACCCCGGCAAAAGTGTGGTGTCCCACAAAAACACCACAGCCCCAGGCCCTGCTCGCTATGGGACAACAAGCCCAGCCTCCCCCCAGTTATTACTGGGAAAGGAATTGCCGTCGCTGGACCTGCTCCCCAGTGACACCAGCACCCACTGCCCGTGGGAACACCGGTGCCACCGGCCACCCTGACGTCCCGGTCCCACGCAGGGAGCACGGCGCATGGAACTCGGAGGTGGCGCAGGCTGACGCCGGGGGCCAGCTCCTTCCCCCTCTGTCACACCGCATCGTCCCTCCGCTGCCAAACACACCGAGCCACCCACAATTTCCCTTCTGATTCACTTGAGCAAGACTCGGAGAGCAAGACTCCCCTTCCCTCTGGACTTGGAGATAATGAGGCAAGAGGCTGTTCTGCCGGCAATAACATTTATTACCGCCGATGTGGAGCAAACGACTATCAGGAATTATGCCTGCGTTTGTGCAAGACAATTAGGCTTCGAGTTTGGGGTGCTTTTAAGTAAACACCTCTTCAAACGCGGCGCTATTCATACACCGTTGCAAAACAATCTTCCACGCGAAGGAACAGCTTTAAAATGAAATGGAGGTTAGCCTGTAAACGGCAATAATCTGTCATGAACGAGACAGATTTGTCTTCCAGGGAAGGAAGAATTGCCGGTGCCTCCTTTTCTGCGGGCGGACGGTCCCCTGCGAGGGATGAGCGGTACCCGGGGAGCTGCCGACCCCGCGCCCCGCAGCTGCGAGGGGGTCCGGGGGTGAATCAGCACCGGGGAAGGTGGGATTACGTTGGCGGAAGGTGCCAGCAGCCTCCGTCTCCCTCTGTAATTACTACACATGTGTAGGCAGCTGCCTGTAGTGGCAGCATCGGCGAGGGGGCGGCTGACAGCTCCTCCACCATCTCATTAGCACAGTCACTTCGAGGGCGAGCACTGGTTCTGGAAAATGATTACAATGGGCTTCCCGAGCAGAACGCCCCGGGAATGCCTGCGCGGGAGACTGTGCCTGGCACAGGGAGCTGCCTCCTCCAGCTCCAGACCCCCCAGGGAACCGGCTTGACCCCCTGGTTGACCCCAGCGTCATCCCCCTTCCTGAGGGTTCTCTCCTCCTGACCACAGCAAGGGTCCGGCTACTGAACATGCCAGGAAAGCATGGGCCAAAAAACTTACTTGGTCAATGGGGATGTGAAGCACCAGGGCTGGTTTTGGACTGCGAGACTCCAAAGCTTAAGGAGCTCTGGAGAATCCACACAGTCCCTGAACCTCCAGCCCTCGGGCCGGGCTCCAGGAGGTCACAGAAGTCCTCAAAGAAACAGGCAAACACCGTGTTCCTGCACACACCCCATGCCACACGCCTCCAGAGGCTGAGAAAAGCATCATCTTCTTCAGAGGAGACAAGGCTCCTCGTTCACTGCAGGAAAGGCAGAGTCAGGACCGTCCTCCTCCAGCTCCCAGCGCAGGGACACTGATGTTGGGTAAAACCACGAGATCAGCCTCCGGCTCTGCGTCCTCACTCCCTACACCCCAGCTGCTCCCACCGAGAAATTAAAGTGTCCACTAACTGATGGAGACATTTGGACTCCTCTTGAGTCCATCTTTGGCCCTTGGCGCCCCTGTGCTCCCTCTGCACTCCAGCCAGGCTTCGATGGAGATGGCGCTGCCGCTTTCTCTGGGCCAAGGGCGCTCTGCTCCATCTCTAGACCTGCGGCTCACACAGCGCAGGAACGATGAAGCCGATGGTCAGAGGCAAGAGAAGAGCCCAGCCAGCACCCACCCTTCACCCCTTGTTTCTCAGGGCAACGGGCTACATTTAAGCGCAGGGGTTGCGATGGCACAAGCCACCCCACATGCTCCTTACTGGGCTGCGCCCGGAGAAATTGTGACCTGCTCCACGAACCTGTTATTAGCACAGTTCTTCGAGGACAACACACCTCAACCAACAACTGAGTCACCAGCTCAAACTGTTCCCAGCAACTGTCCCCAGACCGACCCCACCATCGCTCAGTCCAGGGAAGCTCCGGCAGCTCCCGGGACCGAGCGGTGACGGGGACCCGACTGCATTGACACCCCACAGGGCCGGGCTCTGCCCTCCCAGTCCAGGAGGAACCGGCACAGCCATGAGTCAGGCACCTCGGCCACATTCAGAGGGTGGGAGGGATCCCAGACACACAGGCCCCAGCCATGGCAAATGCCGAAGCCCGGCAGCTCCATTGGCAGACCCGCTCTACATTCCCAGTAGCCAAGATTCCGGGTGCCATTAGCTCCATCCGAACATCTGCTGTGCCCCCGGATCCCAAACCCCAAAACCTTAGGACTTCACCACTATATTTTTGTACTAAATTTTTTCTATCAGAGCTTTTTTATTTTTTTTTTTTCTGCTTACTGCTCCCAGGTAACTCAATCTAACCCCTTAAATTGCAGGAAATCATGCAAGCTTTCCAGTTTAACAAATGACATCCTGCATTACATGTTAGGCTAGAAAGGTTTTCTTCGACTCGGTCACAGAACCCAGCAGAGCAGAAACCACTTCCTTCACGAGGAAAATTAAAGCACATAAATTATTTGATTTTTTTTTTTTCCCCTCATGGCACTGGGAGCAAAGCAGAAAAGAAAAAAAAAAACAAACCAAAAATAAAACAAAAAAACAAACAAACCCCAGAAATTCACAAACTCCGGCCGTAACCGGGGCAGGGAAAAGGCTCCGGTCGCTGTTAATCGCCGCCGGAACGCGAGCGGCCGCAGCCCTGCCCCGGACCGAGGTGATTTGGGGACAGCCCTGGGGATAAGGCAAATTCCCACGCCGGCTCCTGTCCCCCGCGGGACCCTGCCCCCCCCCCCAGCTCGGCACCCACGGGAGGTTCGGGGGTCCCCGAGGGGAGCAAGTCCTCGCTCCGGGGCTCCGGCAGCCGCTGCCGCCCCGGCCGGCTCCGGACGCTCCGTACCGGCATCCCGAGCGCATCCCCGGGGACGGAGCGGGGGCGGCCGCGGCGCCTCCTCCCGCCGCCCCCGCGGAAGATGGAAGGGGGTGGGGTGGTGGTGTTTAAAATAAAAGGGGGAAAAAAAAAAAAAAACACAAACAAAAAAAAAACCCCCAAATCAAATAAACGGCAACGGTGCCCCGGGGCCGGCACCTGTTGCCGGTCTCACCTTGTAGACATTCTCGGTGAGCCGGTGCACCTCCTCGGAGCGGGACATGGCGGGCGGGCCGGGCAGCACCATGGGCGGGCGGCGGGGACGGCGCGGAGCCGGGCGGCGGGCGCGGAGAGCAGCGCGGAGCGGCGGCAGCGGCGCCTTTTATCAGCTGCCGGGGGCCGCCGCCCGCCCCGTCCCGCCCCGCGGGGAGGAGCCGCCGAGCAGCGCCGGGATCCGCCGGGGCGGCGGGAGCGGGACGGGGCGGCCCCGGGACGGGAGGAGGCGAGTCCCGGGGGCAGGGGGCATGCACTGTGTTGTGCGCCCCCCCCAACCCACCTCCCGTACCCCAGTATGGCCCATCCCGTACCCCATTCCCCATCCCATACCTCATTCCCTATCCCGTACCCCATCTCATACCCCATCCCGAACTTCGTTCCCATCCTGTACCACATCCCACACCCCATTCCCCATCTCGTACTCCATCCCATACCCCATTCCCCACGTCATTCACCATCCCATTCCCCATCCAGTACCCTATTCCCTATCCTGTACCTCTCCATACCCCGTTCTCCACCCTGTACCCCATTCCTCATCCTGTACCCCATCATACCCCATTCCCCATCCCATACTCCATCCTGTACCCCATTCCCCATCCCATTCCCCATCCCATACTCCATCCTGTACCCCATTCCCCATCCCGTATCCCATTCCCCATCCCATACCCCATTCCCTATCCCGTACCCCATTCCCCATCCCGTATCCCATTCCCCATCCCATACCCCATTCCCCATCCCATATTCCATCCCATACCCCATTCCCCATCCCGTACCCCCGCTATGCCCCATAGCCTATCCTACACCCCCTATCACCCCCTTTACTGTACCCCACCATACTCCATACTATACCCCTACTTTCCCCCATCCTGTATCTCTTGCTGTACCCCACATCCCTGAGACACCTCATGCCACAGTCCCTGCTGTACCCCACCACCCTCGCGGTACCCCCCAGCCCTGCTGCTGTGCTCCGTTCCCCGGTTGCGCAGTGTGAGGGTGGAGGGGTGAGGAGCAGAGCAGCCAGTGTTGGTTTTATATGGGGAAAGATGGTGGACGCCGTCCAGGAGAGCAGAGGTGGGGTGAGCAGTCCCCAGGGTGACCTCATGCTGGTTGTCCTCAGCCTGGAGCAGGGCTCGGCTCAGGGTGACCAGCCCGGGCAGCCCCTGCCTGTCCCCTTGCTGTCCCCTCGCTGTCCCGCTGCCTGGCCAGCTGGGAGAACCGGGCTCACAACTACCCCAGAGGCACTGGGATTCCCCCGGGAAGCCCTCACCAGCCCTCCCGGCCGGCAGGTCCCTGCGGGATTGCGAAGCTATGGTTTTCTGTCCTTCCCATCCCTTGGGCCAGTGGCAACCACGTTTTTCACAGATCCCGGTGGACGTGAGGAGCGGGGCCGTGTCCCAGAGCCAGCACCCCCCCGCGTCCCCCTGCCTTGCATCCCTCCCCACCGCCGCTGTCGGGGTGTCCCACGGGCTTGCGGCCGTACAGAGGAGAAACATCTGGAGGGCACAGGGTGCAAACTGCCACCGGCAGCCTCGTCCCTGCCTTCGGGCCAAACCTTCCTTTCCTTCTTCTCCCTGCCGGGAGAAGCGGTGAAAGAGTTAAGCAGCCGAGCGCCTTTTTCTCCCTCCATCAATTCCGAGAACAGAGATGGTCGATACCTTGGCCTCAAACCTCCCGCTCCTATTCCCCTTGCTCCCTCCCGTTCTCCATCCCAGCCCCGCCAAGGAGCAGCTGTGAAACCTCCGAGGGGGTAGAAGCCAAAACGGGACCCAAATGCGGCCACCGGCCGCATTTGGGTCCCGTTTTGGCTTCTACCCCCTCGGAGGTTTCACACTCCAAAAGACAGGGAAGAATTTACCGCCCCTGAGAAGGGTTTTTCTCCTTTTTCCGGAGCGGCCGCTTAACCCTTTCCCACAAGGGCTGAAAAAAAAAAAAAGAAGCATCAGCGGGGACGTAACCTCAAGGGGGGACCTGGCAACAAGGCTGCCACGGGAGATGTTCCCAGCAGGGCTGCCCGGCTGTGGCCACGCAGGGACCTCGCGGTGCCACTTCCCGGCTCCATCCCAAGCTCGGTCGGCTCCGGGGGAGGGGGGGGGGATGCTCTTCCCTCATCCGGACCTCGGCACCTCGTTGCCTTTCCAGTACCAGCAAAGGATTTCAGCTCAAGCGTCCGGGAAAGAGGGTTGCCTCTATCCGCATCTCCATCACCTTATTTTTAGTTACGTTATGTAAGTTCTTCGCTACGTCATGGATGGGGGGGGGGGGTGGGGGGTGTTCTTGCATCTAATTCCAGTGTGACAGCCCAGCAATTCAAACAAGCTGTTCCTCTGGTGAAGAAGATAAAAGGATTTGTAATTTCTCATAATAAAAGAGGCCTTTTGGGACGACCCTCAGAGAATCGCTGGCATCTAGGCCTGCTCGAAGACAGCCGCTCCACTTTCTTCCCATCCTCTGCTTCTCTTTATCCCCAGGAAATTTGAGTGCTGAAAACCTTTCTCCCTCGTGCCTCCCCCCCCCCCCCCCCCTCCCCTCCACCCCGGCTCCCAAAGCGAGTCTTTGGCTGGAAGTGACTCAATCACAGCCAGTGATTTCTTGGTCGTACGTTAAGAGGTAGATCTGCCAAATGAGAGAGGCTCCTGGCTTTTCTCATGTCAAAAATAAGTCTTGATGGCCAATGGCCACCCGGGGCTGGTCTGTACTGCCGGTGCTGCCGGTGCTGCCCATCCTGCCGGCGCTGCCGGTGCTGCCCATCCTGCCGGCGCTGCCGGTGCCACCGGTGCTGCCTATCCTGCCGGTGCCACCGGTGCTGCTGGTGCTGCCCATCCTGCCGGTGCCACCGGTGCTGCCGGTGCCCCGTGGGGCTGTGCCAGAACCCAAGGCAGAGCTGCCACCCCGCAGCCTCCCAGAGCACCCCGGGAATTCATGGCAGGAAAAACCTGCTGTTGCCTTGTGCCGTAACATTTGCTTTGATTGTTTTCATTTTTTTAATTTTTTTTTTTTTTCGTTTGGGTTTTTTTTTGTTTTTTTTTTTTTTTTCTTGTTGTTGGGTTGGTTTTTGTTGTTGCTCGCTGTCGCTTTGTCAGGGTGATTCACTCCCCGGGGGCCCGGCGGCAGCTGGAGCGTGCCCAGGGTAACCATGGTGGCAGAGTCCCTCATGGGTTACCTAAATCCCCGCGGCACCTCCCGGTGCTTCGCGTGCCCTTTCGGAAGGCAGGGACCTTCCACCGCACCGGAGAAGCAAAACCGGGTGGGCACAACGTGGGACACCCCCCACCACGCCAGACCTTTGACACCAGTGGGATAAACAGGCAGCAGCTCTGTTTGATGGCCCCCACCAGCCCTGGAGCCCCATCCCCGGAGCCATCCCTCCCCTTTGAGAGATGGGGGGGGGTGTCTCTCCCCTGGGGTGGGCACATCGGCACACACGGCACCGGCCACCTCCAGCCCCGGGTGGAGTGAAGTTGCTGTGGCAACACCAGTTTATGTAATCCACCCCGCTCGGCTGCAGGTGTGGGGAGGAAATTGTGCTATTTTTGAAGTTTCATTAGGTTCCTTCTTAATTACCAGCGTGGCGTCACGCCAGCTCCCCCCCCTCCCCCCCAACGCAGGGACCGAGCATCGCGCCAGGGCAGCGGTGGCCGAGGGCAACGGTGGCACGGGGCAGCCGGGGATGGGCAACTGGTTTCAGGGACACCACTCGCTCAGCCCACGCTGCCCAGAGAGGCTGTGAGAGCCAACAGCTCCTCTGGGTTTCCAGCGGGGTGGGAATGCTCTCGCCGCTCACCGAAATCCTCCCGGGAGGGTGCGGTGGCTGCTCGGGGAGGGATGGAGGGAGGGAGGTGGCTGCAGGGCGGCATAGCTGCCCAGGGAGGGGAAAAGAAGCTGCCCAGGGAGGGGAAAACGATGCTGTGTAGGGTCAACAGGAGCTGTCGCATCCTCCCCTCCTCAGGAGGTTGGACTAGATGATCTCCAGAGGTTCCTTCCAACCCCGTATGTGGTTCCGTGAAAGCCTCCTGTGACACAGGGGAGAGAGAAAAATAAAGGTGGCACCCTCATAGCGTTGAAGGTCTCGTGTCACCGGGTGATACAGAGAGGAGGAAACAGAGGTGCAACCCCCGGCTCCCCCCAACCTCTCGCATCTCTGCCCAGAGCCGCAGCAGAGCAGCCCGGGGGCAGCGGTCGCTGCGTGCTCCTCGGCACCTGGAAAGAAGACGGATGGTGTCAGAGTCGGAGTGACACCCAGCAGGGAACGGGGCAGCTTTGCAGGCAGCTGGACCCAGCCACTTACATCACCCACTTGTCCAGCACGGTCCCACGGAGGGAGACAGGGGCTGACCTGCTCCTGGCACGGCCACCCCTCAGGCTGGTGGCGCCCAGTGCCCTTCGTTCCCTTTCCCTCCTTTTTCCTACGTGCTGCGAGGGAAGGATAAACCCCCCCACCCTCCAGTGACCCCTGCGAACGGCTCAGGGCAGGCGTGAACCTGCGAGTGTCAACTTGTTAATGAGATTACCAGGAAATTTCCGTATTTCTGTCTCGGGCAGATGGCTTCCCCATCAGAACCTTAACAACGTCGCCGCCGCGCAGTCGGCTGCGAGCCCTCTCCATCCCGCACCAGGAGTTATTTGTTTCGAAAATTATTTAAATGGGATTTTTTTTTTTTTTTTTCCTGACCTCTGGGGGGTCACTGGGGAATCAGCCCCGTGGGTCTGAGTCAAAGCAAACCAGCCACGCTCAGGGTGTGCTTTTCCCCATCCACCTTGCTCAGCCCCGATTCCCACCTCCCCGGCTTTGCCGAGCGAGGCTGGGGGGTGTGTGTGTGTGTGTGTGTGTGTGCGCGCGCTTTTATTTGAGCACCTCAACAACCTCCGTGGGAGCTGGAACAGCAAACCCCACACCAATAGCCAGATGCCAGAGCCACCCCACAACCATGGCTTGGCCCTTTGTGGCCGTCACTCACCAGGATCCCGGCAGGAGCGGCTGCGGTGTCTCACTGGTACCCGTCACAGCTCGTACTGGTGGGCACTGGTCCCTCCGCCGCCACGGGCTCCACGTCCCTCGAGTGGGCGACCTTGACCCTGCAACTTCCCAACTTCCGCGCATTGTCCCTGCGCTGCCTCGAGGCGCACAGGGGTTTGCACCTTCTCTTTTTGTAGGGTCGGGACTTCAAAGTTGTCACAGAACTGGAGACGCCCCAGCGGCTCTCAGCCGGCACAAACTGCGAATGGAGTAAAGCCTTTTATTGTGGATTAGCAAAGGATGAACAATTCAGGCTCTGATTTTTACCGGGTGGGAGCTGCAGCGCTGAAACTCAGAGTCCGAAGGCTCTTTGCCAGCAGGACCCACTGGCCGGGACCACCCCACAGAGGAGGAAACTGAGGCACGGTGGGGAGGGGTAACTGCCCCCCCCCCCCATCATCCCGAGCAGGTTTTCCCTAATCCCGGTGGAAGCAGCATCTGAACCCGACTCCCTGCAGTGAAAGGTGCTGTTTCCAGGTATTTGTGGGAATACCAGGAATTGTTTTGCTCAGGGATGTGGCACAGCAGCTCTTCAGCTGCATTTCTCTCTGCCTCGGAGCACGGCCCTGCTTTTGGCGAGGGATGCCCTGGGATGAGCCGAGCCAGGAGTTGGGAAGCAGCTCTGCCATCACTGGCCATTCCGGAGCTGGGGCCGGGTCTCATCACTGGGGCCACTAATGGTGACAAAAGAAGTGGCGGCCGCAGGGAGGGAGCATGGGCTGGGGGAGGCCCTGGCAGAGCTGGCACAGCTCTAGGGACAGACCCAAGGACCCCCTCCGCACCCGCTCCCGCATCCTCCGAGGGTGTGGGATGGTGGGTAGTTGGGACTCTCTTGCCGCTCGGGTCAAAGCCGGTGGGGTGAAATAAAGCTGGCAACGCAGAGTATGGCCCTGGTAGCCCCCAGCTCCCACCTCCTGGCTTGGGGGGGAGGGGGACGACCTGCTGGCGTGTCCCCTGCAGACCCCTTCCCAGCTCCTGCGGCGATGGCTGCGGGCAGGACACGGGCAGAGCCCGCCGGCGGTGGCAGGGGTGATGGCGGAGCCTGGGCTCTCCCGGGAGGCTCCTGGGGAGAGCGAGCGTAGGGAGGAGCCGGAATGACGGAGGAAACGGGGAGTGGGTGGGAGAACAAAGCGCTGCGGATGCCGAGAGCTGTGGTGGGGACTGGGAAGATGGAGGGAGCGGAGGCACCGAGTGGGATGGGGGGAGGCAGTCGCTGCTGGAGGAGGAGAAGGGGCAGCGGGGCTGGCACTGGCCGTGGCAGAGCCGGACGGGTCCCCAGCCCTCCTGCCTTCCATGGGGACCGGGGAGGGCTCAGAAGGGAGAAATCTCTGCTCCAAAGGAAACAGCAAACCCAAGCTCTGCTCAGCCAGGCTGGGGTGGGAGCGGGCAGGGATGGGGGGGGCTGTGTGCTCCAGAGGAGCCCCAAAACGCACTGGGGTCAGCGGTTCCTCCCAGTTCCCGGGATGCTGCAACCCAGAGCCCCTCTCCCTCCTCATCTGCCCCAGCTCCTGCCTTCATGAGTGAGTAATGCTGAGTTACAGAGCGCTAAGGAGCTCTCTGGGGATACTTCTGAATAGCAGGAATAGTTTATGTGATTTGCATAATTGGCATGATGGGATTTTGCATCACGTTGCCGAACTCGGGGACGTGTACGTGGCAGCACCTCCAGCCGACACCTCGCGCGGATGCGCCGGGTGCTGCGGGGCTCGGGGTGCTGCCTCCCACCCTGACCAGCCCCCGCCTGCTGGGAAGGACCCACCGGTTCCCAAAGTGGGGGCTGACAGGGAGGAGGCTGAAGGGATAGGACCAGACCCCTCTGCCATCACCTGCCCTCCCTGCCCACTGTCACCTCTCCCTTCTCATCAGGCCAACACCGCTCTGGGCTGGTGTGAGACAACCCCCCCTCCAGCCCCACAGCACCCTTGGCCACGGTCACTTGGTCTGTGGCCACGTCTGATGGGCTCAGTGAGGCTGTTGCAGCCCAAACCAGCTCCACGGCAGCAGAACCGCCGCTTCTCGGGGTCGAAGGACGCATCACCCAATTCCCACCGCTCCTTTTCCAGCCCAGAGGCCACCCAGCTCCCTGCACGGTGTCACCGGCCCTTCTGCAGGACTGGGCTCAGGCAGGACCATCGGCTCCTCATCATTCAAAAGCACAGCCGTGACCCTGGGACTGGGCACCACTCGTTTCCTCCTCTTGCTAATTAATTGTGTGCTGTTGGGCTGTGACTCCTTCCATCCCCGGGTACATCCCAGCATCAGCCCGGCCGGGAACCCGTGCCGAGGGCAGCCGGTGCCGTGGTGACAGCCAAGGGACCACGGGTGACCTCGCAGCGCTGGCCCTGCAGGGACACCCAGCGCGTGTCCACGGCCTCTCCTACAACTCGAGGAGCCACATTCCACAGCAGGGCAGGGAAGCCAGCCCAGTTTGGGGGAAACAGCAGCAGTGGGTGACCCGGGGGCAACCGCCATCTCCCCCTGCTCCTTCCCCCCATCTGGCAGTGGGTCTGGCTCCCCCCCAGAAGGTGAAATTCTGTCTCTCCCACGTCAGAGCAGTCACTGCCGGAGCATTTCAGCCGCTGCCAAGCACCACCGTACACCGGCAGCTCCCGTCTAGCACTAAGAGCCAGCAAAGGTCACATTCCCGAACTCAGCCGCGCAGCTCTCTAACAAATCTGCTTTGTTCCCATCACTGCTCTAATTAGGAAATTGCGCTGATTTTTTCTTTTTTTTTTTTTTTTTTTTTTTTTTCCCACAGTTGAACTATCAAAACTCAGGCTTGTTCTCTGCCAAAGCCTCTTCCATCTCTCGGCTGGTGACTCAGCGTGACATCGGGCCACTTAAAATATGTGAACAGGGAAAAGGAAGGAGCCAGCGGCGGATTCCCCGGGGTTCTGAGCGTGCAGCCTGGGGGGGGTGGGGGGGCTGGGGGTTGGCATTGCAAAGCTTTGAGTGCAAAACAAACCACCAGCCATGGCTACCACCAGCACCCTGGGCTCCCCCCCCCCCCGGCTCCGTGTGGGGCAGGGTGAGCTCGGGGTGCAGAGTGATGAAGAAGAGGAGAAGGAAAATGGAAGAGACTCCCCCCCACACACTCCAAACCTCTCCAAAGCAGTGCCTGGTCCTGACTGGGTGGTTGCCAAGGAGGGTGGAGGACAAAGGATGTGGGGAGAGCGTTCCCAGCAGGGTGGGAGCCAGAGTCGCTGCCCCCCATGCCCCTTGTGACCCCCCCCCCCCCCTTTCCAACTCCCCCCGTGGCTCTGAGCTCGCTCCGGCCAAAAAGCGATGGGATCCAGCTGAAATCCCTGCAAATCAGCTGCCGCTGGGATGCCCAGCTCACCATTTCTGTTCCACGGGTGTTTTGGGAAATATTTGAGGCAGCAGGGCATGCAGCCGTGCTGGGGGGTGCAGCCGTGTTGGGGGTGGGGAGTGGGGGGCACAGGCAGCCCCCCCGCCTCCCCGGGCAGCGCCGCCATCCAGCTGTGTTGGCATAGAAACTACCACGGCTTTTCCACGGCGTCGCGGCGTTACACAATTCAATTAGGCACCCAGTGAAAGGGCTGCTGCCATTTCACGAAGAGGGGGGGGGAAAAAAGCTCCCAGGCCGCCGGGGGGAGGAGGGGAAGGGGGGCTTTTACCCCAAACCAACTCCCACGCAACGTCCTGAGCAATTCCCACCCTCACCCACCCCTCTCGGGACACTGGCAGGAGCGGGGTCCCCACGGGTAGCATCCCCTGGGGGGGGGGACAGGGACCCTCCCCGCGGAGGGGAGCAGGGAACTGGCCACACTTGTCCCTCGCCCCAGCTGGGCCAGGAGCCCCCATTGCCACACGGGTCACGTCGAACGCCAAGGTGGCCGGATGCGGCACCGAGCGGCGCGTTGGAAATGCCACGGAGTCGGTGGTGGCCGCACAGGGAGGGGGGGGGACAAATCACCTGCTCCTCTCAATGGGAAAGGGATGAAATCTGCTGTCACCTTCACCTTCGTGCTGTGTCTGCAAAGGGCAGGTTGCCACGGTGTTTGACCGGTGGCCCAAACCTTGCTGGTGCCAGGACCGGGGGGCACCAGGGCGGGGACACACACACACACACACGACTGTGGGCGCTGCATGGGGGTGGCAGAGGAAGCAGCGTGAGGTTGCCCGTATTCTCCAGGGTTTAATTAGCAACGAGCAATGTTGCCTCAATGACTTTCTTCGAGGGAGGATGCTCCTCTGGTTAACTGAACATCTGGCCAACTAAAACACAGCTGGAAGCACTCCATGCTCTACGGGGTGCCGGCTCCCACCCCCTGCCACAGCTGAGCGGGTGCGGGGAGTGTTAATTAAACACCCTTAAACACGACACAGCTGCTTTCCCAGGGACACGGGACCCCCCCAGCACCTCCTCGGGCAGCGACAGGCTGGGGGGGCTCAGCTGCTACCAAGGGTCCGGCTGGCCCAGGCAGGAGACTCGCCAGCACGGGACGGCTCAAAACAGCAGAAAAGACGTAAATCCAAAATAATGAGGAACTAGTGGGTGCCAAAGCACCAGCCGGTGGCTCGGAGACATCCCTGAGGGTCCCCTTGTCCTGTCCTCGTGGTGGCACTTGAGGACCAAGCGTGAAGGTGGTGCTGCAAATGGTGCCCTCAAGAGCCATGTCTGTTTGAAGGGGTGACAGTCACACACGGGGAGGGGGGCTCTGTTGGCTGCGGGGGGCGGCTGGATGACCCTGACGAGCTGGAGGCAGCAAACCCTGCCCAGGGAGGGGAAATCAGAGCCAGCCCGGCCTGGAAGACCCAGCTGTTCCCACGATCCAGATGGAGCCACACACTCCCTGTGAGCCCAGCATAGAATCAGAGAGTGGTTTGGGTTGGAAGGGATGTTAAAGACACCTCCCACCAGACCAGGTTGCTCCAAGCCCCCTCCAACCTGGCCTTGAACCCCTCCAGGGATGGGGCAGCCACAGCTTCTCTGGGCAACCTGGGTCTCACCACCTTCACAGCAAAGAAGTTCTTCCCCAGATCTCATCTCAATCTCCCCTCTTTCAGGTTAAAACCATTTCCCCTCCTCCTATGGCTCCCCTCCCTGACCAAGGGTCCCTCCCCAGCTTTCCTGGAACCCCTTTAGGGACTGGAAGGGGCTCTAAGGTCTCCCCAGAGCCTTCTCTTCTCCAGGCTGAACCCCCCAACTGTCTCAGCCTGTCTTCATAGGACCTGTCCTCACAGCATCCAGGTGCAGACTGGATATTGCTCAGTTTGTCAACAATTCCGGAGTAATTCGTGCAAAAAAACCCCAAACCCCTAGCTGAGCTTCATTACAAACCCAAAGGCGGGGGGGGCTGCCTTTCCAAATGTCCCCCCCCGGCTGGGTCTTGGGATCCAGCCCGTTGCTCCTGCCATCAGGAAAGCCCTTTTCTCAAATACCCCTCCAGCTCCTCCGTCTCTGACCCGTGGCCGTGCCGGGGGGGAGGCTGCTGCAGCCGAGTATGGACGAGCCCCCCCTCACTCAGCCGGGCAAAGGGGGGGGGTTGTTTTTCTATCGCACACGGAGCCTGTTCTGAAATTTCCTGCCCACATCTCTCCCAGGAGCAGGGAGCACGAAGGGGAAGGAGGAGGAAGGCAAGTCTTGCTCATCCAAAGCATTTACTGTGAAAACACGAGGCTGGGAGAGGAATGGGCGAAACCATCAGAAACGGTTTATTGTCGGAGGGCGGCGGAGAGGTCACACAGCGCTCCTGGCTCTTCCTCTCAAGGAGACACAGCACAATCTGTTTGGTGCAGGGATTAGGAGAGGAAGCTGCTGGCAATCTGCTCCCAACTTTCCTGTTAGTTCAGTAAATGGCCTCCTTACAGTATTAACAAAGGCATTAACCCCTTCAGCTCCATCCCCTCCCTGGGCCGGCTGCCCCCGGAGAGTGCACCACCAGGACCAGCTTCCACTGGAGACGGGTGGCCCGTGTCCCTCTCGCTGCTGGGACATTCAGGAGCAGGAGCTCCGGAGCCCAGGGACATGGTGCTCTCCTGGGCCACGGCCATGTGTCCCAACACCGTGTGACAGCGCTTACGCAGAGTCCTGTGCTCGCAGGAGAGGTCCCTCCGAGACCTCACTGGGAGAATCCAGCGTTCCCTCCTGCGAATTACAAATTAAATAGGGCAAAACGAAACACGTCCACACCAGGGAAGCATCGGATTGAAGGAGCCTTGAAGGAAAAACGTTGCACAAAAGGCTGGAGAGCGTGGGGATGAAGAGAAGGCTCTCTCTGGTGGAACAGGCGTGCACTGCAGGGCTCCCAGGGTGGTATCCGGGAGAAATGGGGTTTTCCTCTTTGCCTGGAGAAAACACATCCCAGGGGTGCGGAGCAGGACACGGCCCCATCCCATCTTCGCTCCAGCGATGCCAAGGGTTCGGCTCTTCCAAACACGGGCTGGGGCGACTGGTGCCTTCAGAGTGGGCACAAGGAGCAGCTCAAACCCGCTCGGCCCGTTGCAGAGAACGTGGTTTGTTTGCCAAAGTTGCACTGGTTGGTAAACACGGGTCCCAGGCTGGTGGGACCCCGGCTTCGTTATGAAACATGAATTAAGAGAGGGAGTGCAGTGGAACGGCAGTGGAACTGAGAAAGAGACAGCTCCGAGGTGCTGCCCTGAGGACACACGGACGCGTTAGGATGAGGATGCCCCGGCCAGGCTTTGGAAGGTCACAAATGGAGATGACACGGAAAGCGCGACTCAAAACCAGAGCTGCTGCTGGCCCGTCACCACATGGAGTGACACAGTCCCCGGGATTACTTCGTATTGTCTAGCACCAGATCCCACAGCCCCAAAGGCAGTCGCTAAATGTCTCCAAGGATCCTCTGGGTCCATCTTCTGCTGTCGCAGAAACAGGGATTAAGGGTTGTGGCTTCAAGAACGTAATAAATAAAGATCTGCAGTGTCCTGAAGAGCATCTGCAAGCTGGCGAGTAAGCTCTCTTCCAAGAACAGCTAAATCTGGCCACCACCTGCCCGGGCAGGCAGCTTTCCAAGCGCTCCATCCTCCGACCCGAGCGTCCCGCTGAGCACCAGACCAGACCCCCAGCACGGGCTCCAGAGGAACTGGTCTCCCCTTCAACCACTTACTGAGCAGAGTCTTTGGAGCGTCGGTTTAAGGAGCTTCATACCTTGTGTCCAGGACAGAACGAGCCTCACGTTTGCCCCAGCCTGACCTTTCCTGTCCCTGACCCTCCGAGGAAACACCAAACACGAGGCGATGACTGGAAGCAGAATCGATCTCAGCCCATGTGAATGTCACGAAGCTGAACTCTGACGGCGGGGCAGGGCCAACGAGGGATGACTCCTGGCTTATAAGGAGATTCCTTGCTGTAATTTTAAGAGCCTGGTCAGATTTCTGTCACCCCGACTCTCGCTCAGCTCCGTGGGGTACCAGAGACAAACAGATCCCAATGGGAATCGTTAGCGAGCGCTGACGGCTCACGCCCAGCCAGAGGCCGGATCTTCCCCTCGCACCCAGAGCGGCTTTTCCCCGACCAGCGAAGGCAGAGCCAAGCAATCGCTCTGGACTTTGCTCAGCTGAACCGCCCTCGCGTTCTGGCTGGTTTTACCCAGGGCGGATAGAACCGTTCTCACCCACAGCACCCAGTGTCACCGTCTGCGGAGCCCAGGTCAGCTGTACCCTGCCCGTGTCCCCTTGGACACGCCAGCTGGTGTCCTTCACACGGGGACAAGGGACATGGCAGCCCTGGCACAGAACCAGGAGAGGAAAAGCAAAGGGAGCAAGAGGAGTGCAGACACCGGCGAGGTCTAGAGGGCTCCCGAGGGCTCCTTCTCACCCAGGACAGTCGCTTCCGACACCCGATGGCTCCGAGGGTGGCACTTCCTGGGGATTCGGGCAGAGCTACCCCTGAAATCAAACCTAAAGCAAGTGTTTGGCTTCGGAAGTTTGAGAGTTGTTGTTTAATCCCGAGACAGCGCAGCTGAGTGAGTTTAGAATTTAAGTTACAAAAAAACAGAAAGCACTAGAAAATAATCTTGATACAAGAGCAATAAATCAGCTGAGGTTCCCCACCCTGCACAGGGAATCCGGCTCCACGATCCGCCCAGCACAGCTGGGATGCTGCCGAGGCATTGCTTCTTCCCAGCACACGCCGGGATGGCAAACTGTCCTGGGTGAAAGTCATGTGGGGGAGTCCCCAGGAGTGGGAGTTAAGAGGCTGCCACCAGTTCTGGCTTTGGCCTGTTCTTGACGGGTGATGCTTCTGTGGAAGAAAAAGAACCTTGTTACAGAAACAGAGAGCGCAAATAGTCTCCGGTCATCTCCTGCGGAAGAAACAGGAACTCATAATCCACTTCTCTGTAGAGCAACAAATGCTCGCACAGCTCCTGAACTAATAAAAGCTTGTTATAAAAAATTCCACATATCCAGTACACCCCTCTTTTTCACCTGAAGAATTAAACCACTTTCAGAACGCACCCGGCACAACCTCAGCAAGCCCCAGTGACACAGACGTAGGGCAGCCTGTGTTTGGCCGTCCTGCTGCTGCCAGAGCTGGCATCTGACCCATGGTTACCAGCAAATAAGTACTAAAAAGAACCCAGCCCTGTTCCCCACATCCCAGATTTCTCCTGGGCAGATTCCACGCAGAGGAAATGGCTTCTCACAGCTCCCGGGTCCCAAACACTGGGAAGTCCTGCTCCTGCAGCTGATGGTTTGGTGTTATAGAATCATAAACTCACAGAATGGTTTGGGTTGGAAGGGACCTTAAAGCCCCCCCAGTGCCACCCCCTGCCCTGGGCAGGGACACCTCCCACCAGACCAGGTTGCTCCAAGCCCCCTCCAACGTGGCCTTGAACCCCTCCAGGGATGGGGCAGCCACAGCTTCTCTGGGCAACCTGTTCTGCTGTCCCAGGAGACAGACTCTTTCCCAGTTTGATTCTGGCATCCGGCTAAGTCCAGCTCTACCTCCCTGTTCATCTCCAAGGGTGGGCTCCACCTGCAGTTCTTCCACATGGACAGACACCCAAGAACGCTCTGGGAAGGCTCCTTCCTCTCCAGCCCAACAGCTCCTGTTTGGTCACTCTGTCCCATGAGCTCTCCCCCTCTTCCCTCTCCACACCCCCCTGCACAGACCCCTCTGCGGAGGCTGCCGATGGCTTGGGAGCCAAACACACATGTAGCATCACTTGTGTGGAGCTCGTGCTCCGACAGTCCTGGAGCAGTGGGACTCCAGCAGACCTCATCCACCTGGATCAAAACCACCATTGGGACCTGCAGCAAGGTCACAAGAGCTACGAGCTGTCACAGACCTCAGCGAAATCCAGTTTTGTGCAGTGCGAATGCTAATATCCATGGCCACAAAAAACTGTCCAAGCACGCTGCGGGGACCAGTCTGCTGTCAGAAAGCCCTGCTCGGGACAAGCAGGGAGCCAAGGAAGGAGTTCCTCGTGGAGCTTCACCAGGGAACGCACACTGGGTGTTTCAAGGCCGCTGGTGGTCTCACAGCGGGTACAAAGCGTGACTTAACAACAGCAGATGTAACAAAAAGCAACTCTTCAAGAGGAATCAAGTAGAACAAGAGGCATCTAGTAGGTGCCACCCGAACAAAGAGCCTAGAGCCTGGGGTCCTCTTACGGAAAGGGTTTGTCAGAGCCACGTGGGGGAAGCTTGCAGAGCCCAGGTCGACAGGGCTTTAAACCAGGAAGTTTCTATTCCTTCCCATTTGCCAGGACGATACTTAGAGCAGGAGAGGGTCTATGTTCTAGAGAAGAACTCTAGAGAGAGTTCCATACTCCAGAGAACTCTAGAGAGTTCTGTGGAACCAAGAGGAAGGAGGAGAAGCCAAAGCTGCAGAGCACACAACAAAAGCGTACCTGGGATCTTTTCCGGGAGTGGCTCAGAAGGAACTTCTGGAAGCTCCATCTGTTCCTGCAAGAATATTAAAGATGACACATGACACATACCCCACGAACCAGGCGGTGGCCACAGACCCTGGAGCCAGGGTTTTGTGTAAAGAATCTGGGAACAGAATAATAACCATAGATTTCACATCCAGACTTCTATCTGCCGCCAGAGCTGCAGGAAGGGTTACGGGCTTCAGTACCGCCCAGTATATGAGAACAAGGGTTATTTTAACTATTAAATGAGACTTAATGGGACCGTGTATTAGCTATGAGTCTCCTCTAATCAATGCTAGTTGCAGATTCTCTCCCTTGGCTGCACATTTCCTACAGCGGAGCTACGTGGAGCCCGCGTTTGGAAGAGCCACAGGCACCAGAAAGATGGGGGACGGCAACACACGCTGACTTCTGGAATCTGGGCACCACCCGGGACTTTCAAGATCTTCATCTGGTGAAGTGGAAGAGATACCCAGTAAGAACAGAGGTCAACTGGCTGTAACGGACAGCAAATACAGCACAACCCTTAAAAGCATCCCATTTTTAAATGACCCCTGCGTGTGCAGCAATTAGCTTGATCTTTGATGACACAGTGGTTGGGCATAAACAGGTATAACTGCGGTCTCTGGCAGAATAAGATGAACCGCTGAGAGCGGGAAAAAGATACTTTCTCCCCTATTACAAACAGCTTCCTGAAAATGCTATTTAAAGTAATAACATCAGTCCTACCTGAGTAATAGCATTTAATTCTTCTAGAATGGCATCTTCATCTTCCTCGGTCAGGCTGCCAGCCAGTATCTCATCTATTTGCTGGGAAAGAGAGGAGGAGACACATTCCAGTCAACAGCAGCGTCGCAGAAGCAGCTCTCTGACTTGTAGCGTGGTACATATGTACAGAGAGGGGGGGGGATGTAAACATGGGGTGAAGGGGTACTCAGAAAACCAAGGTAATTTTTCTGCAGGCAACTGAGATTTAATTCCCAATTTCATCGCCTATAAAGTAAGTCTGGGAACACAGCGCACACCATAGAAACAGCAGCTGTGTCTGCTCACAACCACTCACACGCAGTACGTACCCTCTGGTACTCCACAGCATCTTGGGTTTCACCTATTATTCTTTCTACTTCTTCTATTGACATAACCTGAAGAAAAGAACCCAAAAACCCAGGCATGAGTGAGGTCTGTGGGGCCCCAGGGACCAACAGCCGGGACTCTGCCGAGGCCAAGGCGAGAGCGCGCTCGCTGACCTGCTCCCACCCACCTGGTGCATTTTGTTCAGACACTCGTTGCCTATTTTCAGGCCCTCAATGACCTTCATTTCAATCTGGGTGAATTCAATATCCTGGACCTGGAATGGAAAGAAGAGGACACGTCACAGGCTGTCACATTCCCTTCGTTTGCCAGATACACACTGCCAAGATCCCCAGAGAAACTGCAAGTGAGCAGAGGACTAAATTATACCAGTAGTAAGAAACACGCACGCAACAAGCCGTGGCACAGGCAGCTGCAAAAGCTCATCCAACAGCCCTTCAACTGATTTTCCAGCCGAGAGTGGAAATGGCATCTAAGCTGAGGCCGCATTTTCCACCGCCACCCCAGAGCAAACACATCCATTCCTGAAATCATGGTACCGAGGAAGCCCGAGGAAGTTTCTACTGCAGCCATCCACACTGTGACTGAATCACAGAACGATATGGGGTTGGAAGGGACCTCTGGACATCATCTAGTCCAACCCCCTGCCAGAGCAGGTCCACCCAGAGCAGGTTGCACAGGAACGTGTCCAGGCGAGTTTGGAATGTCTCCAGAGAAGGAGACTCCACCACCTCTCTGGGCAGCCTCTTCCAGGGCTCTGCCACCCTCACAGGAAAGAAGTTCCTCCTCATGTTTAGATGGAACTTCTTATATTCAAGTTTGTGCCCATTTCCTCTTGTCCTGTCCCTGGGCACCACTGAGAAAAGACCGGCCCCATCCTCCTGACACCCACCCTTTAAGTATTTATAGGTGTTGTTCAGATCCCCCCTCAGCCTTCTCTTCTCCAAACTAAAAAGCCCCAAGTCCCTCAGCCTTTCCTCATCAGAGAGATGCTCCAGGCCCCTCATCATCTTTGTAGCCCTCTGCTGTCCCCTCTCCAGCAGTTCCCTGTCCTTCTTGAACTGGGGAACCCACAACTGGACACAGTGCTCCAGTTCAGGATAGAAGTGTTACTAGTTTACAAAACACATATATAACACATAACCCACACTACAGACTCAAAACACACTCACCACTGGATTCTTCAAGGAAGAGTCACGGCGTACGCGTGACTTCAGAGACATCTGCCCTTCAGACCGAGGGCTAAACCCCCGTTAGGACTTAAAATGCCAATTCCACACCACCAAAAGGGAAACACCCACCCCAGGGAAGACTTGTACTGAGCGCACGCAGCGGGATGCTCGCCGCCTGCAGCCACCGCTCCTCGCTTACCATCCGCTCCAGGTTGCTGATTTGGTTTTCTGTTCTGTCGAGAAGTTGCTCTTGGTAACGCTTCTTCTTCAGCAGGAGCAAGGCTTTTCTGCAGGAAAACAGGTGGAGGAAAACTCAGCACAGGAGAAAGCAAACGAGTCTAAAAGAATCACATCAAAGCCCTGTTTAGGCTTTTTCCGAAAGAGGGCAAAAACCACGCGCCAATTAAATGACAACTCTGAACCGCTCCTGGGAAGAATAAGGATGGAGCAAATTTAATCATAAATTTGCTAATCTGCTGCCTGAAAATTGAGGTGTTTTTGTTGTGGATTAGGAATTCACTGGGCTGGTTTTGCTGTAGCAACACACAACAAAGTCCTTGCCACAAAAGGCTTGTGATACACCCTCAAAAAAAGGTTTAAGAGACGGCCACTGAGATGGCATCTGTACGTGCCACTGACTGTGGTACAGAGAGAGAAGGACTTTTTGAAGACTTAACACCAGCCGTGGCACACGGGCGGTCTCTCTTGGTTGTGAGCAGAACCACAGAATGATTTGGGTTGGAAGGGTCCACCTGCTCTGGGGGGACCTGCTTTAGACTAGATGATCTCCAGAGGTCCCTTCCAACCCCCTATCATTCTGTGATTCTGTGACCTTAAAAGCCCCCCCAGTGCCACCCCCTGCCCTGGGCAGGGACACCTCCCACCAGCCCAGGTTGCTCCAAGCCCCCTCCAACGTGGCCCTGAACCCCTCCAGGGATGGGGCAGCCACAGCTCCTCTGGGCAACCTGGGCCAGGGTCTCACCACCCTCAGGGTGAAAAAGGATCCTCAGGATCCTGAGATCCAGCCTGAGTTTTATATGAAAGCACTTACACTTCGTGAAGTGCTAAACTTTACACTTAAAGCCTAAAGTGTAAAACTTTAAACTAAACTTTCTGAAAGCAGAACCCGCCCGTCCCTCCCCAGCCATCGACCCCGACGGTTCGGTGCCGGCCCCTCTCCGGGACCGGGACCGGGGGGGGGGTGCGTTTCAAAGCAGAGGCGGTGCCGGGGGACAAGTTTAGCGGCGGCTTTGGCAGCGCGGGGCTGATGGCTGGACTCCGCGACGCCAAAGGTCCCCTCAACCCGGCCGGGTCTGTCACTGGGTGTCCCCCCACCCCCTCCATCTCCCGCCCCCGGGACCCCCCTCCCCCGGACTCACTCCCGCTTCCCGTCCTGCAGCAGCTGCCGGGCCAGGGCGCGCTCCCGCTGCAGGCTGAGGCCCACCCGCTTCTGGAACTGCTTCAGCTTGTCCCGCTGCTGCTTCAGTTGCTGGGGAGGGAGGGAGGGAGAGGGACGGGCCCGGTCACGGCCCGCACCGCCCCGCACCGCGCACAGGCCGCGCACCGCCCCCGCGGCCGCCCTCACCCCCACAGCCACAGCCCCGGCCCCGCACGGCCCCGGCCCCCCCCAGCGGCCTCGCCCCCTCCCAGCGCGGGTCCCCGGTGAACCGACACCCCACCCCCCCCCCGGAGCCGGCACCGCCGCAGGGCCCGGGCGCGGGGCGGCGGCCGCCCGGGAGCAGCGTCGCGGCCGTTGCCGGCGCTGCCCGGGCCCGGAACCCCAGCCCAGTCTCACCAGCACCGCCTTGTCCTGCTCGGTGACGCGGCTCCGCCGCTTCCGCCCGAAAAGATTCCCCATGGCCCCGCCGCCGCCGCCGCTCCTGCCCCGGGCGGCGCGGCCGCCCCGCCCCCGGCCCCGGCCCCGGCCCCGCCCCTCGACGGCGGCCGCGCAGGGCCCAGCCCCGCAGAAGGCGAAGGCAAACGAGGGGCGAGCAGTGCCGCCAGGGGGCGCTATGGGGGCGCGGAGGGAACGGGCGAGGGGGCGGGGGAGGCTGAGGGGAGCGGAGTGGGGGGGATAAGGGATGGGGAGCTATAGGGGATGAGGTTATAGGCGACGGGGATTACAGGAGATGAGGGGAGAGATACGGGATGGGTGGTATAGGGGATGAGGGGATAGGGGATGGGGGGGCTATAGGGGATGGGGGGGCTATAGGGAATGTGGGAACTATAGGGGATGGAGGGGCTATAGGGGATGGGGGGCTGTAAGGGCTGGGACTATAGGGGATGGGGCTATAGGGGATGGGGGTCTATAGGGGATGGGGGGCTATAGGGGATGTGGGGACTATAGGGGATGGGGGGTCTATAGCAGATGGGGCTATAGGGGATGGGGGTCTATAGGGGATGGGGGGCTGTAGGGCATGGGGAGTACGGGGGGTGGGGAGCTGTAGGGGAAGAGTGCATAGGGGATGTGGGGCTGCAGGGGGCGTGGGGTATAGGGGCTGGGGAGCTGTAGGGGCAGAGGGAATGGGGGGCTGTAGGGGCTGGGGACTATAAGGAATGGGGACTCTGGGGATAGGGGTGCTATAGGGGATGGGGGTCTGTAGGAGGTGGGGTGCTGTAGGGCAGAGGATGGGGCCCTGGGGGCAGCTGCAGGACTGGGGGGCGGGGGGGTGAGGAATGGAGACCCCCATCCCCATCCACCCCTGCAGGGACCTGGCCCTGTGTCCCCCCGTCCCCGCAGAGGAGAGGGGCTGGCTCTGCCCCTGGGTTTGGGGTCCCCGGGGGCAGTCGGGCAGGAAAAGAAAACGTGGCCCCGGCACAAACGGCCGGATGGTGGCGGGGAGGGGGGGGGACACTGGGACAGGCCGTGGTGGCGGTGGCCATGTCCTGCAGAGCGGCAGCCGGGGAGGTGAAAAATAACAGAAATAAAACCGTGCAGAAGGTGGCCCCCGGAGCCCCAGCGATGCCGAGCCCCTCGGACACCGTGTGCCATTTCACCCCCCCCCAATGGCCATCACCCCAAGGGGCTAGAGGGGACACGACCCACCTCTCGGTGGCTTTGATTGTCACCCCAACAGCTCCTCCCGCCCACCCTTGTCCATCCCAAAGTCTCCATCCTCGGGGTCCGGCCGGGAGAGACCCCCCCCCAACCCCCGGTGCCATTGACACTGGGAGGTGAACGTGCGGTGCTGGGGGGGATTGGGGGTCTCAGCCGGGACCCAGCGGGGCTGTAGCAGCACCGGTCCCCGCGCCGTGGGAAGGGGACAGGGAGGGGACAGTGTCCTGCAGGCCCTGGGGACTGGCCTCGGCAGCGGCCACCTGGGCTGGCACAGGGGGCTTTCACCCGGGATCCCCCCGGGAAAACTGCCCTGAACCCCAGATGCCACCTAAAATCCAACTCTGTTCCCTCCCGAGCCGCAGCCGTCCCCCCGCACCCCCCAACTTCCACCCCAGGAAACCATCCTCAGACCGGGCAGTGTTTCTGCATTTATTTTTTATTAACCATTTATTTCTTTGTAATTATTTTACTCTCACCTTACAATCGTGTGTGGGTTTGCTTTTTTTTTTTTTTAATAATTTTTTTTTTAATTATTATTATTATTATTATTTTTGTAAAATAAATAGAGATAAGTGAATTTTTTCGGTAGGATGCTCTTCAAGATCCTTGGTTAAACGTCATGATTGAATCTCTGCACCGGACCTGTGAACACGCAGCCCCCGCACGCGCCGAGACGAACCTCGACGGGCCGAGTTGGCTAAAAAACCCACCCCCCCCGTGGGCACCGGGGAGCCCTGGCCTTCCCCCCCCCAACCCCCCCCCCCCAACCTCTGCACTTTTGCCAGGTGTTTCTCGTTCCTTTAGTGAATACACTGATAAGAGTTTTAAAAAAATCTATTGTTTTTTTTTTAAGCTGTGTATGTTAATGGGTTACGTGCAGACCCCAAACTCGGGCTCCTCGCTGGCCCCCCCGCCCCCGGGGGCGATGGAGATGCTGGGACCAACACCGGAGCAGCACGGGAGCGGGTCGGGAAGAAGCACAGCTCCGTTACACCATAATTAACTTTTGGGAACTTAAAAGTGGAGACTTCTGGGTAGGTTTTGGGTTTTTTTGTTTGTTTGTTTGTTTGTTTTTCTGAAGTTTAAAGCCTTTGATTCATCATCCTGTGAAGCAGCTCTCGGCCTCCCTGCCACGGGGAGGGGGGGGACAGTGATGGTGCTCGGGGTGAGGACACAGTGCCCAACCCTTGGCCTCTGCTCCACCTCTGTGGTCCGAGGACCCCCACCGAGGCAAACACCCGGCCGCGGGGACGGCACTTCGCACTGGGAGTCTCTCCAGCGAGCCCGGGCCAGCCAGCGGGCCAGCCCCACCGGCCCCGGATGGTCCAGCTGCCTCAACACGTCGGAAACAAGATTATCTGGTGTTCACGGAGCAGAGATGGGTCAGAGACGCTCCACGGAGGCCATCAGAGGTGCAGCCACCATCCGCACGGGGAGAGAACATTTCTCACCCTTTCCCTCATCAGTACTCCCTTCCCTGTTGGCCTCGTCGCTGGCAGAGTTTGCCGGGAGCCCTCAGACCCCGTGGTACCGGCTGGAAGGAAAACTGGGGACTTCTGGACTCAGCGGGTCCACTTTCGTGGCCGCAGTGACTTTTGCCCAGCACAAGTTCTTGTTCTTGGCCACTGAAATGGCACCTCGGCAGCGCCTGAAAGAAACCTGCCCTTTGGCTTCACCCACCCCTTCCCCACACCCACCTCCAGCCCGTCACGGATCTCACGGGACAAAAACATTCATTAATCAGACACGGAAGGTGTGGAAGATGGAGCAAGTTCTCCCCTGGAGAGCTGGGACAAAGCCGTTTTGCTCAAAACCGGGATGACCCGCTGTCTTCCCCCTCCGTTAGTGATTCTCTTGTGCTTGGACCACGTGCGGTCCCTGTGCCCGGTTCTGCAGGGACAGAGAAGCCACGTCCACGCCACATGTGCGGCTGCAAACACACAGCAGCAAGTGTGCAAATTCTCCTGACCATCACCTTGCCGAATATTCCTGGACTGGAGCGAGACCAAAGCCCGTGGCTTGAACCCGGAGCCTGCCTGAGCAGAGCTCCCGGGCCACCAAACGCGTTTGTGGAGTTCACCGTGGGCAGAAGGACAGTGACTGCAGAAGAAACGGTGACCGAGATACCCCAGACCTGTGCTTGGGTGGGAAGTGGTGACATGAGTGACTTGCTCCAGGCTTGTGGTGACGTTAGAGATGTCCGTTCTCTTTCTTCCCTCTTCTTCCCGTATGTGCAACCTGCCCTGCTCCCGTCACCTCCTCAAGCCCCTTTCCCCAAGGATCCTGCCCCCTCCCCCCCCCGCCACCAAGTCTCCTTCTGTCCCTCCTTCCACTGCAGAGGGGACAAGGTTCATGCAGAGGAGACACTTTCCTGCCTTGCCCCGGCTCTGGAGCACAGATGCTGTTCTGCAGAGGGTCTGCTCGGGTCTCGCTGCCCCAGCAGAGGAGTTTGCGTTTGGCACAGGGTGGGAGACAGCCGGAGGGGGTCCCGTGGTGCGGTCGAGCGCCCGGAGCTGTAGGTGAGTCCTGACTTCAGGCCTTAAAGCGCCTGACACTCCAGCAAAACACAGAAGCAAAGACTAAAACAGAGAGCCCTTGTCAAGGGTATTGCCTCATCCAAGTCCTGCCAAGCTCAGGAGCCGTGTTTCTAACAGAGAAGCCAACCACTGGAAACAAAAATAAAATGTTCCTTTTCTGTAGCTTTTAGAGGATATAGCTGGGAAAAGAAGAAAAAAAACAAACAAAAAAGAAAAAAGAAAAGAAGATTGTCTCTCTTCCCCTTGTCAAAATCATCAGTAGCTAAGTCAGGGAAAAAAAAACCAAAACGTTCAAGTTACGGGTTGCAGCAGCAGCAGCCAACACGAAACATTCAAGTCGATAATTTCACTATGTACATTGTGGGTGCGACACGGCCCTGCCCCGCTGGGACTCCCTCCTCCGGCGCCGCTGCCACCGGCCGGTATCCGCTATCTGATCCGCTTCTCCACCGAGTACACCGAGATGTAGTAGTCGTTGCTCCCGACGGCCAGGTGCGGCTGCGGAGAGAGAGCACACGGGGACAAAACCCACTGGTGTCACGCAGTAACCGGGAGGCACGCCGGTGGGCATTAGCAGCAGTGACTCCCAGATGCTCCGAAGCTCTGAAGTGCATCTGCCAACGCAGCTCTGACGACATTCCTGCCAGCACCCACCTCGTCTCCGCGAGTAATGGGCCCATTTCAGCCAGAGGGAAAAATGATGGTGACCGTTAGCTGCCAACCGCTAACATCATTTTTGTAAATGGCTGCAAATCTGCTAGTTAGGAACAGTCGCCTGGACCGAAAATTAGCATTTAGGAGCAGTT
Source organism: Numenius arquata (assembly GCF_964106895.1). Lineage (NCBI taxonomy): Eukaryota > Metazoa > Chordata > Aves > Charadriiformes > Scolopacidae > Numenius > Numenius arquata. The sequence continues at coordinate 3,109,049 of NC_133592.1, forward strand.
GCCTGGACTGAGAACGAGCATTCCCTGCGCTGGGCGGCCCAGGAGCAATCCCACCGCGGGGACTCGGGCTGGACAGGGCTTTGTTCGCTTATTTAAAGAGCAAAACGTTCCCAGTGATCAGCCTCTCTGTTCCCCAAACTGTAGGACGGCAAAACTGCTGTTACAGCTTTGTGCAAAGCAGCTTTTCAAATCGCAGGAGGAGACTTTAGGATGTAAAAACACAGGTAACGGCGGCAGGGAAACCGCCTGCCCCCTCCCTGCCCCTCTGATGGAGATCTCAGCTCAGCTCCGCGCTCCCCTCCTCTCCCCCCAGGCCCTTTATCGTTCCCACTGCTCCTTCCCATTACATGTTAAATGTTTGCGTTCTGATCCGCAGGTTTCTAAAATAACTCTCTGTCTAAATGCCTTCTTTAACCTCCTCCTGCTCTTCCTATCCGCTCACGTCCTTTTCTCAGGCTTTCAGCCTCCTTCATTTATTCTCATCTCCGGGTGAGCAGAAGCCCATAATGCAGATGGACACCTGCCTCCTAATTAAGCAGCAACCAGATTCTCTCTCTAATGACTACCGCAGAGCCACCTCAGCTGTGACATATTCCAAAATTTCCTTTTTACCCTGATTAACTCTAGACTTTATCAGCTTATGCCTTTAATTTTTGCAGTTCTCTCTTTTTTTTCTGATGCGGTTTTCCTGCCGCACAGCATCGGGTCCTCCCGAAGCCTGACGTAAGGCAGAGGAAAAGCAGCCCCAGGGACACAAGGGTGAGCCCGCTCTCTGCAGGAGAAGAGGCACGGAATAAACAAGAATGTAAAATTTCGTGTGCTGGAAGCGAGAGGCTGCTCCTCTCCACTCGGCTCCGGACAAATTCACCCGGGACAAAGAGCTAAGCCAGGCTGCGGTCCCGGAGCGATGGGATGGGAACAGGACACCAAGCTGATCCGCAAGCAATGAGGGCTCAGCCGTTGGCAGCCCCGTTCCCATCATAAACCAGCAGCATTGGTGGCATGGCTAGCGTGGTCCTCTGGAACAGCCTGGAGGACAAGCCCTGAAGGACCTAGATGAAGATGATGAGGGGCCTAGAACATCTCTCTGATGAGGAAAGGCTGAGGGACTTGGGGATTTTTAGTCTGGAGAAGACTGAGGGGGGATCTGAACAACACCTATGAATACTTCAAGGGTGGGTGTCAGGAGGATGGGGCCGGTCTTTTCTCAGTGGTGCCCAGGGACAGGACAAGAGGAAATGGGCACAAACTTGACCATAAGAAGTTCCATCTAAACATGAGGAGGAACTTCTTTCCTGTGAGGGTGGCAGAGCCCTGGAAGAGGCTGCCCAGAGAGGTGGTGGAGTCTCTGTCTCTGGAGACATTCCAACCCCCCCTGGACACGTTCCTGTGCAACCTGCTCTGGGTGGACCTGCTCTGGGTGGACCTGCTCTGGCAGGGGGTTGGACTAGATGATCTCCAGAGGTCCCTTCCAACACCATATCATTCTGTGATTCTGTGACCCGTGGCTCAGAGCATCCTCAGAAGGACCAGGCTGTGCCAGAGGAGTCTCTGCGCTTTTCTCTCTTCCAACATGGACATTAACTAAGAAATGCGAATTCCCAAATCCAAAAGGAGAGAATACAGACCCAGTGCGGATGGAACGCCAGGCAGCTGATGGCTCCGACTCTCTGTCCCATAAAACCATCGTAGTATTTGATGTTGTTGATCAGCTCCCCATTTCCGTTGTAGATTGCAGTGAACTGATTCATTGAGCCACTGGAAGGGAACCAAGACAAGGTGTCACCGAGGAAGCTGTGGTAACAACGCTACTGCTGCCTTCATCCCCCTTTCCAGCCGCGTCCACCCGAGCTGCTCATCAGACTGTGTGTGAAGGTTTCTTACAAGCTGGAACGGGTCCAGCGGAGGGCCACGAGGATGATCAGAGGGATGGAGCACCTCTCCTATGAAGACAGACTGAGAGAGCTGGGGTTGTTCAGCCTGGAGAAGAGAAGGCTCCGGGGAGACCTTATAACAGCCTATCAATACCTGAAGGGAGCCTACAGAAGAGCTGAAGAGGGACTCTTTGTCAGGATGAGTGGTGACAGGACAAGGGGCAATGGTTTTAAATTGGAAGAGAAGAGATTTAGATTAGATATAAGGAAGAAATTCTTTACAGTGAGGGTGGTGAGGCACTGGAACAGGTTGCCCAGGGAAGTTGTGGATGCCCCATCCCTGGAAGTGTTCAAGGCCAGGCTGGATGGGGCTTTAAGCAACCTGCTCTAGTGAGAGGTGTCCCTGCCCATGGCAGGGGGGTTGGAACTAGATGATCTTTAAGGTCCTTTCCAACTCTAGCCATTCTATGATTCTATGATTCTATGATTCTAAGTGGGGAGACCGACTCTGAGCCATGGCAACCTCCATGCAGGGATTCACAGCCAGGCTGGAACCACGGCTACCTCTTCCACCGAGACAGAAAACACCAAGAGCTGATGCCCACAGGCGCCGGGAGCAGGTCCCCCAACCACCCCCAGTGTATGTGGCCCTGGAGCAGCTGCTGGTCCCCACTCAGAGCCCAAAAATCCACACACTGACTTTGCACGGGGGTCTGACATAGGGGTGCAAGACCATACACCATCAGTTTAAGTCACCAGTGCAGAGGTCTTATCCCCCACGCAGGGGATAAGAAGCTGGACTGTTTGGGTGAGGTTTAAACAAACAACAAAACCAACAACTCCCCTTGAATGACGGCTGCAGAGACAAACTGTCCTCTCTGTCCACTCCAGGGGTGCAAGAGATGAAAGCAGAACTCACCATGCAAAGAGGTTGGCTTGGGGGTGAATGTCCAGGGCCGTCAACCCTTTGACTATCTGAAGGACCTTCATGGATTCTGGCATCCGGGGGTCGAAGAACCGCACGTCTCCATTTACGCTGCCAAGACAGGAGTTCCACGGCGTCAGGCTGTACCCAAACCAGACCCCAAAGCCCAGGAACTCAAACCTTCTGCCTGTCCGTGAGATGACCGCTTCGACAGGAAACCAGGATAGAGAAGACATGGGCCTTTGCCTTCTCCGTCAGCATGGCTGAATTCCCACCGATGTCCCTGATCTTTGGTGCCCTCCACAATGCATTAAGAGCTGTGCAAACAGCTCTGCCCTCAGGAGTGATCCATTATTACTTTTATCGCTTACAGCTCGTTGCCGAGTGTGCCTTTACCCGATGTCATACCCAATACCCCCAGCTGCGTGTCAGACCCGAGTTCCTTCTCCTTTTCACAGTAGGAAATTGTATTAGAAACCTCCAGCCAGATGGGATGTGCTGGGACCATCCCTGATGCCAAATGCCTGGACACAAATGCACAAGTCCCTGCTGTCCAAAGCTCTCTGTGGACCAGGCGTAACGAACCCTGCGAGCGCTCAGGAGACACGTCCATCCTGTTAATGACTTCATCGGGGAAGAGAGAGTGGGGAGAGCAACAGCAGTAGTGGCAAGATACTGTGCTTAGCAGATCAAGAACCTTCCAGACACAAATTATTTCTTTTTGCTAAGTGGTCTCACTCCCCGTCCTTCTTGAAATGGGGAACCCAGAACTGGAGTACTGTGTCCAGTTCTTGGAGTACTATGTCCAGTTCTGGGCTCCCCAGTTCAAGAAGGACAGGGAACTGCTGGAGAGGGGACAGCAGAGGGCTACAAAGATGATGAGGGGCCTGGAGCATCTCTCTGATGAGGAAAGGCTGAGGGACTTGGGGATTTTTAGTCTGGAGAAGAGAAGACTGAGGGGGGATCTGATCAACACCTATAAATACTTAAAGGGTGGGTGTCAGGAGGATGGGGCCAGTCTTTCCTCAGTGGTGCCCAGTGACAGGACAAGAGGTAACGGGCACAAACTTGACCATAAGAAGTTCCATCTAAACATGAGGAGGAACTCCTTCACTTTGAGGGTGGCAGAGCCCTGGAAGAGGCTGCCCAGAGAGGTGGTGGAGTCTCCTTCTCTGGAGACATTCCAAACTCGCCTGGACACGTTCCTGTGCAACCTGCTCTGGGTGACCCTGCTCTGGCAGGGGGTTGGACTAGATGATCTCCAGAGGTCCCTTCCAACCCCATATCGTTCTGTGATTCTGTGAAATACACCAGTAGAATCCCATCTGTTAGATGTGAAGAGGGGGCATTGTCTCCTACAGCCCTGGAGCCGAGGGCTAGAGATTTTGGTACATCTGCTCTTTGGAGCTCCTTGGGAGAGACCGGTCCATTGGCGTCCAGAAAACCAAACTGAAAAGTCTCTTAACGGAAACTAAATCCAAAATCAACTTGTCTGATCCTACTCTGCTGGCAGCAGAAGTAGGGCTTTTGGCACCACGACTTTTAAAGCGTTATTTTACCCAGGTCACTGATGGCCATACAACTGTGAATTGCCCTACGGAGTTAAGAACATCGAAAGCACAAAGAAGCATATTGCTTTTAGTTTCTTTACCTCTGGAATATCTAAATACTGATCAAAAGGTTGTTATACAGGATTACTTATATCATTATAAGAAGCTGCAACTCCAGCTGTCACATAATTAAATTCACGACAAATTAAACTTGAGATTGATTTAGATCCTAGAGACTAGATGAAAATATTGTTTGAGAGAGATCAAATTCATTTAAAGCTTTGAACCTTAATAAGACTTGAAAATGGTTCTGGATGTAGTGGAAGACCAGGCAAGAGCTTTGAAATGGATGTGAAGTTCTGTGATGAGGGACTACAGGGGAAAACACATCCCCAGCTGAAGAATAAGAGGCAGCAAAGAGCCAACAACAGCTAAGCTACTGAATCGGGATATCCTGAAGGTGTTTGACCCGGCCCAGAGTCACTCTCCTGTGTCACAAACTCCTGCCTCTGGTTCGTGGAGGTTCAGAGAACTGAGAACTGCTCTACAAGCCACGCAACGCCCTCAGGTTTCTCAGGAAATAGCCAGATCGAGACCTCGCTACGTCCCAACGTTTGTTTTTCTTGGATCTTGCCATCAACCAAAGGAGAGAGTGAACTGGGAGAAACCGGGAGCGAGGTGGGGCGTCTCAACGAACCGAGTCCCTCTGGGATGAGACCAGACCTGTCTTTGGAAGTACAACGCTTTCTCACACCCCTTCAGCCGCGGGAGAAAGCACCACGTGCTGAGAAGGGCACTGAGGAGAGGGGAAGGACCAGCCTTCAGACACGGGCTGGCCAAGCGCACGGGCCTGACCCCCGGGACTGGGGAAGGAGATTACAGAAAGGAAGATTAAAAACTCTAATATGTGAGCTCGACAAATCTGGCAGCCGCATCACATAATCCCCTTTCTGAAAATCTTAATATATTTTTGCTGGCCCATCCCCCACCTCAGGAACGTTCCGAATCCCAGAAAATTATGTTTTGTTTTCATTTTGTAATCAAGAAAAAGAGCCTCTTTGCATGCAAACAGTGGCTTTGTGACAATAAATTATATTCTGCTGTTCTTTAATGGCCAAATAAGTATATGCTGCTCTCTCCGCAGTATTTACCATGCAGCAGAAATGGATTTATGTGTAGAAAATTGCTAGACAGCAAAGTAATCCTGCACAGCAATATGCCCAACAGATGCAACATCAACCTTCCTTCTCCTGTTCTCTCGCAAACGACCCCACGGAGACGTTGGCAATAAAGAACAGCCATAAGATATACTATATCTAGCTTAGGCTTCTGGCTCACTCCCTTCCTCCCTCACGCGCCTCGTGACAGTGATTTCAGCAAAGACGCCTCCTTGTTTACTCTCAGACCTCACTAACGGGCTTCCAAGGAAAGCTTCCCATTTCTTTTCGCCTTCTCTCCACCAAGTTTGGAGCGGGAGGTAATTACCGAAGCCGATGTCAAGCTAAAGAGCTTTGCCCTCTTAGCGCTTGAAATAAGAGAGGCAGAATTTAAATAGAGAAACAAACTGTGTTTAGGAGAAAACAGCTCAACGAATAAAATCTGTTTTACCTGACGCTCATGATGTTGCCCTCGGGATGTTTCTGCAGATAGGCTTTCACCACCCAGGCCGTGTGCTCTCGGTAGGTCATGACGCGGCTGAGGAACAAGCAGAGAGACGTTTTGAAGGGAGGGAGGGAGGTGGGAAGGCACGGATCCCCCGAGCCTGGGCAGGAGGGGTAGTTACCATTCACTGAGAGCCATCCTCCTGTCGAACACGCGGATGGAGCCGTCCCCCAGCCCCGCCACGATTAATGACCGGTGAGAATCACAGGAGAGGCTGGTGACACAGCTGTCGGCCCCAGTGGGGATGTCCTGAGGAGAAGGCACACAAAACCCAAGCTCTAGTTACCGTTAATGCAATCCAGTTCATTCGGTTTACTTTTATTTTTTACTTATTTTTTTTAAACACGTGGCTCTCTCCCTCCTTTCCCCATGGCGATCATCACAAGGATCTGCAGAGCCCTGGGGGGTGTTGGGGACAGGCCCATGGGACCGAGTGTGACCTTGCCCTTGGCCATGGAGAGCCCAGCCCGGCAGCTCCGGTGCTCCCGAACAACGTCAGAGCAGACGCCAGAGCCCTGGACAAGACACGGAGCTGCCGGACAACACAGCACCGGAGCATCACTTACGCAGGACAGAGCCAGGCAGTGCTGTGCCACCTAAAGTCCCCGCTGCGGGACACGTGACGAGCGGATTCAGGTTATCTCATTAGAGGCCAGACACCGCGTGTATTAAAAAAAAAAAATTACATGGAAAAAGAAGAGAGGAGCTTGCAAGGGCAGCTGTGCTGGGAAAACAGTGTGTGCTGACCCCGAGGCTGCCCCTCTCCCCTTTTTTACTTGCTCTAAGGGAAAGAATTGCTTGGGATAACGTCTACTTACTCCTGTCACGAGGAAAACACGTTTTCAATGAAAACAGGTGAAAACTAAGCAATGGTGCAAAAGCAGGATAGCAATCGGGAGGCAGACCAGGACTGCCTTAGCTCCTTTCACACCTCGCTCCTACTTTATTTATTATTATGCTCTAGTGGCCGAGATTGTGGGGGTCTTTTGTGTGTGTGTGGTTGGACTCGGTGATCCCAGAGGTCCTTTCCGACCATGAAGATTCTGTGATTCTGTGGTTTATGCCTCTGTGCGGATTCACCGTCCCTCACTGCTCCCCCCCCGGCCCGGGCTGAGCCGAGGGGCTGGGGGTAGTTCTGGGCAGCCCCCCCCCTGCCTCAAGCCCAGGCCCTGCCTTTGAAGCAGGAACAATCAGCAGAAGTGAAAATGAAGCACCGGCTGCCTCAGCTACATCCCCAGCGCTGCCAGGGGTTGGCTTTTTGTAGTTCAAAGCGCGGGGAGGCACCTTGATTAAGGCCGGATTCCAGAGCCCGGCCGCTCTTTGTGCTGAATCTCAGTTTTTCCCAGTGTTACTGAGTCAGGAAGTTTCAGTCACTTGAATTTCACCTCAACCAATCTTTGCAATTAAGAGAGAAACCACATGTTTTTCGATACTTTCAGCGCAATCGTTAATCATCATCATTGAAAAGATTTTCACCTCCTGAATTCTGCTGTTTCCTAATTTACATAGAAAAAAATAATATGTGAAAGTAATTAAGATTAACAAAGGCTTAATTATCCCGCATTGCAGGGTCAAAATGTCGTAACTAATGTGCATCCAAGGGTAATTAATTTCTAGAAGCTTTGAGAACCAGTCTTGCTGTTTTCTCCAGCACGGTGACTCCATTCTCGCAGAGCAGCCGCTTCTCCTTGTAATTCTGGAGCCCCTCTGCGTGGGATGAGCTCCGGGAGGGAGGAGGAGACGGGGCCAGACACGCCAACGATACCTGGACTTTCATCTCCCGATCGGTGTCCCAGATCCGGATTATCCTCACGTCTCCCGATGTCATCAGGAGCCCGGTTTCTTGTTCCCAGTCGACCACCATTCCCGCTCCTAAGAGAAAACACAGGCAGGGCGTGAAAATTAACCTCTGCGTCAGCACAGGAATGAAAATTAACCTCTGAGCTAATTAGAACAGCAGCTTTCGTGGCCTCACGCTACGGGAACTATCGTTATTAGAGGAAATATAAAATGACATACAAACACATCCATACGTCCTCCAAATGGGATCAATCAGCTGGTCCTGGATTTGAGTCCAAAACACATCTCTGACCCCTTGGCTACGTTAAGTGCTTAGAAAAGCCAAGGTGCAGGTGGATACAGCCTTCCAGGGACGCTGCCGGGCTGCGGGGGACTTCTAAGGGAATCTTAATAAATTATTCACCGCTTGATGAGAACACCGGATTAAATGATGACTGAAGTAGGCTAAACTGGTGCCATCTCACACGGCAAGACCTGAGAACCTCCGGATTACCAGGATTCCTCATTCTAATAGAAATACCTGGCTAAGGGGAGATGTTTCTAAACAAGAAATAGCAAAATCATTGCTGTGAGATATTGAATTAAACGGCTTGGCAGGAGTAAAAACCAATTTGCTCTACAGACAGATAAGGAAGGGAACACTCTGCAGGTACAGCAGCTAAAATACATTTACAAGAGCTTTTGCTCCTCGTCTTCGAGGGCACAAACGGATTGCGAGGTGAAGTTCAGAGAAACGTCCCATCCACGCCGTCAGAGAATTACAAAGGATTTTCTATCCCCAAAACACCTGACCCGGGCACTGCACAGGGACAGGCTGGGACCTGCCCGAGCTCAGGAACCCTGCTGGTCCAGCAATCCCCAGAGAAGAGTCAGTGCCTGTCACCTCCCGTCCCAGCTGGGGGATGCGATGTCCAAAAGCCACGGGGCGAGCTGGCTCTCCTCGGCACAGAGCGCACCAGCACCACAACTAACCAGAGACTGGGACCTGGGAAACAGCTGGGAACGAACCCCCCGATTCTGCGGGGAAACCTCTGAGGAGCAATTCTTATACATTTAATTAGAAGGGATTCCTTTGTACCCGCGTTCCGCCTCCACAGTGCAGAAACCTTTTGCTTAAAGCCGAGCTGCACACCAATTAGCTTTTGCTTTTCATGCTGCAAAGGCTCACCAACCCCAAATCCGTGGGTCTTCCAGGGAGACTCTTATTCATACATTAAAAACACAAACAAAAAAATACCAGGAGCGTTACACGAGGGAACCAGACAAAAGCCGTGGGTTTTGGGGTTGTTTTCACCTGGAGGGCAGGGCTCTCCCCGGCGGGGGCAGAGGCAGCATCCTGCTGCTTCTCCACCCCAAACCCAGGAGTATTTTACAGCCCCGCGAGGCTGGAGCCGAGCGCCCCGCAATGAGCCAGGGCTACTGTTCCCGGCCGGCGGCAGGCACGAGCCCTGGGTTGCCACAGCGCAAACACTCAAAGGACAAACTGGCTTGTCCAGAAGGTACAGATGTGAATTTGTCTCAATTTACTGCTAGGAATTAGCCCCAGCAGGAAATTTAAACCTACCCCAACACCCTCTTTGTCACCAAAGGGCCGTAAGTACTTTTTACCAAACACCTTTACAGGGCACGGAGGAAACAACAGAGGCATCCTATAAACACCATGTTTTCTTTGATGATGAAACGACCTTGTTTTGCACAGATCCAGATAGAACATTTTGCCCATCTCCCCTTCCTGAGCACTGCGTCCCAGCCGGTTCCCGGTCTCACTGCGTCCCGCTGAGAAGATCGCTGACGGTTATTGACAGCCCATCATCCCACCACGGGAAACTCGGGACCCTGGACTAAGCCGAGAGCTCGTGTCTTCATCTCGCCAGTCAAACTGATGGTTCCTCCAGAGCGCCCGGCAGCTCGGAGGGCTGCTAGAGATCCGCAGCAAGCAAGCAGGCAGTGATTTAGATGATAAACATCACCGAAGCGTTTTCATTTGTCATCTTGTTTATGGCCCGTGTGACAAGACAAACCTGGCAGGGCGAGATGGATATCGCCATTACCATCGCTGATGGGCTTAAGCAGGCGATGTGCTCTTAGGCAGCGTTAAAGCTCCCCATTTCCCAGTCACATGTCCCAGTTTGAAGACAACGTTTTCCTTCGGTCTGATCAATAGCAACAAGTCCCCAGCCTGCTGCGGTCCCAGGGGCTTTTCTGCAGAGGAGGGACGGTGCATTCCGAGCGATGACTGGCCTTTGGGTGCTTCTCCTGGTGTATCCGTGGGGAATTCAAGCACCGAGGATGTTCAGTGATGCCATCTAGAAGGCCAGGGAAAGTTTCATTGAGGGAAGAAGCTCCAGAGGGTCTCACTTTATGTAAAATGGCACAGAGATGTCCCCTGAGAGGTTGCCTGGATGGAGAGGAGAAGGGCTCACCCAGAGCAGGAGCTGGCAGAGCCCAGGTGGAGAGAAAGGAGGGGGACACTGTCGGTGCATGGTGCGGCTCCTGCCTTTCTTATAAAACACCGATAGTCCATGTCAGTGATAACCGCCGCTCTCTGGGAGAGGGAAGCGCAGCGTTTTGATCATCCCATAACAAGGGGTTTTCCCTTTCTTTCATGAGCTGCCTTACTCTCTCAAAAAAATAGGAAATATCATTTTTGCTGGTTCTGGCACACCGTGCCCGTGGTGGACCGGGCAGTCGCAGAGCACGGGGTGCTCATCCTGCACCACACAACGTGGCATCGGAAATAACAAGAGTATCTGCATAAAAGCCACTGCTGAGGAAAATTCCTGGCCCCTTCCTGCTGGGAGACGGGGCCGGCTCCATCCACAGCCCGGCACGGCGATAGGTCCCGGCTGCGGGGTCCCACCGTGGTGAGCACCGGGGGGTCCGATCCCACTGAAAGGAGGAAAGGGGACCCCAGGATGTGCGAAACGGGAATTCAAATGTGTCTGAAAAGAGGAAAAGCCTTTGTACGTAAATTGAAGTCGTTCGTACACATGGAAGAGGGAAAGAAAAGGTTCCTCCAACTGTGAAATGCTAAAGCCAAAGACGACTCTCGCAGTGCGAAACGAGACATAAATAGCTGAACTATTTCTATGTACGAGTAAACGTTTTCATGGTGGAAATGATACGGTATTGGCTCGTGTTTGTACGTTAAATTCCTAGTATTTCGGGACGAGAAGTAAATGTGGGACTTAATACTAATTATCATTTCCTTTTTAATTAACAGAGGTCCTTCTGCAGGATGTTACAACCGATATTGCAGCTCACCTGCTGGGGTTTGGCTCCTGGGTTTGGCACCGAAGACGCTTCTCAGCTTCATCCTGGCAAAAAAGGCAACGCGCTCTGCAGAGCCGGGCCAGCTCAGCTCCTGCCTGGGCCACGAAACCCAGTTCTGTGTTACCCACCACCATCTCTGAGCTCCCACCTCCGTGCAGGAAGGGAGCAAACAGGGGCCGTGACACCGATGGAACCATCCGACGCGGGCCAGAAGAGAAACCGTGGTCCCCTCAGAAGCCAACGAAGTGCAGAAACAGGCGTCCTGGCAATACGCTTCTTTTAATGCATCATTAGCTAAGATGACAATTTTCCCGTAAGGAATGGCATGTTCTCAGGTAATGAGCAAGAAATCTTCCACAGCTCAGGAAAACACATTTTTTTTTAAGGTTTGGGGGCTTTTTTTTTTTTTTTTTTGCTTGTTTCTTTGTTTTTGAGTCTTTCAACACGAGAACTTGCAGCTCTGTATGATGCGAGTTTCTAGACAAGGCAACACATACCAACAGCCGTTCTTGAAGCTGTAACTTTCTATGGCTGTTCCCCCAGGATTCCCCCCCCGAGCAACAGATATTCATCTGGATGGGATAGTTTCCTCCATAAATGTCAATAAATAACACCGGTGTTGAAAGGAGCTGCATTCCGAGGGGGTGCACTTATTTTTAACATCGCTGGAACCTGGCCAACCCGTACTTGGCGTTTCAATGAAATCGGGAATACCTGCACAGAACAACCATATAAAAGCGTCTCGGATTCTGACTGATGATTTTTTAATCATGGGCCCTCCTGGTTGAGCAACGAGGCGCATCACTGTTTTAATTTCCAGGAAGCAGTGGGAGGGTTGGATGACCTCACTCATCATTAATTTCTACAACATCCTTTCAAAAAGTGTAGCTCTTCTTCTGCCAAGGACTACGCGCAGCAAGGGAGGGGAGTAGCTGTGATGCTGGGAATCCAATTAAAAGAGCACAAACCCCTGGAGCTGCAAGTTCTCCAATTATTTTATTGCCGTTAAAAAAATCTGACCAGAAATAAGGTGCTCCTCCCAAACTTCTTATTCCTAAAGGGTGAGATACCAACCCCTGGGAAAATGTGGGAAGACTCACTCTACTTTTCTCTCTCACTCTTCTTCTGCTCTGTTGGACTGGGATCGTTTGATGGGCTCCTTTTGCAGGTCAGAGCCTTCCCTCTGTCCCAAGGAGCCCCACGCAGCTCCCCAGAAACCTTTCCTCCCAATCCACTGATATCTTTTATTTCTACGCCGGTGCCGGGGTGTCTCTGCCCATCTCCCACCGGAACAGCTGACCGGCAGAGCCGAGCACGTTCAAAGCAGAGCCGAGCCTCCAGAGGCCGAGGGCCTGTTTTTCCACAGAGCAGGTATTTGACATCTTTCGCTTTGTTTCGGAAGCCCCAGGAGAGCAGGAAGGAAGCAGGGAACTGCCAAGTATGCGCTTATTTTTTTCTCCCTTGGCATCAGTATGCGTTTTCTCGAGGTAGGACAGATTACGGGTTGTTTACACACCGGCACCAGCGGTCCTCAGGAGGCAGCGATGGATGGAGGTGGGCACAGGTCAGATGCACATTCTCTCGTTAACACCCTCCCCTTCCTCTCGCACGGTCCGTCATGCTGAGGGGAGGAGATGCCGGGGACCCCCCGGGAGCTCTGATGGGGCAGGGGGTGAAGCAGGGGGTCAAGGTAACACATCTCCGGGCTCCTGCTCAGCTGCCTTTGTGCCGCTGCCCGTGTTCCCTGCGGATGTCCCCCCGTGCTCACCCCGACTGCAGGGTTCCCGGGTGGACCTGAGCAGTGGCCTGGTACGACACCTGGACCATTAAACAGTTGGTTTTCCTCTAAGTCACCACCGATCTGCAATAGAGCACTGCCCGGTGACCCCCGCCTGCAACCAGCACCCAGTGATGCTGTGAAGAGACAGTCCCTGTCTTTCTTTCAGTAAAAATTCCTCGCAGAAGCCTAGGCAACAAGAACAGATTTTCTGTGCTTTAGTGGCAAAACGAGTATATTTTATCTAAATATCGCTGATGTATTTTGCTGTCAGGCAAACAGCTCATCTCGCGCATTTTTTAAGACTTCTTCAGTGGGAGAGAAGGAATCCTTTTTGCTGCATTTTTCACCAGGAGAACACCCGGCCAGAAGATGCTGGTGGATGCTTTTTATCGATTCTCAGTTATTTGTGAGCTCGGGACGGAGCGCGGCTGCTCGGCATCAGCCGTATCGATCCGGCGAGGCAGGGGCTGGGATTTCCTTAAACGCTTCCGATGCCCCATTTACCGAGCGGGGAATTCCCCGTAGCCAAGTCTTGCTGATTTTAGCCTTTCCGTTTGCCGGTGGATTTTGGAGTGAAACGTGGCGCCCCGGCAGCTGACGGCAACACATCAGCGCTGCTGATTCCTGTCCCAGGGCTCTGCCTCCCGACAGCGAGAGAGAGATTTGCAAAGACCTCGAGCTACTGAAGCTCTGAATCACACCCCGCTGCAATCATCTACGTCCTCTTCGTCATGACAGACACGCTCAGCTCTCATCGCTCAGCAAATATTACTAATTGATGAATAACCCAGGATGACGACGTCGACATTCACACCCACGGATGCACGCGCGCGCGCGCACACACACACACACACAGAGATGCCCTGGGACATTCACCATCTGTTTCCCCCGGAGACCTCGGCTCCGGAGCAGTGCGGACTCCGCGCCGTCCTGCCTGCTACAGATGGAATCAGAGAGTTCATTTACCTTCCTTCCACGTGAAAGAACAGAATTTGTAAAATTCATTAGGCATATCCTTGCCAGAAGTCCACTATTCCAAGCCTCCTGGGACAGATTCATCAGCTTCTCCTTTTCACATGATCTTTACAGCAAAAGTGTGTTACAAATAAACCCCAGTGAACACATTAGCGTGACATCTGGAACCTGTGGGTCAAACCCTTTTGCCCAGTGATGCTTTGAAATCTTCCTGGAAGGAGAGTCTGGTCCATCCCCCCCCAAACCTCCCCTCGCTGTGGGAAGCTGAGGGTCTGCCATGGAGCTGCCTTTCCCCCGAGGGTGTCCTCCTGCAGAGGACACCCTCCTGCCCTTCCCACGGCTCCACAGACAGACATGAGGCAAGGAACGGGGAGAGGTGGGAGCAGCAAAGCTTTCCAGGAACCACAAGGAAACCAGCAGTCACTCAAACAATGCCAAAAAATCCAACCAAGCAACCAAGCAGCCAACCAACCCGCGGGCAGACGAGGAGATCCTTCCTTCCCACCCGGCTGACCGTAGGTAACAGAAAGAGAGCACTCACCTCCCTGTTTACTTCTGTCAAGATAGATTGAAACCCTTCGGGCCAGACCTGTGAGAAGACAGGGATTTAAGGGGTTGATGCTAAGGGTAAGTTGGTCAGCCAGAGCAAAAAATCAATCTTAAAAAAGGATTAGAAAAAGCAACTCAAAATTAAAGGAAAGAAGGTAACAGAGAAGCAGAAGCAGGAAGAGCAGGCACTAATTCAACCACAGCGTTCCCTGGGAAGCCATCAACGGTGGCGCTTGTCGTGTGTGAAAGGAGGATTCTGGCTGGCTGACAACAGCACAGATTTGACATTTCTTCTTCAACAAGGAGACTTATCCTTTGCATGATCTGGTCCCTGTGCTGAAGCGAAAGGCATCAGGAAGCGGCAGATGGAAATGCAGATAATGGATGGCATCTGTGCAAACCAAAGCAAGCCCAGCACAGGAGGCTCCTGCCCTGGAAGGTCTGGGCTCCCCGCAGTGAGGGACTGGGGTTCAGGGGACGGACAGACTCTAATGAGCACCCAGAGAGCACCAACAAGCTACGGTTGCTCCATTTAAACAACCTATAAGTTGGCCACAGCCGCAGCCAGGTCTCTGGCCCCGGGGCAGTGAGGGAGCACGGTGGCCAAGGAGAACCTGGGGACAACCCTGAAAAATCTTGCACCGGGAGCTCCAGGTATGCAGGAAGAGACCGGGCTGAGCCCTTCGGTCCTCCTTTGGCCCCCTTTAGAAGGGATAAACTGGTTTTCTTTGCTGAACCGGAGAAGAGAAAACAGCGCAGGCATCTGCAGCGAGCACAGGGAGCTGGGGAGGGATCGGCTGAGCAGACGGCGGCTGCTAATTGGGAAGCAGCTGGTTACACTTCTGTGTTTTTCCAAATTCCAGGACCGTAATGCTTTAAAGGGCAAAGCCATTCTGACCGGGGGCCTGTGGCTTGTTTCCCTTTGTCACAAAGAACCAGTACACACATGGTAGTTCTGTTCAGAGGCACCAGAGTGGCCAGCGCTGCAGGAGCTGGCCGGAGCACAGGGGATCCAGCAGCTGGAATTCCGAGCTCTCCCACAGGCACCAGGCGATGGGTCCAGGCTGCTCCGGAGCTCGCACCGCCCGCAGCCTTCACACACCCTCCTCTCTAGAAATTGCCAGAATTCCCAAAGCCTCCTGCTGTGAGATCACAGCTTCGGAGCATGTCAGGTTTATGTTCTTCCTACGTTGCTCAATAGAAAATGCTTAGTTTTTCCTACATCTTTTGGAACACCAGGCTATTAACAACGGGCTTTTTTGCCTCATTCTCTGTCCCCTCCATCTCTCGCCCTGGGGTTTCCCAGGCACTGCCTTTCGCTGCTGCTCCTGGTACCAACGCTGCTTTAAACACCCCGATTTTGACTGAAAAGGACTTTATTGGTGCATCATGAGCACAGATCTAAACAAGATCAAAATTAACAGATCTCACACTGGAAAAAAGTGGGTGTCCACACAGTTTGCCAGTGTTTAAATTAAGATTCGCCTACCCTGAGCCTCAAGTCAGCATGAAGAGCAATGAGCTGGGGCCGAGCTACTCCTGAGCGAGAGCATCCCCCCACAGGGGTTTAACACACTGTGTCAGCTCCTGCCTCTCACCTCGGGCTGCAACCACAAAGAAGTCCTTTACAGAGCATAAAAGTTCATGTTCTGTGCCTCCCTCGGGTCTGCTCCCCGCTCTCGGGCAGCCCCTGGGCATGTGGTTGTTGACCTCCAATTATTTGGACAACCCGGGGATGCTTTTCAAGCTTCCAAGGTATTGGATATTCCTCTCTCCTTCTACAAGTGGGAAAACCGCCTCGAAAAGTCAGTGTTCTGGTCGCTGTGAAGACAACTATTAAATTCAGAGATGAGTATGACACGGGGGGAAAAGGGTGGGAGAGGAGAGAAGGAAGTCAATAGCTGGAGCAAACAAACTTCAGCAGAACTCCTGAGCTCTGCAGCTCCAAAGACGCATCTCCAGTTCTATAAGCCAGCGCTGGACCATAATGATGGTCTTGGCAGCGAAAGACACCTGTCCAAGAGAGTCTCAGTTCCAAGGGGACTCGATCCACATGGCTCTTTTGAAGTGACTACAATCTCTTTCTCTCTCCACAAAGAATCTGTCCTTCTCTTCTCCAGAGCCTAATTCTATCTCTCCAAAGGTTCAACAGGACCCAGAATTCCTAAGACCATCAGGGAAAGACAAGGACAAAAACCCCATAACCTTAAAGAGAACAGACTTAAAAGTTTCAACACTCCTGTTTTGGCAACCATTCAACTCCTACAGCTACATCAGCTCTTGCCTCAGTTCTTGCCCTATTTTCAACGCCAAACACCGATGCCTACAGCCTTTTCTTCTGCACCAAAAGCCCGCAGAGAGGAGGGCACAACCAGCCAGTGCTGTGCTCTGATGCGGTGACAGGGAAAGTCAGGCAGGAAAATGGAATCAGCCTGAAGGAGTTCCATCAATACTTGTCCGCATCCTCCCGGAACGTGACCGATGATGCAGCAAGAAGCCGATGATCTGGGGGAATTCCCCGGTGTTCGGGGGAGTCCGTTGCCAGCACCAAGGGAGAGAGATCCTGAGTCCGGGGATGGCCAACACTGACCTTCAGGAAAGGTGGTGTTGACAAGAAAGAAATACGGACCAACTGAATGACACTACAAAGGGCAACTTGAGAAGACTTCTGGATGTTTCCTCCTAAGGAGATTCAGGCTTTTCACCGCTTGGTGCATCACCACTGGTTTCCTCCTGCTTTTATTGACATCTCTGCAAAGAGCAGGTTTTGACCACGGCAATTTTGTCAGCGTGCTGCAAACTTCCAGCAGCTTCTAATCAGTTTTGTGCACATACCGCAGCGAGGCACAGAGCCTAAAGTTCCCTCAGATACAGTTCCTCTTCCCTAAAACATCGGAGATGAACCATGAGGTGTTAAGGAAAACATAACAGATAGGAGCTCCACAAGGCAGCGCTAGTAAAATGCAATGAATAGCTGAGAGAGCTCTGTCAGGCTCCTGTGATGAACCACATCAGCTCAGAAATGAGAACTGTCAGTTTTTAAGGTCAGGATGAATTATGATGGTCGTCTCATCTGACCTCCTGCATAGCACAAGCCTCACCCAGCAATTCCTGCATCAATCCCCCAGCGCTGATTGAACTACCCCACATTTAGAAGAACTTGTAGCCTTGATTAAAAATATTCAAGTGACAGAGAATTACATTAGAGCATTAGTACATCACCAGGTCTCGGAAGGACGAGATGTCCACCTCCTTTAACGTCCTAAAACAGACTTCAGGGTTACTCAAACTGGTCTTCTGGCCTCACCCTGTGTATGGCCGGACACCAGTGCTCCTTTTTACTGCTTTTTCTATCCAACTTTTCTAACATTCCAAGCAGGTCAGTGTCTAACTGTGCTGTCCTTCTGCAGGCGCCAGATTTAGATGGCATATTCTCTTGCCACCTCCTGACCCACAATAAACAGTGAAGAATAATTGCCAAAATTTGAGCTCAGGCTAAAGGAGGTCCCAGGTGCAACATGCAAAGCTGTGTGAAGGCTGAGCAGCCCGTCAGAAGGGAAGGGGCAAAACGTGAGCTACCACCCAGAGGGCAAGAACAGCCTCCTGCCACAAGGAGCACGGAGCCGGGCAGTGCCCAGTTCCACCCTTGTTCCACAGTTCTCTCCTTAGGAACACCGGGAAGAGGAACGCTCGGGCAAGGCAGCTGCTGTGGAGCTGGTAAAGGACAAGGAGGTTGTACCCGTCTGCTCCCCAGCATGAGCCTGCTCTGGCTGTTCCTCAGTGTGTGTGTGTGAGGTTGCCGTGTGGGGCTTTCGGTTTGGTTGGTTTTGCAAGAGCTGGAAAACTAATTCCTCCCCACGGCCTGGCAAAAGGCCATTCCAGAAGGCAGAGACTGTTGAACAAGGATGGTACCGATGGCTGAAGTTGAGAAACCCATTTTACTCTCCCCATCCCTAGGAAAAACCCCGCCATCACAAATTAGCCTTATCCCCCCAACAAAACTTAGCGGGGACCCACCTCGAGTAGTCGGCAGCATGTCTGACAGCCCCTGCCAAGCAGTTACCATCTCCGGGTTCTTTTCCAGGTCTGCAAAGTTCTTCCACACCCTGATGGCACCGTCATCTTGGGGAGCACAGAAAAAAGAGACCACAACACAACGTCACTGCTGATGCGACGCTCATAATCACTTGTGCACAAGGAAGAACCGAAGCGGAACTGCAGTCATACAAACTCCAAACCTGAGAGTGTCACCTGAGCTTAATCTTGTTTATTATTTCCTCTCTAATATTACATCCATGAAACCTACAGCACTGTTCTACCAGGAACTGTTCTGGAAGAGCTTAACTCCTTCCCTCTAACACCCGACATTAGATGTCGCTCCATTTCTTTGACCCATTCATTCATTTTCTCTAGGATTCGTCTCTGTCCTCCTTGCTCTTGGTGCCAAGCACCACAGAATACAAGCACCTGCTAAATACAAAATACAACCCCGCTGAAGAAGTTGAATCAAAGCCCAGCCCATCAGCAGCAAATCTTTCAGGAACATCATGTATTTTTTCAATTTGTTCCCCATCTGTGAAACTTTTGTGCTAAGAATCAATAAATGGAAAGGAAAATGTCCTGAAGGCCCTCTCAGCTCCTCTTCCACCTCTCTTAATTATACCCAACCTGTACGTTTCAGCATGGAGTTTGAAAAGCTATTGAAAACACTCAGACTGCCAGGTTCGGAACGGCTCCCTGGGAGAGAAGCAGATCTTACTCACAGCTTCACAGAGCAATGAATGGGGAAAGGGCTCTTCATGCTGCCGTATGTGATGCAACGGGGCATTCGAGAGACCCAACTCCCCTGGGTGAGATACAGGGACCAGAGAGAACTCACAACTATCCGAGAAGTTCAGTGCTTAAAATAAGCCCTGCCTGCTCTAGGCTTAAAACAGCACAAGTAACAGAATTCGATTTCTTCTACTTTGCAGCACGATTGCCTTTTCAGCTCTGGACTGCAGCTTTTAACCAGGTAAAATCCCGAGGTAGTGGATCGGAGGAGGTCACCACGAACTTGCAATGACAGGTAAAGACTGGGAATGATGTAACAAAGCTGTGACTGGAAACGCTTTCGGCAAGTGTTGGATTTGTTAGTCATCTGAAAAAGCTTTGCAGCACGCACTTAAAAGATTTCAGTGCTGCCAGAAACAACTTTCAGCTTTGATGCTGGAAATGCTACTTCAGCCCAGACCAGGCAGGTCCCAGGGGAGGGAAAGCTCAGGCTGGGCCAAATCCACAGAGGGGAGAGCAGAGCACCGGAACGGCTCACACGGGCTTCAGTTCTCTAAAGGTCCCCCAGTGCTGCCCTCGTATGTGGGAAAATAGGTTATTTACCTGTAGCGGTCAGCAGCAGGGAGCAGTCCTGTCCATTCAGGTACTCCATGGCTGTGATCCTGGTGTATCGAGGGTTCCCGTTGTGGAAGTAGTCCAACTTTTCCCCTTTCTCCCAGTCCCAAAAACTGGGGGAGGAAAAAAAAAAAACCACGTCAGTTGTTGGTTCTCTGTGCAAGCTATAAAAGAGATCTACTCACTACAGCGAAACTCAAAATTATATACATTGGATACCAATTTAATTTGTTTTTCTCCTTTGGTATTCAGCATCATTTTATTAATAATGTACGTCAACCTCCAGGAAAAGAAACAGGATAAAAGCCCAGTTGTAAGTAATTATTATAAATCTGTCGGTTCCCTTGCAGCCCTTTAACCCAGCACCTCCCGTGGGAAAGGACTCGGTGCCTGGTGCGCCCATGGCCCTGAGCTCAGGGGGGCTCCGCCGTGTCCCCCTGCCCCAAGAGAGGGAAGGATGGTCACGGAGGGGAGCGGGGAGAAGAAAAGGGCAGTGCTGCCCCGCGACAACCCACGCTGCAGGGACCCGGGGAGGCTCTTACCAGATGCTGTCTTTGTCGGCCACGGCGATGCAAGGCGTGAAGGGGTGGAACTTCACCACCGAGGGGACGCCCGGGTTCCTGTTGAGGAAGATCTGATCATCCAGCCGGGAAATACCTGCGGGGGGACAGGAGGCAGCCCTGGTCAGAGGCTCTCCGACTTCCCAGTGCCACATGACACCCTCCTCCTCCTCCCAAGTTCTCACCAACAGAACCCCCAACACTCTCCGCCTTCACAAACCTCCTCAGCCCCCAGTTATCAGACATCTGCCCCACGCTGACTGTCCCACCACAGTTACGTCGGCAGCTGAACAGGATGCAGCAAACAAGCACAACCCAGCCCAGAGAAACACCATTTGGTGTTGACGGAAAAATCAACATTATTTTTTCAAAGTAAAAAAAAAAAAGAAAATACTTTTTTTCAACTTAAAACATAGTATCTCACTTTAGCTTGTGGATTATTCATTTGATCTTCCATTTCAGTTCTTCTGAATTTTAGGTTAATTTGCAAATGAAAAATATATTTTCCATGGAGACATTAAAATGACGGCTGAAGACCTTTCCCATCTTTTCTTTAGCCCAGTTCGCTATTCACTAACAGTTTTGGTACCCCTGATGCTGCCACTTTTTGGCACAGGATGAATTCATCATACAAAACCCTAAGCCCAGGAGACATTTACTCAGTTCTAGTTTGTTTTAGAATGCATCCATTTAATCTAATTTTCATTAAAAGACTGTAAGTCTGTTTTAATTCTTTTTAATATTTCACATTTTCATTTTTTTTAATGAACACTGGCATTTTAGTCGCTCAGGTCAAGCAACTAAATATGAACACTATCTAGAAAAAGATTTAACATCTTCAGGCAAGCATGAAAAATCTCCTTCTTTGTATTCAAGAAGATCTCCCAAGCCATCTCCTGGGCTCCCGCTTGATTTCTAGATGGCTCTGGTTCATAATCTCCCGCAGTTTTGGGACATTAAGCTGCCCATTGTGCTGACTCCAGCCCAGCAAACCACCAGACAGCGAGGTGCTCGCGGGAGGCTGAGCCCTGGGTGGTTCCTCATTCAGTAAATTGTGATTTCCAGCTTGGCGAGCATCCCCGGAGAGGAACGGCACCCACTGCACCGCTCTATCCCGGGACGGTGCCAGGAGAGCAGCTCCCATAAACGCCATCCCCAGGCTCTGCTGGTCGAGGCACAACAGCAGGAATAATTCAAGTATGCAAATTCCTGAGGGCATTTCACTGGGCTCCACTATATTCAAATAAATTCCCGTGCTAAAAGAATTCTAGTCCATATGCCTCATAGAGGCATAAATGTCATAAAACCAGCAATATCAGCTCTCTGGAGAGTGCACACTAATGAGACGTGAACCCAAGGCTCATGAGAGGGAAACGTGTAGGCACACATAAAGCCACGCATACAAGTATTAACAATATGATGGGATATAAGGAGTAAGCAATCATTCAGAGAGCTCAGCAGAGCGGGGAACGTGAAAGACATGGTTGAGATGTCTTATGAGCATCGGGGGGGGCTGGTTCACCACGACGGCCCTCCAAAGGGCGTCCAACACACGGCAAACACTCTGAGCCTTCCTGGCCAGACCGCAGCTCCGAAGCTCATCCTACACTATTCTGCCTTCTGTCCCTTTAAAAACCCAACCCACAGCATCCATCCCAGTTTTACAGGACAGGGAGGGAAAGCCCAAATGGTGAATCAATACCATCTGTTAAAGTTCTCTGAATTATTGATTTCAGGCCGAGTGCCCTGGCTCTCGTGGAGGTGCCGGCTGCGGTCGGGTCTGACCTCAGCTGCTGCCCGACAGCCCAGAGGGCTCGGGAGCCAGCACTCGCACTGAAAATCGGATGCTCTGTCAATTCTTGTAAGCAGGGAAGCTGCTTTCACGGCAAGCTCTCTCCTCCCTCAAAGAAGTCACTACTCTTGGGCTCCTCCAGTCCCGACAGGTTGGCCACGCTCCGGCCGGGCACTCTACTGGAGACCGACCGCCTCGGTTGTTTATATCACAGCCCTGCGGTGACATTTTCAAAGGGGAAGGCAGACATTTGGCATTTTAAGTGGTTCCTCCCCTGATCTGGCAAACAAACCCAGTAGCTGAGAATGGAGAGTGACCCCAGGGCAGCATCTCCTGCCCGCGGGAGCACAGAGGCACCATCCCAGTCTGAGGGGCAGCACAGGACCATCATTAATTGGGGTTTTACAGCTCAGTGCCCGGACTAAGCAGTGCTGGGAGGCCAAGGGAGCTGCCTGCAGCGTGGGCAGGAGGGACATCACTCACCCTTCTGGATGATCTTCTGGGCTTGCTTCCTGACACGGGCGTTGCGCAGGAACCGCCACTCTCTCTCCTTGCGGATCTGGCTCTCCAAGTCATGCTCCTCTGGGATCTTTCAGAATATCAACATATTGACAACACAAAACAACAGTAACCATCAAAACTCCATGAATTACCCTTGTAACGCACGCTCATACACATGCACGTCAGACTAAGCCATAAATTCTTTAGGGCCTCCAGCTTCAGGCAGTAAACAGAGGAGCTCGTGGGACCTTATGTTATTAAACACTTGAGCATCTTTCCAATCTAAATCTTCCCCATCATCTGTAATCTCTTCCCCTTCCCTTTTGCTGTCCTATATTTTGTTTTAAGTCGTAGGCATTTCTCCGGAGTGAGTGACACGGGGTTTTGGAAGAGCCACACACATTCAAATCATTTCAAATCACCCGTGGCTGTAACAGCGATGGGTTTGTGAGGAACGTTTTCTGCTGCAGACGCAGTCACCGTAACTCCTTTCCCCCCGCAAACAGCGCGAGCCCCGTTTCCGTGCGATACAGATTACTCCGCTTAACACTTTTCAGCTGAAAAGCATCACGTCGCAATCCTGAGATTAAAGAGAGAACAAAGCTCTGGTACAGACAGAAAGCTCAGAACACATTAAAATCTTTCCCTGCTAAGAGATGACTGCAGGCCAAAAAAGGCATTACTTCACTTTCAAATCCCTGAGATGCTCAAGTTACCAACATCGTATTTTACTCGTAACGGTAACTGTTTTACTTCCCCATAGCAGAATTGGTTCCAAGCAAACGATGCCCCCGTGTCATCCTGGTTTGATTACACAGGAAGTTCCACCTGAAACCGGAGAAAGGCCCTGGAGCACGTACAGCCCCTCTGACCTATTTTGTTACCTTTATTCACACCCATAGCTCCAGGCTCCCACAAGGTTTTCCTGCAAAATCCATCCTCCAGCCAGAGGCCGGGTCAGGATTCTGCACCAGCGCCTCCGGCAGCCCCTGCCAGGGATCTGACAAGTCAAGGTGCTGCTCCTGAGGACAGGCAGAGATCCCGGGAATTCCCACCCGGAGCCAAAGCACAGGATCAAAAGGAATGAGCTCATCTGATCTCATCCCCGACACCGCTGCAGCAGTTACGTGTGACGTGTCTTTTATTTAACGCTGAAAAAATTATCCAAGGCCAGTAGCAGCACCGCGCTGGAAACATCCTTGCATCAATTAAGGAGCTGAGATAGAGAACTCTAATCCAGCTCCTATTGACGGAGGAAACGATGGCTGTTCCAAAAGGAGTAACTCTTGGAGAAGGGAGACATAAAAGACAAGGTCCTTTCGCCCCTTCCCCATTGCCCACAAACACACACTTTTTTCCTTAGAGAAAGTACTTAAATCATCTGTCACTATTATATATACTGTCTTCAAAATGCACTATACCTTGGAAAACAACTATTACTGAGCTGAATTTCTGCTTTTTCAAAATAAATAAAAACTAAGAAACCCACCTTCCACCTTTCCTCCTGGAAAAAAAAAAACAACAACACAACAAAAAAACCCCAAACCAAAAAGCTCTACTATTTCAATTTTTCAAGAATACAACATCTATTAGAAAGGCAATGACAAATGACCAATAACGTAGAGCAATAAACAAACCTAAGATAAAATACATCAAAGGAGATCTGAGAGCGGAGAGATTACACCTACACCTTAATGAAAACCCAGCTTCTCTGGGAATAAATTAAAGTAAGACCTAAAAGGCCAGGGGAGGAGAAGGGAAGGAGCAGAATGGTAAACGCTCCTACAGGCACCCAGCGGCTTCCAGAGTTTAGGACTAAGAAAAGAGCCGTCACGCAGTTGAGCAAAGCGCTCTTCATTCCAGCAGATAAAGAATATCAGATTAAAGGAGTTGCTGGGCTTTTTGGGTCTGAAGAAAAATAACTCCCCTCTCCCAGGGAGGCTGAGCAGGCAGTTGCTTTTATCACCAGGTATCAGGAAAGGAAGATCCCTGCTCTAATGAGATCTCTGGGGTACGGTCCCCCGAGGCTGCAGCACCTGGAGTGGGGCTGGTGCAAGGGGCTGCGGGAGGGGACACCCCGATGAGAGGGACACAGCGTGTGTGTGCCTGGAACAGAGGAAAAGTGATGGAAAAAGGGCAGAGACACGGGACAGGACAGTGACACCAAGCCCATCGAGACCAGTGAACACCCGTCCATCCTCCCCAGTTCGCCAGGACACCGTCTGCCTCAGCAACGAATGGGTTTTGGGGGCAGAAACGTTCTTTCCATTCCAACCCCCCCTTGCCTGGGGTGTCCTGCAAACCACCTGCAAGGGAGGAGCAGGTGACACAAGGGACTGAGCAAGGAACCAAGACAGAAGTACGGCCAGCCCCACCCGTAGCTGGTCACCGATGGGATGACGGATCTCCGGGGAAGTTCTGGCAGGTTGGCTTGTGAGAAATCCCCAGTACCGCTTGTGATGGTGAAACTGTGCATATCGGAGACAATAAACCGCCAAATGTCCAACCATGATCAACCCAAACACCACACGCACCTATGCAAATGTGAACCCCACAGAACGTGTCACGAGGGAGCTCCTGGTGACACACAAGCAGAGGAGTCCATCAGGGGGTGTGTGTAGCAGAGAGCCGAGACCACAGCCCGGCTGCTGCTGGAAAACCAGAAATTATTCTTCTAAAGAACTATTTAGGCTCTATTCATGTCTCTGTCTCCCTCCCAGCCGGCTCCCATCTAAGCATCAGAAGGTGATTTGAGTAACCACCAGCCCGGTTCTGGCTGTTGCCCAGTTCCCCTCGAGCAGAGCTGCCACACGAGGAGGATCACGCCACGCCACCGACTCCCAACACCTCTGAGCTTCCACTCAGACAGAAACCAATTTCCATTCCGAAACCTCCCACCCAGCAGTGTCATCTGAAAGACAAACGAAGTTTTTCTTCTTTAACGCTCCGTCTCTCCCTCTCCACACAGAGGTCGGTGTTCGGAGGGGCGCGGGGCAGGTTCGGCTCCGGCAGCGAAGGAGGTTTTTCCCGGGGGTTGGCGTTACTGCAGCAATTGCAAGGAAAGCTCCCTTCTCTGCCAGGACTTTGAACAACGGCCAAGGCACAAGTGCTGAAGTGAAGGCAGGGACTTATCAGGAAGGATTTCTGATGTAATTCTCACCTTCCAGGATGCTCACCAGCTCCTGCGTGTTCTGCCAGTCCTGGGAACAACAGATGCTGCTCCCGCTCTCGGTGACTCCGGGCTTCCTGACAGCCGGCAGCGCGGCTTTCCTATGCCGCCGCTCCAAGCCCGCCCGTGGTGACAGCACAGCCTGGTGCCACAAGAGTTTTTGGGAAGAGGAAAGACATTTGTAGAGCTCAGAGCTGGGGTAGGTATCTGTTTTTCCTGGCACGGTGAGAATTCACAATGCAGTACTTTCTTTCTCCATTTATTTGATCAGATAATCAATAAATCAAATTCGGAATGATGGCTTGAAACGGAGCCAGTGATTTACACTGGAAATTAATCCCTCAATCTTTCCAGTGAAAGCATTCTCAGAGCAAGGTCTATGAAGCAAAACTAAATTCATAAATTAAATATGACTAAGATGCACTCACAGTCATTTTATGTTTATTCATTACAGGAACAGTTGTCTTGTCTTTCCCTGTTTATGATGGTAGGCGGCATCTCCAAATGAAGCATTGGAATTAAACATCAATGTCATCTTCTTCCATCAGGACCCGGTAGACTTTACTCTTTGCCTTTTTCATGAGGCTGAAGCTCCCCAAAGGCAGCAGCCACCAGCCAGGGCTGTTTGTTCCTTGTTTTCCGGGAAAGGAGGACTCTGCGGAAGCTCAGCCCACACCCCGGTTACTGGGCGGCCGGCGCTGCCCAATTACACAACCAGCAATCAAGAAACACCAAAGAAAGTTCTCGCCGAGGGACTTCTCCCCATCCCTTGCGCGCACACCACCCACTCCAATTACAAGGATACACAGAATTCCCCGTCAGCACAGCATAACGTGTGAGTTTTTCTGCAGAAACCCTCTACTCGGCCTCTTAAAGCTGCTTTACGGAAGTAATGGGAAAATCAATTCTCTTCCTTATTTTATTAGAAAACACAGTTTTGTTTTGCTCAAACTTTACCTAAAACACTGCTGCTGAGGACAGTCCGTGCTCAGAAAGCTCAGCCCCAGTCAGTGGGTCTTTCCAAATGAAAGCACTTGGGAAACTATGAAAAGAGACATTGCTGTCACCCGCGGGAGGGACAGAGAGGGACAGTTGAGGGACAGAGCCTGCATGGTGGCACGCACCGGGCTGCAGCACCTTCATCCTCCTGGTGAGACACCGACCACTCACCAAGATGCAGGGGAACCCTCAATTTCCATGACTTCCCCTCGGGAACCCTCAATTTCCATGACTTCCCCTCCCCGGCTTCTATAAATTATGGAGCATTTCTGGGCTTATTTTTCTTCCCTCCCCTCAAGTAATTTTCTCTATTTTGTGCACATGAAGAACTAAACTCTCCCCCCCCCCCACACACAGAGCTTCCCATCTACCCACTGAACCTGCTTCGCATTGGCTGTCTACCATGATCTATTTTATTAATAAAGACACCCCTCTTCACTGGGAAAAGCTTTCCTTAGAAAGTAGACAAATGCTTTTAATAAGAAGTAAGAGATGGAACAACGTCCTCCTCCTCTTGCACTCTCTTCTGGACTCAAATCAAGACACCAGAACTCTTCATGATGAGAGAAGACCCTGGTTTAGAGCTTGACCAAGCCCCACAGGCCAGCTATACGTCCTAATGAATTATTCTGCTAATGATATCAGAAACAAGTTAATTTGACCAGCAGCTGAGGAAGTGTCGGGCAATCACTTTACCATCCAGTCATTCCTCCTGGTGATTCTCTAAAGGAACCAAAGCTACAGAGAAACCGGCTGCCATCTGACTAGTTCTCCGATATCCTTGAACTTGGGGGCTATTACCTCACCCCATCATCAATTTAATGTGCCTAAAGAGCGGGAGCATGAGGTGACGGGTGGCTCAGTGACAATTCTTGGGTGAGACAGCACATAAAACATACAATTTCTTCATTCTTAAGATTTAAATATCAGTGGTCGGATATAAGCACCCGATGCTGAGTTGCTCAGGTAATGGCACTCACAGCGACGGTGCATTATTAGTCACAGAAACTGCAACCCCTCCACGAAACGAAGCTGAGATTTCTGTTACAGTTTGTGCTGCCCGACTCCCAAGGCACCTGGAGGCTCGCCTTACCCTCTCTGCTTCTAATAAGGCAAGATTTACCGCTTGTTTTTATTTCGTACTTAAAATTGAAACCTGATCTTTGGCTAAAAGATTCTGGGAATTTAACATTTTCTGTTCCCAGTCACTGACGATCTCTCTTAAGAGCTCTGTTTTGTTCTTCCCTAGAACAAGGCTCCAGCGTATCTCACTTCACATGAAGCCAACTTCGTTACCAGAACACACTGGAGATTTGTCATTACCACCCTCACTCTTTGCCATAATAGAATCTTTTTTTTTTTTTTTTTAAACTTTAAAAAACAACAATGATGCTTCCAAATTTCCCCCAGGCAGCCATGCCCGTGTCCCGTCACTGTCGCTTTCTCCTTTTTAAGCAAAAGGCATCTACGCAGGGTGCCCAGGGGCAGAGCACGACTCTGAAGTCCCACTCGAGCACAGTCAAGCCTGACTTGGAGCAGAGGGTTCGTTCTGCTGCCCCCGGGATTCCGTGGGATTGCTGCCCCCAGGGCAGTGCTCTCCCCGCTCCTCTGATGTTTCAGCATCACCACAGCCAGAAAATTCCCCTAGAGTGTCAGAAAGAAAACAGCACCTCTCTCTCTCTCTCTCTCTCCAGCATCTCACAGCCCCTTCTGGAATAAAGGACCTTCCTTGTTCCATTTGTTTATATAAAAAGATCAATTTTAACTATGATGCAATTTTCAGTTTGCAGACAAAGCACAACATTTACAGTGAAACAACTCTGCAATGCAACCTGCAACTGCACAAAACTGGTGTTACAATTACAAATTGCAAAATTACGATTACAAAACTTCTCATTTTCACATTTTTTCTGGAATGTGCCCCATGGGCTGCAGGGCTTTGTTCCTGGCTCTTTCCCTGGTGACACCCCCCTGTCCCGTCTGTCACTGACTCTCCTGCTCTCTCCTGTGATTTCTTCCCCCTTACTCTACAAGCCCAGCGGTCAGGCAGCTCCCCGGAGTAGCACGAT
The DNA here is from genome assembly GCF_964106895.1 of Numenius arquata. Taxonomy (NCBI): domain Eukaryota; kingdom Metazoa; phylum Chordata; class Aves; order Charadriiformes; family Scolopacidae; genus Numenius; species Numenius arquata. The sequence continues at coordinate 3,137,915 of NC_133592.1, forward strand.
GGAAGTAAATCCATTCCTCTCCCTGCCCAGACTGGAGGAAAAGGAAGGGAAAAAGAGGAGGGGAAGCCACCAGCCCACGCTGGGGACACCAGCGCCTCTCAAGGCTGCGGTGCCTCCCTCAGAGAGCACGCACAGAGACAGCAAAGCGTTACCTTCATCACTGGCTGAGCAAAATACTTGGCGCTCCAGTCACAGAACCCCGTCTGCACTGTGGCTGAAATGAAACTTTTGTGTCCCACGGCATCGTCGGCATCGTCAGTGGTCTGTGCAGAGAGAGAACAGGGTGTTAACTCACAGCCTTCCCCTCCACACCACCTTCAACACATCACTGGGCAGAAAGGAGCTCAAACACATTGCCACGGATGTGGAATTCTTACACCTGGCTTTAAGATCACTGTCATTATGTGAAGTCTTTCAAAATGCGCAAATTCCCTCAGCTGCGCAGCACAAGATGTAACGAAGCTGCCCTATGAATCAGGGCTGAAGCATCAGCGTATCATCAAAATGAAGTCCCAGGATGAGTTTTCTCGCCGTCTCCCAAGCATCTGGCATGAGAGCCAGTGGAGTGGAGAAGATGGCTCAGGATAAAGCCCAGCCGGACAACAGCTTCAAGGCAAGGACATCTAGGGATTGAAAACCTGTTACAAAGCCCAAGACATCCAAAAAGAAAATGGAAAGACCACTCCATTCAACTGGGTTTCATCCATTTTTTCAGAAATAGGATCCAGGCTAGTGCTGCCATCCCCACAAGAGGTGAAGGTGTTCCTGCTAAAGGCTTCAAGGTTTTTTTTTTTTTTGTAATCACCCAGAAGAATTGACTCTCCACCTCCGGAAGCTTCTGTGAGATCACTCATTAAAGGCAGAAATGCCAATTTAAGTGAAGAGCGGTTACTTCTCAGCACTCAGAACATCTGAAAGCTGTGCTGTGCACTCATCCTGTGGACCGTGATGCTCACAGAGAGAACCTTTCCCGCTCATAGTACCAGGAGGGAGAAAAGGAGCATCAATGTCCTCCCTCCCCGAGGCTTTGTGCAGGAGCACCGGCAGCAGAGCACACTTGCTGCCTTTTCAGCTTCCTCTCACCCACAGAGCCAGCGCCAGAAAAATCCTGGAAATGGGCTGAAATAGAGGGGGAGAGAGACACCAAACCGTTGCCAGATGGTAGAAGCCTGAGCGCTGGGAAGTGTCATCTCCATCTTCACGTGGTGGCCACAAGCACATCCCAGTGTGCTTGGGCTCAACCACCTTCATCCATCCTGACTCATCTGAGGGTGACATTCAGAACCCTGTGTACACTAAAACCCGACTGATTGCTCCACTTGGCACCACATCAGTCCTTCGGCTTCTGAAAATGGAAAAGTGCCCGGTACCTGATGACTGTCTTTAGAACGATAAAACATACGCAAAGCCATTGATGGCTGGCTTTGGTCTTCCCAGCAACAGGCTGGGCTCCCACCCTCCCTCCTGCACAGTGAAAAGGGGCTGCTGGAAAGAAGGGGAATACCCTGGTGCAGAAGCAGCCACCAGTCTCTCCAGAGGAATTCCAGTTTGTGTGTTAAAGGAGGAGGAATCTCCCCTTTTTCCTCCTCGGCCCCTGCTTTGCTGAGGTTGGAGAAAAAGCATCTGAGGGTCACAGATCTGACTGCGTGTTATCGCTCAGGCAGACAAGTGTTTACGAAAGAATAAGCAATCAACTCTGATTAACACCCCTGAGTAGCAGCACAAGTGAATAACGCCCCATCAGAAGCTATAAAACAAAATTTATCCCGAAGAAAAAAAAAAAACCAACTCCATTTTTATGTCATCGGTTAGAAGAAGCCAACCCGGAGTTAACAGCAGCTACAAGCAAACAAGAGATATGCAGAAATAAAATACAAAGAAAAGATGTGTAACAAACCCCAGTGGAGCAGGGAAGCAGCCAGAGCTGAAAGGAAAAATCACTTTACCTGTTCTGGCCCTTTGTCAAACATTTTTCTGGTCCTGGGGAACTGGTGGGAGTGGGGAGTATACTGCACCCCCATGTTGCCGACGTTGGCAGGTCTCACAGACGCGATGTCCCGACTGACGGGTTGTTTTGTCACGTCGTTTGTCAGGCTGGAGCTGCTGGTACTGGTGGTTGGAGGTGACCCTCTAGAGAGAAAAGAGGGGAAGGACTTAGAGAGCGCCAGACACGAGACTGAGCCGCTGGGACGTGTCACCTCGGCCCGGCACGTCGCAGGGAGCTGGTGTTTCCCACCTTTGACAATCAACCTGGTTTTCTACAGCCCGAAGGCAGTTCAACGCTCCCTCTGACAGAGAAACCCAGCTCTGCCCCCGCACACACAAGGGCAGGGGAAAACACAGCTCCAGCATGGCTGCCCATCCGCTCCCTCATTCCTGCACAGACCGAGCCTGCCTTCGCTTTGTTCCTTTCTTGTAAGATTTACACTTCGCTGCGTGTTTCCCCTACAAAACCAAGCCAAAGCGAAAGAACACAATCCCCCCATCCCCTGCAAAAGACATCCAAACCCCAAACCAAGAGTGAACCTCGACTGCGCCAACTCCAGATGAGGGTAAGAAAATTAACATTTTGGGAACCTGCAGAGGTCCAACAGGTCATGATGTCTGACCTAAGGGACACGACTGGCTGGTGTATTTCAACGGGGAGACTGGAAATCCCGTCATCCCACAGCAAAGCATTTTAATTTACATGTAAAGTGTGATTTATCTCATCGCACAGTTACATTACGCTATCAGAAAACATTAAAAACCCATCACCGTGCAGTTCTGGGCCCTTCATTTCAACTGTGAATCTCACTGGTGCACACTGTTTATGGGATGCTAGACCTAAAGCACGGTGTTTTCTCTTGAAGAGCAGGTTTTGGGCAATAATCACATTTTCAAATCTTAGCTTTGGCCATACCATCACCTCAATTCCCCTGCAGTTCAGGCACGGCTTGTTGATCATCAGACAACCCTGTTTTTTGTCAGCTGAAAGTGCAGAAAATACAGCTCAGGCTTCAATGGGAAATTTGGATGCCACAAAGTGCATCAGTAAAATCTGCAACAGTCAGCTCTTCAATTCACCTTTAGGTAATCAGCGTGGCTTGTTGCTCTTTGTCCTACAAAAAAAAATCGGGAAGAAACTTCCCACCTTTTCCCAGAGCTTTTGTTTCTGATCACTTTACCAGCGCTAAAACGAGAAGGCACAGAGAGCTCAGCGCGTTCCCGGTGCGGTTCCCTGGGCTGACTGCCCACTGCGGGGGGGCAGGGAGCACCCAAACCCACCCCGGCAAAAGGGCTGGGGTGACAGGGACCACCCAAATCCCCCCCCCCGCCCCGCACCGGTGAAAGCGCTGCAGCCCCGTGGGAGCTTACCCGACTTGGTGGATGTGCATGCCCTTGTTGGTGGGGCTGGCGGGGGCGGACTGGGTCAGCGAGGAGGTGTCGAGGATGCGCTGGGGCCGAGCGTTCACTGTCGCCTGCAGAAAAAATACACAGCAGAATCCTCAACAGCCAAGAGACGGCAAAACACCCACCGCGGCCGGCTGTTGCCTGATACAATCGCACACCTGGGGTTCAATGAAGTTAAGCTCCCTATCGGTGTGTGTGCGTTTAAAAATGTGTATGAAAAAAAAAACAAAACAAAGCGCCCCTGTGCAGTTCTCTAAACATAGGATGATTTTACTACTTTTTTTAGTCAGGAAACACTTACCAGAAAGTACCCGTCTGTTACAGGGAAATGGCTTTGACTAACACACAAGCCTTCTCCCCAGACCAGTTGCAGCCTACGAGCCGTACCAGCACCTCGCACCAAGCTGCCTCCGGGCAGGCAGAGAGCCCGGGGTTTCCCTCCGGCCACCCGGCTTCCCCTCCCGCCTCGTGACATCTCTCCCCACAACCCCAGCTCCTCAGCTCCAACACCTGTCCTGAACCTGACCTCACGGTCCAGCCCAAACTCTCCCCGTAAATCCGGTATCTGCCTCAAACTGCCTCCCGTTGCTGCTCCACCTCCCCTAACGAGAGCCGAGCTCTTCTGGAGCTCGTTAGAGGATGCCCCTCCACTCTCGGGAGGAAGGCAGGGCATTTACACGGTGGGGTTGCTCCGAGCTCTACAAAACACGGCCAGGGCTCCTGCAAAACGGCTCCTGGCACTCGGCCACCAGCTGGGAGACCTGTTTCTGAAAGAGCCTGAGAAGTTCTTGTCCCTTCTCCTGGGGAAGGCCCCAAAGGCGGGCCAGGGGAACGGCAGCAAGAAGTGCAGACAGCTACATCTCGCACCCCTCCGGGCTGAGCACGCTGCTCGCCCCGTGCAAACCAGCCTCCCCTTTAGGAAGGGAGACATCCTCCATTGCCTACGGCCTCCTTTCCTCCTCTTCCTCGTTACCCCGCCCTCTGTGAAATTTCTCACATATTGAAATAACTGTTAAAAGCAGCCCCAGACTGGCACAGAAAACCTGGAGGGACAAATCCCTGTGGTTATCCCACAGGCAAGACAACTTCCATCATCCCCCAAACCCTACGAGAGTCCTCATCTCGGCACAGGAGCCGAGGGGGGTGTCTGGAGACGGCACCAGGGCTCGTATCCAGCTGAAAGAGCCGAGCAAGGTCTGACCCACAGCTACCGACACGCACAGCACATGGAACACAACAGCCTTTTATAAGACCCAAGAACCACCACGAACACCAGCATCCCTCTGCCCTCGGCCCACATGTGTCTGCTGCAGAGAGAAACGGGGGGTGCGCGTGTCGGGAGCCCCCCTGCTCGCTCCTCACAGGGCCCTCCGAGACCACCTTCCCTCCTCCCATCCTCTGAGGGAGGTCCACCTCCCTCACGTCCTCGGGGTTCCAGCCCTCCTGACTATCCTTTGCTTGGCTCCCGAGGGCAGGAGCCGGGGTGGCCGTCACCATAGGGCACCACGGCAGCGCCGGGTGGCTACGGCTGGGGAGGCCAGTGCCACCCCCCCCCCCCCCCGCTCAGCCTGGCCGCCCCCCAGCCTCCTCCTGCCAGAAGCCTCATTTTATGGGTCATTTTCCTCCTTTTCAAGTGGGCTGGGAGGGCTCCTAAAGGCCACTGGTCTCCCCATCGCTCAGGAAGGCAGAGGGGTCTACACAGGGCTGGGACACACCATCACAGCAGGGGAACAGAGAGAAAGCAGGAACAATTTAGCAACTCGTGACATATTACCCATAACTAGTTTTAATTAGTTACAGAAGGCTCAGATTTAAGATTCTCGCAGTCAGGTCTCTGTCACTGCAATGGGCCGGGTCACCCTGCTTCACAGCAGAGGAACAAGGTGCTTTGCTGCAGGGGATGAGTGTGGTGACAGCCTTCCTCCTCCTGGGAAAAATAAAAAAGCCATTTCTTTTCCACGAGCAGCGAGAGGGCTGCAGCTCAGTGATATTTTGCCGGAGGCAGCAGCTCCCCATTTCCCGGGGATTTGCTCCTCTGCCAGTCAAATCCTCTTTTCAGGAGGGGAGACGGTAATTCATAATTTTGCAAATTGACTCCAGCTTAAAAAAAAAAAAAAAGAAAAAAAAAAAAGAGCACACTATCAGAATGACTTGCTTATGCCCAGAAAAGCCTGTACCAAGGAGTGATGTCGTGGAGGAATAGCTCCTGGGATAATTCAGCCTCAAGCCTTCCATTAAAAACAGCTGGATGAAGGAACCTGGGAGGAAGGAAACTTTCCTTAATTTACTGTGATTTCAAAAAGTCTCAAAAGGCCAACACAGATTCACTGGGTCCTTTTTGTTTGTTTTGGTCTGGGCAAAAAAGCATGTTTTGGATTTTTTTCAAAAGATCAGGCTGGGAACGAGAGCTGTACCGTTCCGATCTGCATCATAAACATAAATCACACCACAGCCGCAATCTGTGCGAGAACGAGCCGCGTCTAATCATGAGATAAACCAGCGTATTTCACAGCCAGGCAGCACACCCGGCTGCGCACCCACTCACCGGCTGCTCCCAAAGACAGCGCCCTATTTAAAGCCCAGCGGAGAACTCCGGCAGACAAAGATCTATATTCCCGGCTCCCGGATACCCTGGGTAGGGCTGGTCTCATTTGAAAACAAAAATTCTGTTTTTAATTCACATGGTGCCTTGCAAAAGCGGTGTCCCACAGGGCTCGGTATTGGGGCTGGTTCTCTTTAACATCTTCATCAATGATCTGATAAAGGGCGGAGAATGGCTGGAGAGCAGCCCTGAGGAGAAGGACTTGGGGGTGCTGGTGGATGAGAAGCTCAACGTGAGCCGGCAATGCGCACTGGCAGCCCAGAAAGCCAACCCCATCCTGGGCTGCATCAAGAGAAGTGTGGCCAGCAGGTCACGGGAGGTGATTCTACCCCTCTACTCTGCACTCGTGAGACCCCACCTGGAATATTGTGTCCAGCTTTGGAGTCCTCAACACAGGAAGGACACGGACCTGTTGGAACGGGTCCAGCGGAGGGCCACAAAGATTATCAGAGGGATGGAGCACCTCCCCTACGGAGACAGGCTGAGAGAGCTGGGGTTGTTCAGCCTGGAGAAGAGAAGGCTCCGGGGAGACCTCAGAGCAGCCTTCCAATATCTGAAGAGAGCTACAGGAGAGCCGGAGAGGGACTCTTGGTCAGGAAATGTAGTGACAGGACAAGGGGTAATGGTTTTAAATTGGAAGAGGGGAGATTTAGATTAGATATTAGGAGGAAATTCTTTACTGTGAGGGTGGTGAGGCACTGGAACAGGTTGCCCAGGGAAGTTGTGGATGCCCCATCCCTGGAAGTGTTTAATGGGGCTTTGAGCAACCTGCTCTAGTGGAGGTGTCCCTGCCCATGGCAGGGGGGTTGGAACTCGATGATCTTCAAGGTCCCTTCCAACTCTAACCATTCTATGATTCTATGATTCTATGATCTGGACGAGGGGATCGAGTGCACCCTCAGTAAATTTGCAGATGACACCAAGTTGGGAGGGAGTGTCGACCTGCTGGAGGGTAGAAAGGTCTTGCAGAGGGATCTGGACAGGCTGGATCGATGGGCTGAGACCAACGGGATGAGTTTCAATAAGGCCAAGTGTCGGGTCCTGCCCTTGGGTCACACCAACCCCAAGCAGTGCTACGGGCTTGGGACAGAGCGGCTGGAGCTGCCTGGCAGAAAAGGACCTGGGGGTGTTGGTCGACTGTGGGCTGAACATGAGCCAGCAGTGTGCCCAGGTGGCCAAGAAGGCCAACAGCGTCCTGGCCTGTATCAGGAACAGCATGGCGAGTAGGACCCAAGAGGTGATCGTCCCCCTGTACTGGGCACTGGTGAGGCCCCACCTCGAGGGCTGTGTCCAGTTTTGGGCCCCTTCACACAAAAAAAGACATTGAGGGGCTGGAGAGGGTCCAGAGAAGGGCAACGGAGCTGGTGAGGGGTCTGGAGAACAAGTCTTATGAGGAGAGGCTGAGGGAGCTGGGGGTGTTCAGCCTGAAGACAAGGAGGCTGAGGGGAGACCTTCTCGCTCTCTACAACTCCCTGAAGGGAGGGGGTAGCCAGGGGGGGTCAGTCTCTTCTCCCAAGTCACAGGCGACGGGACAAGAGGAAACGGCCTCAAGTTGTGCCAGGGGAGGTTCAGATTGGATATTAGGAAGAATTTCTTTACTGAAAGAGTTATCAAGCCTTGGAATGGGCTGCCCAGGGAAGTGGTTGAGGGACCATCCCTGGAGACACTCAAAAGACGAGTTGACATGGTGCTTGGGAATATGGTTCAGTGTTGGTGGTGGGTCTGTTTTTTTTTAAGGTTGGACTAGATGATCTTAAAGGTCCCTTCCAACCTAGGCGATTCTGTGATTCTGTGAAATAACTATTTGACAAATTCAGGCTCTTAAACTGGATTTTTGCACAAAGCTCACAGTTCTGGTCCCCTGTTTTACTGTAGGGGATTTAAAAGCGTAGCGATACGGACTTTTCTAACGTCCTCCAGCCCCACTACTCCCCAGGAGGTGTCTGGTCACCATCGGGGCAATCAAGTGACGTGGCCAACATCAGCCCGTCAAGAAACAAGAGATGTTTCAAAGCCATATAGACTCAAAGCGTTGCCAAAGCTCTGTGCTTCCAGGCTAAATATTTAGTTCACCAAAAAAGGAAGAAGCAGTTCAGCGACACCACCCAGAAGTACAAGCCCGTGGCTAATTTGCTCAGGGCTTTCAGCCGAGAAGCCCAACAACAACAGGCAACATCGTACAAATCACAGCGTTTTGTTCCGTTGTGTTAATTCAAGAAAATTTCCGAGTTCCTAAATGGAACCTCGTGTCGCCTGTTTAATTTTGTATTAATTAGAACAAAAGGGTTAAACCCCTAAATATTCAAGTGTTTTGATTCACCTGAAGCGGTATTTTTGCCGAAGCAAGAAAATCGACTTTTGTTTTTATTCAGTGATAAAATTCAACCAACGAAATGGAAAATTGCAGATGCTCGGGAGGGCCAAAGGGCTGTGGGCACCACCCAGGCTGCTCCCTCTGAGGTCCAAAGCAGCTTCATTGGCACCAAGGAATGACCTCAGGATACACTTAGCAAAAATTTAATTGCTAGTGATTTGCATTACCCGTCAGACAGCTCCTCTAAACCGCCTGAGCTCCCAGCAGCAGAAATCCCAGCAGCACCGATGGCCACAGGAGTTCTGTCCGTAACGAAAGGAACCGAGGCTGGATCACAGCCTCAACTTCCATTTGGGTGGGCTGGTAACGGGGTGGTTTGTTGGGTTTTTTTTTTAATAAAAAAAGCCTTTTTAGAAGGTACCTAACTCAGGTGGTACCCGCAAAAGCAAAGCCTGCAGTATCACGAAGTGCACAGCAGTTTGCCTGCTATATAGGCAGCTGCCCAAAATTGAATATTTAAATACTTTCCTTATGGATCTTACGGCTAAGGCGAAGAAGAACAAGCAAATTTTGCTCACGGAAGCATCCCCAGATAAAAAAAACTTTGAAAACGGGAATTCTTTTATTATTTTGCAAAGCCCAGGCCAGGGCAGCTGCCTGGGAAGCAGAGCACGAGATGCCTGACACCCATCCACTCCAGCTCTTGGGCTCCACTCAGAACCACGGCGTTAGGTCCAAACTCGTCAGAATCAACAGTCTCCACCAAACCAGCGCCAACACTAACTACCGGTATCACAACTCGGGGATGGAAATTCCTGCTGGCTGAGCAGGCCCGTAGCAGCGCTAGCGAAGGCACCTGCAGGGCAGAGCAGCACCTTCACTGATACTTATACATCTCTTTCCACCAGCGAGGGAGCGAGTCTGAGAAAATACCGAAGACAGGAAAAGCAGATCTGGTTCCTCTTTACATCCTTTTTAATCCCACAGTAAGAGCAACATTTCATTTTGCAAAGAGGCTTCCAAAACTGAAATAGTTTTACGCATCTAGAGCAGAGAGGGGGAAATCTTTCACCTTTTCCTTTCCTTATTCACCTCCAGCCTGACCATAATTTGCTGGAGACCTGAATCGCCGGGGAAGGGCTGACCCATCGCCCCCACTCCCAAAATCATCCTCTGTCCCAAACCCCAGACTTCACCGCTCACGGACACGTATACTTAAAAACAAACATAAGAGTTCAAATAATAACTGGCTTCTCAATAGAAAATCAGATTTCAAAGCAAGAAGTCTCTAAGGCATTACAATGGCAGTGCACAATGCCGGCTTCTCTTACTGCAACTTGAGTTTAGGAGCCTAAGTCTGAGGATTTCGGATTATTCCATGGAAAAGGTCAGTAAGAGAGGTCATCGGCATTGCGATGGCTCATGGGCTGGATGCTGGAGCAGTAGGAAGCGGGGAGGGGGGACGGCGTTCGGTCACTTTCCCGCAGCCCCAGCCGGGGAAGGGGGGAGGCAGTTGGTGAGAAGATGTTCTTGGGGGGGCCTGGTGCTTGGTTTGGGGCGGGAGGTGAGGGTGCTCCTGCAGCTCCCCGAGCTGGCAATTCCCAGTCAGCAGTGATGGCAGCCTCCAGGGACATCTTGTCACCCTCGGAGGATGAGATGTGATGAGGATGGTGGCTTCGGCCGGGGTGGCAGGGGGGGTGGCGGGGGGGTGTCTGCATGCTGACTCACATGTACTAGTTCACCTGGGTTGGAGAGCCGTTGTGGCTTCAGTCTGCAGGCCAGTCCCACTTGCATAATCTAAATCAGTTTGCAAACGGATAATTGAATGAGGTAGATTTAAGGTTTCTCCCAGGGACCGATCTAGATAAGTAGACTTCTAAACAAGACCTACTGTCTAAGGTCTGCACCTAATTTATACCCTGAAACAATCCCAGGCCCTCCCCCATTTATTTATTTTACCTGATCAAGGCTTCACGAGTGTTTATCATTTTGAAACATTAAAAGCTCCTTCTGCAATAGACCCAGACTGAACGAGGACCATTCACCAGAGCCCTCCAACGGATCTACTCAGTTGAGGCTGCCTACGCTTTGCCTAAGCATGAGAAAAATCAACATACAAACGATGTGAACCAAAAAAAAGCCTCCCAGACAGACCCAAAGCCAGAAGGGTGTACCTTGTAGGCAATGCTGTTGAGAACTTTCATAGCCAAGTCAGAGACGTCGGGATAGGGGTCAGCAGCCAGGTGAAGGAGCACTCTCCAAATCTGGGTATAAACACTGTTGAAACTCACACCTAAAATAATAAAGAAAAAAAAAAACAAAACAAAGCCCCACAGCACATGACAATCCATCAACTCAAACGCTTTGATCTTATGTGAGAAAATTCATTAGAACTCCAAACATCACAGTGACATCCAGGAAAACATCAAGAGAAGAGCTTAAAAACACCCTACACGGGCATTCTGTCTCTGGTTTGTCTTTCTCTGTGAACTCTGCAAGGGCTTGTTAAATGCAAGTGGGAGAAGGCAAAATAAATTAAAGACTACCTAAATAAGCTTCAGTTGAACTGCTGGATTTCTAGGCTCCTGAATCAAATAATCTGGAAAGGCCAAATGGATAATGTCTTTGGATTTCCTGAGCTAAAATACTAAAGAGCATAAAACCACAGTTACTGGGTTGTATTTTTATGGTTATTTTTATTGGTGTTTTAAGCACTAATACTCAGCTTGAATGTTCAGGGGTTTATATATTCTACAAGTTTACCAAACATCTAAATGTTAAAAATGAAGCTGTAGGACCCGCACCCTTGGAAGCAGTAAGTCTAACCCAGCTCTTCCTATTGACATTTGTACCCATTCCTCAATTGCCAATTTGTTATTTAATGAGAATATCTGCCATTTGGTATTTCAGCAGAAGGGACTGACAGATTCGAAGTACAAATCAAATTAATAAGCATTTGCAACAACTGACAAAGTTCCGTGAACATTTTATTCTCCTGCTTTTAGGCGGATCTTTAATTTGTTATTCTTTCTTTGAACCCTCACGACGTCTAATAGTTGTAACATCGTTGTTTGGGAGTTGAGCCATTTGGACAATATTAAAGTGGTTGCACTAACAAAAAAAGGAACTAAAATAGGAATTTCAGATGAGTCACAATCAACGGTAAATGACAGATCAAGCTGTTACTGCATCTCCCTTCGTGTTTCTGGAGGCATCTAAATTTATAGCGTTAAGGCAGGAAGAAAGGGTTCGGTGGTCAACAAGCAGCTTCTCACCCGGCAGCTGCTGAACCCGATGCTCAGACCAACAGAAAATGGTCTGCTGGGAGGTGTCCCCGCCAGGGCAGGGGGTTGGAAGAAGGTGATCCTTAAGGTCCCTTCCAACCCAAACCATTCTATGATTCTATGAATCATTGCCCCACCTCGAGGGCTGTGTCCAGTTTTGGGCCCCTTCCCACAAAAAAGACATTGAGGGGCTGGAGCGGGTCCAGAGAAGGGCAACAGAGCTGGTGAGGGGTCTGGAGAACAAGTCTTATGAGGAGAGGCTGAGGGAGCTGGGGGTGTTCAGCCTGGAGACAAGGAGGCTGAGGGGAGACCTTCTCGCTCTCTCCAACTCCCTGAAAGGAGGGGGTAGCCGGGGGGGGTCAGTCTCTTCATCCAAGTAACAGGCGATGGGACAAGAGGAAACGGCCTCAAGTTGCGCCAGAGGAGGTTCAGATTGGATATTAGGAAAAATTTTAACACTGAAAGGGTTATTAAGCCTTGGAATGGGCTGTGGTTGAGGAAGTGGAAGTGACTGAGGAAAAGCAAGTGGTTGAGGCACCATCCCTGGAGGGATTTAAAAGATGGGTTGACATAGCGCTTAGAGACATGGTTTAGTGATGGTTTTTATCAGAGTTAGGTTGATAGTTGGACTCGATGATCTTAAAGGTCCCTTCCAACCTCGACAATTCTATGATTCTATTCTATGATTCTATGAAAACAGCCCTGGAGAGTCCAGCTGTGAAGGCTGGCTGAAGAAGGCAGGTATCACCCAGCTCCCAGAGCTCACACGCTGCTCTGGGTTTGCCTGCCTTTGCCAGGGGAACCTTCCTTCTGCCAGAAACATTCCCTGGCGCGTGACAAAGCATCCTGCAAACCGCAGAGGTAATGACCCAACTCCATCCTCCCATCTGACCTGCACAGAAAAGGGTCTCTCACTCGGCTGACACCCGACAGATTTTCCAAGTGGTGTCCATTACAGGGTTCCACTCAGAAACCTCACACGTATTTGTGATGGCACCACTTGGACTGCACTCCCTATTTGCTGGGGGTCACCTACGCAGCAGAGTCCTATGGCTAATCCCAGCCTTCCCACGACAGGTAGGGTGCAGGACAAAGACACAGCAGTGTTAAATCCGCCCAGGAAAAATGAAGAAGTTGATGATCCCAGAAATCAATAACAACTCCCAAGACACGGCAGAGTCAGAGGGCGCTGACCTGCCCCATTTGGTTTGTGCCAGCTGAGACCAGAGCCCGAAGCGCACGAGATGAGGGAACGGGTGAGGACGACGTGCACGAGGAGAGCAGAACTGAACCCTGCAGCATCCCAGCTCAGGTTCTGGCTTTGGTCACAATGGGCAAAAAGCCATTGTCTTTTTCTCATATCCGTGTTTAAATAAAGAAAATGTCAATACACAACAAAGTAAGTCTCTGCTTGGGAGAGGGTTCACAGAATCATGAGATCGCGGAATTGTCAGAGTTGGAAGGGACCTCTAGAGATCATCAAGGCCAACTCCCCTGCTAAAGCAGGGCTGCCCAGAGCACATCACTCAGAACTGCATCCAGGAGGGTCTTGAAGATCTCCAGAGAAGGGGACTCCACAACCCCCCTGGGCAGCCTGTTCCAGGGCTCTGGCACCCTCACCCGAAAGAAGTTTCTCCTCGTATTTGAATGGAACTTCCCATGTTCCAGCTTGTGCCCGTTGCCCCTCGTCCTGTCACTGGGAACCACTGAAAAGAGTCTGGGTCCATCCTCCTTCAACCCACCCTTTAGGTACTTGGAAGCATTAATAAGGTCTCCCCTCAGCCTTCTCTTCTCCAGGCTAAAGAGTCCCAGCTCTCTCAGCCTTTCCTCATAAGGGAGATGCTCCAATCCCTTAATCATCTTAGTTGCCCTACGCTGGACTCTCTCCAGTAGTTCCCTGTCTCTCTTGAACTGGGGAGCCCAGAACTGGACACAGTATTCCAGTTGTGGCCTCACCAGTGCAGAGTAGAGGGGGTCAGGCCTTCCAGCCCTACAGGATGGTGATATGATGCTTGTCTGTCTTCTCCAGGCTTCTGACCATTTAGGTTTTATTTTTGCAATTGCCACGTTCATCCTGGAAGCTTCTATTGCCAGGGAAAGGAAAGGAAAGGAGGAGGGGGAAGGAGAAAGAGCAAGAGGCAGAGAGACAAAGAGGCAGTGAAGCAGCCATCGGTAATGTCACCTGGGGTCTGCTCAGAGCTCTGCCTCCTGCGTTTGGGCCCGTGCTAGAAGGTACATAAGGACCCATGGGAAATCTGAACAGCTTGATTTCTTTTAAAGCCCTTGAAAGAGAGTGAAAGGTAAGGGAGAGAAAGGGAGAGCAAGAGGGTACCCATCAGATTTCCCAGTGTCTCTGATAACCACCTCACCCGTGACGCAGCCACGGAGAAAAAAACCCAACGACATTTTTTTATACATCTAAGCATCACGAAAAAAACCAACCCCAAATTAAAACAGAACTGCGCCAGCGCAATTCCCCGTTCACTCCCAGCCTTTGAAAAGAACAGAGGGAATTTCTACAAAGGCATCTCGGGCTCAGAGCTGCTGCTCGAAGGACCGGTCCTTTCTTCTGCCACCCCCTGGCCCCGTCGGTGATGTTCGTGGCGCTGATTCAGCCGAGTGACACATCTGACACCGCTCCCCATAAAACCCCAGCACCGAGGCAGGGGGATAATGGGAGGCAGCAGAGGTGGCAGGAGGAAGAGCGCCTTGATTTCATGTAATGGACTAAAATGCAAAAAATATCCACGAGATGCAAACAAAGAGCCGAGCAAGGGGGACGGGGTGTTAATCTAAGCAGACAGCTCTGTAATTAGTCAGGCTGATTCAAAGCCAGTTAAATGGACCTTGCAGTATAGATTTACGTTTACAAAATGATTCCTCTCCGCTAAGAATGTCAAAAATAAATTGCCTGCCTTTACTGATGACTTTGATTTTCGTTGCATATGCACAACTCTCAGTTCAGTTCAGCAGCATCACACCTGAGGAAGGTACCTGGCTGGGGTCCTGCCGCCGGGCCACCGAGTGCACGAAGGGCAGAACCACGCTGGATGCCAAAATGAATGCTAACGGTTTTATATAGTCTTTCCGACTTGCCAGGCCTTGATGGGGTTTCTTTCTAATCCCCTGTAAAAATCCCTGCAGTGGTTCCAAGCCTGGATCTCCAGAAGAAGGCGCGGTCCCCTCCCTACCCAAGGCAGCAGCAAAAGCTGCCCCAAAGATACCCAAAAGATGCCCCAAAGCTGCCCGGGTGCTGGTGCCCCCCCTGGGACGGGTGGCAGCTCCTCTGCCTGCACAGCCCCAGGGCACTGTGAGGCTCGGACTGGAAATGTAACGTGCAGCTGAAATATTTCAGGCTGAACAGTACCCAAGGACACGGGTATCTGCTTCCCACCAACGCTAATCCCACATAAACCTGTATCCCCAAGTCTCTCCTCGTCCCCTGAGCGACACAGAAGGTCCCGTCAGAGCTTCTTGGCTGAAGAGAACACCTGAAATCCCGACTGCTCTCCGAACTCCACAACTGCAAACAGCAGCCCCTTCCCTCCAGCAACAGCAGATCAGCGTCTCTCGCACAGACCTGAGGGTCTGGAAGCTGCTCTTCTTGCACGGGGCCGTGCAAAGGGTTTCCCGCACACTCCAACCCCTGATGGTGATTCAAATGGCAAAGCACGAGCTTTTTCACATTTCAACAGAAACCAGAAGCAGCTCATTAGGAAAAACATGTTCCCCCAGAGCAGGCATTTCCCCTGGGCCAGGTCTGCCACAGCCAACACGAAAGTAGCCACCGCGAAGCTTCCACTTCCAAAACCCCCTCAGATCCCTGTGTTTTGCTGCTGTGCAAGTTACTATTTACAAATACTGCTGGTTGACCAGTTACGGCTCATTATTTCTGTGCATTTAAATATATTGCCTAGGGATAGAGGAGGAGGCTCTACCTCTCCCAACGCTCCCTCTCTCATCTGCTGCAGCTCCCTGTCCACCTCCCTCCTCATCCTCACCGCAGCAACCTCCCGCTGGAAGCATTACTTCGAGGCAGCTCTTCAGGACAGATCCTGCGACACAGCAAAGAGTTTCCTGTCCCCAGCCTCTCCTGCTGGAAAAAGAGAACTATTCCCCAGCATTTCATCACTCCAAGATTTATTTGCCTCCTCCTTTGATCATTCCTTAATAGAATCTTTCCAGCGATGCTCTCTGTAGGACAAAGACTTTAAGCACGCGGTTTGGATATGAATAATCAGCCTCAAGGTAATGCAAAACCCCCACCTTAATTCCTTCCCTTTTCTAAAACTAAACTAAACTAAACTAAAAATTTCCAGGACACCAAGATTAATGAGTAGTTGTAAGGAATAAGCAGCACGGCTCAGCTTCCCGTCCAAACTGATGTCTTTGTTGACTAACCCAAAACTGCTTCTTGCCAGCTTGAAAACGTGGGCCGGGAATAAATGTCTCCTCTGGTAACAGGACTGTCTGGCCAAGGAACAGGCAGAGAACAGCACACCTCAACAAAACCTGCATGTTGCGTTGGGGGGAGACACTACATGGGGACACTTGGCCTATAATTAGCCTAAGAAACTGTAAAACGGCAGAAGAAGGAATGGAGAGTTTTTCCTCAAGGTTATGTGAAGAAGAACATTGTACGACGCTGCAGTGTCAGTGAAATGGAGAGACTGATCCAGAACAACCCCTCCAGCAGCACGTTCCTAAAATCACAAGAGAGGAAGAGAGCCCTAAACACCAGTGAATCCACCGAGGGAACGCAGAGCACGGAACACAGAATTAAACTGTGGTTGAAAACATCTACTTTTATCATGACAGACTAGTTTTCTGCTCTGGTTCGAGCCTACCCGTGTGCCCAAAGCATCCTTTCTACTGCTCCACTCGTCTCAGATATTTGGCAGTCATTACTGCAAAGCCCAATTACCACCACTTCTTCCAGAAGACGGAGAATAGAGCAAACCATTTCTTCAGTGGAGACAAGCCCCTCACCCAGCCGGACTCCTCTCCGTGTTACCCCGCTCTCGCCAGCTGTAGAGCAGTGTTTTATCGCGCACTAACACCTTAATGAGGGGGGGTTAACGTGAGCCTGGGCTGGCTGTGCGGCCGCAGCACCGCCGAGGGGGGGCTGGAGCCGGTGGCATTTTGAAATCTTTCCTTGGGGAGCCAGAGAGAGCAGGCTGGGAGCCGGTGATTCTTCAGGAGAAATGAAAAAAGCCTGGCTTTCAGCAGGCAAACGCTGAAGGTAATGGGATTCTGTGCGAGTTATGAATTTTAAACACTTCTATAAGCTCCGTCGTTTCCAGCTGGAGATGAGCTCTTCCGATTGAATAGGAATGAGGGAGGCTTTGGAGAACTGCTCTTTTTGTTTTCCCAGGTCTCCCTCGCTCATCTCCAGCTCAGCTCGAGATTCTTCCCCAACCCTGCTGCAAAGCTCTCGGGAGACACGCACCAGCCATCGAGCAGACACCACTTGGCACCAGCAGAAATGAGGAAAACTCAAGTTCTAGCTTAAGATGGAGAGAAGTTTCCTACCATTCCTGTCATGCTTTAGAAGATCCAATTTCACTACCTACAATCAAAAGCAACTGAATTGATCAAGTTTCTAATGAGCACATGGCTTTAAACTGCCCCAGGGGCTCAGGAATTACAAGCTCAGAACGTTTCAGCTCAGGAGACCCAAGTCACCATCACTTCTTCCAGAAAATAGAGCACAGCAAAAGGTTTCTTCAGTCAAGGTAAGTCTATCCGCCAGGTGGACTCCTCTCTGAGCTCCACCGCTCTTTTTTTCACTGGTTTTTGAGGGCTAGAAAAATACAGGCACATTTACTGACGACAAAGGAAATACAGAGGCTTCCCCCAGCATTTCCCTGCTGCCTCCCCTGCTCCCAAAGCTCTGTCCTTCCCCACGTTGTCCGCGTTACCATCCCCAAACGCTTTAGATTGTTTGAAAAACTACAGGTATTTTAAAGCACCGCTCCCGTAGCAATCAGACATGGCTGAGAAAGTTCCCTGAAAAACAAATGAGTTGAACCAGCTCGATATAAACATTCCAGTTTTGTTCTATAAAAGAAACGCAAACAACCCATGACACACAAATCAGCCAAGTGCTGCGTAAATCCAAGGAAAATTTCCTTTCCCTCTGTGCTACACAGGGCTCTGAGCGTTACCCAGAGCCGGGCGCCGGGAGAGAAGGAGCCCGTGGAGTGGTGGTAAAAAGCCCAGCGTTTTTATCGGTGACGTTAGAGCCGCTTCTCCGGGAGGGACCAACGGAGAGGGGACTGGAGGCAGCGGCATCACCCACGGAACTTCTTGCACAAGAGCAGATTTCTGTGAAACACTCAAGTCTTCTTGCTTTTAAGACACAGCCTGGGATTTCTTCTTTTTTATGTCCTATTTTAACAATGTACATATAAACCTGCATAGGAAATCAGCCAGGTGAGGCTTCCTCGGGTGAGTAACACAATAACGTGCCTGTGCTGCATGGAAACACCACCCACGTGAAAAATAAGCTGGGCTGAAAATGCCAGTGTGCCCAGCTGCCGCCCATGGCACCGGGAGTCCTGGCTTTCCTTCTCCAGCCAAGGGCTCTGCGGTGGAGCTGAAATTCCTCTATATGCTAGATTTTGTGCCCAAATTCCTAACTCTCCATCACAGTGAGGCGTACGGCTGGAGCCTCTCATTGCCAGTCCCTCCACCAGGGCAGGGGGGACTCTGCTCCGCACGAAACCCAACCACAAGAGCATCATTTCTAGTGGGACGAGAGGTTTTGCTGGAATAAGATCTAGAGGAGTGAAGATCCAAGCTCTCCACAAAAGCTAGTGCAAGCACGTGAAGGAAGGTGACACCAAGGGAGGGGTAAGAAGGTCTTTACTCACCTATCAGTGAATTCAGAGAAGAGTAAGAGCTGACTCGTCTCATCTTGTCGATGGTCTCGAAGGACAGGATATACTCCTCGTTCTCAGGGCTGCCCAAGGTGCTGCTGGCGCTGCTGCTGGTGCTGAGATTCCCAGGAGAAAACGCAACAGAGCTTCCAGCTGCCAGAAGAAAAAGAGAGCAGATGCCGACACAAGAACTGGCAAGAGAACAATTTTTACCCAGGAATAACAGCCCTTTCCTGAACCCTGCAACACTCGGCGAAGGCGCAGGCAAACCCACAACACTGAATGTTTAAATACAGAGGAAGCATCAAGGGGTCAGAAAAGATTCAGTTAAAAACACGTTCGGAAGTTGGAAGGGACCTTTTTTGGTCCCCAAACACTCAGAAAAAGTCAATACTAATGACCAGAAAATTGAAACTAATTATGAGGGGGCTTCTCATCTAAGCCCTTGGAACTGGCAGTTGGAGAATCCAGGCTAAAGTCTCAGCTCATGTTGTCGGAGGCAGAGAAGAGGTAAAGAAAAATGACCGAATTTTGAAACATCTCTTACATTCTTCATTCAGGCTGAGGTTCTGCAAGGACTTGTTCAGGTTCCTCGCTGTGGTAACTGCTCGGATGTTCCCGTAGGAGCTGACGGACCGCAGCCTCGGTGTACATGGACCATCCCGCACTGGTGTCAAACTCCCACCCTCTGCGGGTGCAAAATTTAACAATTATAGGTGTAACCAAAGCCATCAGAGCCTTTTGGTTATTTCCCAGCAATAACAGAATTAAAATACTACCAATATGAACAGAATTTAGTCATTGCCCATTGGACTAAAACAGAATGAGGGATGACAAAGGACCCCCTGTGCACAAGGACCATGTGTCTCTGCTGTTTAGGCTGTGATTTTTTTTAATATCCAATAAACCCAGGTGAGCTGAGCCTGGCCAGTGCCTGCAGACTGCCCAGAGAGGCCCCCTGACTCCTCTCTCCAGGCTGGTGCTGGCCACTGCCTAGACACTGTGCCAGGACACGCTGCAGACACCAGTCAGGAGGCAGCCTTTGCAGGCTTCTGTCTGCTTCTGCTCATTAAACACCCAGTAAATTTTCTCACTATAAAGAGTGACGAAAATCCTGCCTTCCTGACCAAATTTCAGGCCTGGTTTTAACTCATATTTCGCGCATGACCTGGATACTTATAATTTCCCAAACTTTCTCATTTTCATTCCTGAGTACAGTCCCAGCACCATGGCTTCAGAACAGCTAGTTCATTTGACTGCAGAGGTGGCTGCATGATGCCGGTGGGGCCGATGCTTCCAGTGCATCCTACTTCAGGATCCTTTTGGATAAGGAAAAGCACTACATAAACTGCATGTAATGTTTATTTCCTGCAGCAAAAAGGACAAACGTGGAGAAGCTTATTTTCCAATACGATTTAGTTATTCAGACAATAGGGAGATTAAACTACCCATTGCAGAGACAGGACAGGGTCTCATCTCCCAAGTTTCCATTGCAAAAGTCCCATTATCCTTCAAGGTTTCCAATGTAGGTAACGTCTAAAGAAAATATGAGGTTAGCAACAATTTCACTAGGGCTTTTCATTCCTCACATAAAGCAACAGAAACAAGAAAAGGGATGGGACCACAGACACAGAGCATAAAGTTCTTCTCTGCTGCTCGTCTGGAGCTGGTTGGCTCATCATTGTGTGGTGAAGCTTCTCATTAGGTCAACGTTACACTGAAGTTGCAGGTATAATTTGGGGGGAAAACCCCCAGTCTGGTGAGCCTGTTTGAAGGGAATCCCTTTGAATTTGAGAGGGTGTTCAGTCTCTACATCTTGCCGGTGAGCTATAGCTGTGTTTTCGATGGAGCCTGAGCGGAGGATGCGTTTCTCCAGTGCAATATATTACAGTGCTAACAGAGAGCAGAGCTCCCCACCACGCCACTCACCTTTGTAGCGACGGCGCTGCTTGATAAATCACCGCCAGCAAGAATTTCATCACGTTGGGCAAACTCTTTAAATAAAAGTTCCCGAGCGCTTTCAGGCTATATATTTCCTGCCCACACAGACACAAGGCACCTACCAGTGGCAGCTGGAGAAGGGAGAGGGTAATTCTTCTCTTCTTCCATGAACTGCAGGGCGACGGTGCAGAAATTGCTCTCGTACTGAACCACCAGGTGACTTAAAGCCACCACCAGCTCCTACGGAAAGAGCAGAAGAAACAAGTATTTCACGGTTACGTTGGTCAGAAACAACGGACCAAAGGGAAACACAGAACAATATGGTCATTAT
This sequence comes from Numenius arquata, assembly GCF_964106895.1. NCBI lineage: Eukaryota > Metazoa > Chordata > Aves > Charadriiformes > Scolopacidae > Numenius > Numenius arquata. Next base: position 3,158,661 of record NC_133592.1, read on the forward strand.
GGTTGATATCATTGGGTGGCCATCCAGACTAGTCATTTTCCCTTCACTTCACAGTGTTTCAAATCTAATCCTTCACGAGTCTTTTATATCTGAACAGGCTCCTGTTACTCTTTGACTCTGCCCAGTATTGTCAAACTGATGGTGTCACAGAAAGTGCCGAACTGGTACCAAACGCCCATGAGAAGCGTGTGTCTCCTGCAGAGCAGCAACCAGCCGTGCCGAGGATGGGTGTCCCCAGCCCTCCCTGCGCCCCACACCTACACACAAAGCAGAGCCCTCGTCCTCCAGCCTGTCCCACATTCGCTCCCAGCTGAAGGAAACAGAACCTGACAAGAGGCCCCCAGGGACATGGCTCAGCTCCTCCATGAAGGGCCATGGAGTCTGAATCCTCTGCCAAACCGCAGGGTCTCAGACTGACCCGTGATCTCAGCAGCCAACGTGAGAACGTGCTGCGCCCCTGCAAGGGACCACCAGGCCGTCTGTTCTCCTGGCTGCCACCTGAGAACCCGAATTACCAGGGTGGAGCGGGAAGAGAAGGTGAAGCTCAGACCCTCAATTAGGTAGGGCTAATTGCCAGGCAGTTGGAAGCAGCAAAGGGGAGAGGTGTGGAGCTGGCTGCGACTGCTGTTCTCGGTTCAGGGGACTAATCTCCAAAAAGAGAGATTTATGAATCTCAAAGAGCGTACGGTGTGACATGCAGCTCTCTCTTGAATTAAACTGATTAAATGCTGGAACGAGACAACAAAAATTAATCCTCGCAACGCTGGTGACAACTGTCAGGGTGTTGATGTTCCAGTTAAGTAAACACAAGCTTTAGGACACCTAAAGACACCCATCAAGAACAATCCAGAACGTCAAAAACTATTAAACGTACTATTGATGGCGCATCGGAAATTGTGACTCTCCAAAACCTGGAAAATTACTTTGAAACAGTCTGTCATCCGTCCTTGTGGTTTCTAAAAGAAGCAAGATCTTGCTGCTGAAGAGAGCTCTCGTGTTCTCTCCACAGCATTCACTCCCTCTCCTCTTCCTCCCCCAGGACTGCCACATACTCCCTGTTTCTAGCACAACATAACTGTTCCATTTAAAACCTGAGATCCTGTAACGTAAAACACTGCAACCAAACAACAATCAACAGAAGAGCATTAGAAGAAGAGTAGCCCAGCAAGAACTCTCAGTGGTTTGTGCGCCTGAAAAAGACTTCAGTGTAATTGCTCTCCTTCCTTATCCCTGCCTTCACATTCTCTTTAAAGGAAAAAACCGGGATATAAAAATTTCCACGAGCCCCTGAGACTGTTACTGCTATTTCAGACATTTGCTTAGCGAAACACATGAGCTAAACCAGAGATCTGCTGTTAAACACACATTTTGATCTGAACAACAACCTTGTCAACACTCGGGCACTATAACACACGACACTTTACTCGTATTATTCCTGTCCGTAGGCTCCTTCTATTGCAAATTGTAAACCAAATGTTGCAATATGTGCACTGAAAAAGGGCAAGTGGATGAAAGAGCATCCCAGGAGGTTGCTGCGTGTGAGCCCTGAGCCTCCAGCCACCCCGCTGCGCTGATGCTGCGGCTTTCGCTGGTGGCGTCACACGTGCCTGGAGCTTCTCAGCAGGACGTGAGGTTAAGAGACTTCACGATAAAACAGATAATTCCAAATGAGTCACATCCATTGACAAATTAAATAACACACTCTCGGATTAGGTGTAGCGAAGAGCCCATCAGCACGAATTCCCCAAAGCTGGGTGCCCCAAGCCCTTTCCTACCTTTCTGACCATGGGGCTTCCATCGTTGATGAGCTGGGCCAGCATCATGGCCACGTTGTGATCGATGGTGGTGGAGTGATCCGTCCGCTCAGCTGAGTTGCCCACAAACGTTCCCAGCGCAAAGACTGCAGCACAGCGAACCTGCGGGACACAAACACTCATTATTATTTTCCTCTTGTTTCCAGCTCAGAGTTTGCCACTGGGATTTCTCATCCCCACAAACGGCGTGCCTGGAAACCTGGACTGTGTCAGGTAAATAGCGAGGGCTAAACGGAAGCCCGTGGAGAGCAAAAACCAAAACAGATTCAGCAAAGCACTGAGTTTTAAATATTCACAGATGCAGGAGTATATTTAATTTCCCAGAGTACCCGGTGACCTTCCCATGGGTGATTTTTCCAGTTGACGTTGCCTAGAATATTAATTAATGGGAATAAGGTACACAGAGAGTTACTGTTGGGATGTGAATCTCTTTGATAAGAGCACTGAGCCACCGTCTTCAGCTAAGGGCTCGCAGAAAGATGATGGAAAAAAGGAAGAGGAGAAGAGACAGCAGCTCAAATCAGGGTAAACTCTGCCAGATCACACAAAGAACAGAGGGATCAGATGGTTTGGGAATCTCACAGCTCGCCTTGGCAGGGGCTGCCAATGGTGGGGACACGGCGTAATCAGCAACTGAGGGATGTGCTTCGTAAAGCAGAAACGCTCACTCCGGCTTCTCCAAGAGAGGTCCCCATGTGCCATGGGGACAGCCAGCCCGGATTCCGTGTGTGCTGTGAGGACAGAGTCTGCCTTCGCCCAGATCCCACCTGGAAAATGGGGAATAACTGGGGCCAGAGGAAGGAGGCGGAGGCTGTGGGCCAGAAAGGCTGAAGGTAAAGGGGAATCTAATCTTCAATCTGGGCACGTTAGCACGTTAGTTAGGCGTTTATCTCCCCCAGGCTGTGTAATCTCAGCGGGCTCTGAGAAGCTCTGTCAATCACAGCCGGGCTCTGCACGAGAACCGCTTCTCTCTTGGAGAGTTTGTCACGCAGGTAAAACATGCTCAATTAAAGATGTATTTTCACACATACCAGGAGCAGAACAGTTTTCATACTTGGACAAAAAGACCAGAGGGTTTTTTGTGACACACATTGGGTTTTGGGACCACATTTTTAACAAGATTCTGATACGTAAGTAAGCAAGAAACATGGTGTTTCCTAACTCCCGTGCCCAGATGCCAAGGGCTGCACAAACTCCTCCTGCATCTCTTCGGTTACTTCTCTCGCAGCGCTTGGATGATTTGCCCCACCTTGAAGAAACAGCAATAAAGAGCTTTCTTTGAACCAGACACAAACATAAAGCTCTTGAAGGCCCTGGTTTTCTAAGTATTTCTGTGTTCCTCTGCCAGAACCCTGACAATTCAACTGGCTTTTATTTAAAAAGTTGGATTTTTACCTCTGGAATTGGATCTGAGAGGAGACTGTAGAGCTTCTCGTGAGCGCTGTCTCTCACCCCGCACCACCTGGCTGAGTCAAAGTTCTGCCAAATGCGTCCCAAACAAATGGCCACCCACTGACGCAGAAGAGGATGTGGATCATTTAACTGCTCCAGGCAAATAGCAATCAGGTTTCCTTGAAGGCAAGCTTCCTAAAACACAAATCAATGCAGTTTATTTTGGATGACAGCTCTCCACCTCATCATCGAGAAAGATTATTTCTGAAATAGACAGGAAATCAAGATAAAATAATTATTCAGTGGTTATAGACTGATTTTGTTGCAAAATACCATTTGGAAGCAGCAGGAAAGGAAGGTCATCTACAGGCTGCTATAGCTAGTTAAATGGCTGAGCATTAAAAATGCTTCCTGTGATGCATAAAGCCTGTTTTTTCCTCATTGGAAATACTCCTTGCACATGTCAAAGCCCCAAGGTTTATGGCTCATTCCGCGTACGCTTCCCAACAACTTTATCACAGCCATCAAGTTTCCACTTGACAGGAACCAGGCGCTATTTCTTTAACGGCCCTGGAGGGGAAGCTCTGAGCGTCCTTAACCTCCACTTCCAGGTACATGATGTGTTTGTCACACCTCCAGGGCAATTTTGCTTTTAATGCACACAAAAATAATGCAAAGCAATCTCCTATTTCAGTTTGCCGGGACACTGTTACGGAAGCAAAGGCTGAAGGCAGAGGAGGGACGGGAGGGAGTGAAGGGAGAAGGGTGCCGGGACTCACCTGCCCGGTGGTGTAGTTGTTCACAATTACAGCCAGGATAAAAGCCGTCATCGTCCTGTGTTCAGCCTTAAAACAACAAACAACTAATTGTTATCTAGAAAACGGGTCACAGAACAACTCCATCCCATCCTTTCTGAAACACGGGATTATTCTAAGCACAGTTTGTATGACATTAAAGGAACAAGGGAGGGGAAAGTGAAATAGAATTTTCTTGTTGTGCAGCGCTGGCACCAGCGCCACCAGACACTCCAGCAGATCGCCAGTACCATCCTCCCAGCCAGCCCCCGTTTATGGGGTACAAGCCCCTATTGCAGGAACCCACAGAGAACTTTTGCAGAGACCAGGGAGAGCCCCAGAGCTAGTGGCTGCCTCTGTGCCCAGCCCCCAGACCCGCCGCCCCCCCCCGGCTCCCACCATCAGTGAGCAATCCACGCTGCTGTGACTTCAGACAGGCTTGCAAATTCCTGCTTGGTTTGGCTCCATCACCCCAGGAGCATTTTTAACTCCCCTGGTTGCTCGGCAATGCCCCACCAGGAGGGCAGGGGGTTCACGGGAGATGAGGTGGGACACGGTCCTGCCTCAGCACCAGCTGTGTCCTACCAGCAAGAGCAGTTGGGACGAGCTTAGCAAACGCCAGGAGAGTCTGAATAAAGATGCCTTGTGCTTACCGGCATGTACGGATCTGCCAGAACGGAAAGGAAATACTTGTGACCGTTGTCCTTCACGAGGTCAGCTTGGCACGACTGAAAAACCAGAGAGAGAAAAACACAGTAAGTGCAATAACATAAGAATAGTTTTTCTTTCAATGATGTAGGAATATTTCACGTCTTGGTAATTTTTCTCAAATCTTATTTTCATTTGAGAAGGCAAAGAAAGCGCAAGCCCTCCAGGGGGGCTGCAGCCAAACATCCCACGGGAGGAGGGCTGATGGGGACAGTGGTGTCTGAAGCACAGAACCCTCTGTCACCCCCGGCATGAGAGGAACGGTAACTGAAAACGTGGCCTCCTGCTTAGAAGAGTTAAATTTGCCATCTCTGTCTCACATTAAACCTTCACCAATATTTGAGAGCCACCAACGGCAAAACCGAAGAGGACCCAATTTGGATTTTTAAATTATTTTTTTTTATGTTTAACAAAATAAAAAATATGTAAGATTAGATCTTCTAAAAGCCCCTCGTTGAATTCTCCCCTTGATTTCCACTCCCAGGCCGAGGCACTGAGCCTACCATAGCCCAGGTTTGCTGATAATTGCTGCAACCTTCTGGTTGCAGGGTTCTAAATCCATCAAAGCAGCGTGAAATCCTGCCCAATCCATAATGTTCCCCAAGCAGGAGCGAGTGCCCTGGCCTGTCCCTTCAGAGGACACCACGGCCACACAGCAGCTACCAAGCACCGAGCAGGAGCCTGCGCTGATGCCTGGTGCCCGTGGGCAGGAGCTGCAGATGCCCCGGGGGACACTCCTGCCCCCCATGGGACTCCAGAGCAAGGGGAGGTTTGGGGTGAGCCTGCTCCGTCCCCCTGCTTTAATAAACGCAGCCCCCCCTTTCCCCTGAGCGTGGGAGGTGCAGTTTGGTGGCAGAGCCCTCCTCGGGTCCCTCCGTGCCCCAGCCCGGGCTGGCAGCCAGGGACAGTGACGTGGGGGGAGCATGGGGAGCCATCCCCCGTGAGCAGGACTCTCCTGGAGACCACCATAAACCCAGCACGTCTGTCTCTTACAGCCCACATCACCCAGGTGAGGGTGGGGGGCGGAGGAGGAATTATTCATTCTTTATATATTCAGTCTTTATATATTCAGTCTTTATATATTCAGTCTTTATACTCTCTCCAATTCCCCTCCCAGGTGGGGCTAGAGTTTGACAAGAAGATTTCATCCCATCTCCACAAACGAGCCTAATCGCTGTATTATCTGGCCAAGTGCTAAGGTGTGTTAAATCCGTACGGCAGTGGCGTGATCCACACACAACCAAAACCCCACCGTCCCTAAAAGCCCATAAGGAGAAACCACAGGTTTTCCTGGGGTAGGATCCGCAGGGAAGGAAGCGCGTGGCGCACACCATGGTTTTGCTCCCACACCAAACTCGGGCTTCGGGCTGACGTATCGGGGTCAAACCGAAGGAATACGTACCACGAAAGCAAAAATTTACGGGAGGAAACACTGACTCGGCAATTGGCCCCCCCGGGGCCGTGCTTCCGTTGTGTGCTTCACGCCAGAGACAGCGTCACGTATTTTTTTATCAGACGTAGAAGGTGAAGGAGGGAACTAACGGTTGAAAGGAGCGGGGACGGCAAGGCAGAGATGCAAGAGAATATTTTATTGCTGAAGGGAGTAGCGCTGCTGGTTTTGGCAGAGCAGGGGGAATGGACTGACGCCAGGCTGCAGCTACGAGAGGCTTTCCCGACTCCTCTGTAACGCTGTACAGAACCCGGGCTGCCTTTTCTCCCCGTTTCCATTCTCTGTGGGAATACTTTCTGTTCCTTACAAAACTCAGCCTCCTGGCTATAATGGGGGCAAACAGACGCCGATGGCGAGAAGGCTCCCCATCTCCATACCCGTTCGCTGGGCTGACGCTGGTACCCACATCCCCAAGGGCTGGAGGGAGGAGGCAGCTTCCTCCAGAGCCAGCGCTCCCGCTCCAGCTCTCCCTGTTCAGATCCTGGGGATGCCACGGAACCAGGCACCAGGAGCAACCCCCTCCTAGGGAATAACCAGCTACGCTTGTGAATACTGGTACAACACAGCCAAAACAAGCTGCAGGCTCGGTGTGGAAGTGCAGATCTTACAGAAAATACGAAGTTCCCAGTGCCGGGGAGGAACCAGAGCATCAATCTCCTCTGTCTCCTCAGTACAACACATGGGAATTGTAATTTGTCCCTAAAAATCCCACCAGTTCCCAGAATACGGCAGCGCTGATGCAGCTCAGGGTGTCCTGGGCAGTGAACCCACCCCACCCCACCACATCACCCTCAGGGAACACCTAACTTGTGTATTTGTACTAATGACAAGATGAGAAGTGGTGGCCGCAGTCCTGCCAACAAAGGACACATCTGGAGAGCAGCCATACTATTTATGGCACTCCATTGCTTTAAAAAGTATGAGAAATGTCCGTTTTCTGTTGTCTTCAGCCAATTCTCCAGAGCAGGAAGATCTCTTTCCATGGTCCCACTTCAGTACCCTTCACATTTTCAGTTGTTTAATACGCAGCTTTTTTTCTTCTCGCTCAAATTCCCGATTACAATCCTTATTACAGGTGGGGGGATTTATTTTTTTTTTTTTTCCCCTTCAAATTCAAGTGTTTAAGATTCAGAGAGCGCTGGTTACCAAACATTATCAACATTTACCCTCGAGAACGCGGAGGGCTGGGGAAGCGGCACAGGCTGCAGCTGTGAGAGAACCTGGGATCCCCGCAACGTGCACGCGGTGATACTGGGTTTTGGTAAACTTCGGTCGGAACTGAATTTGTTCCAACGACACACGGCCAAACCTTGTGTCAGCAGAGGAGGGAAAAGACATGTCTGTATCGATATTTAGCATATAACATGAAAGGATTCTTTTAGTTTCTGCTATCATAGAATGGTTAGAGTTGGAAGGGACCTTAAAGATCATCGAGTTCCAACCCCCCTGCCCTGGGCAGAGACACCTCCCACCAGACCAGGTTGCTCAAAGCCCCGTCCAACGTGGCCTTGAACCCCTCCAGGGATGGGGCAGCCACAGCTTCTCTGGGCAACCTGTTCCAGGCTCTCACCACCCTCACAGCAAAGAATTTCTTTCTAGTATCTGATCTCCCCTCTTTCAATTTAAAACCATTCCCCCTCGTCCTACCGCTCCATTCCCTGATCAAGAGTCCTTCCCCATCTCTCCTGGAGCCCCCTTCAAGCACTGGAAGGCCGTTGTAAGGTCTCCCCGGAGCCTTCCCTTCTCCAGGCTGAACAACCCCAGCTCTCTCAGCCTGTCCTCATAGGAGAGGGGCTCCAGCCCTCTGAGCATTTTCATGGCTCTCCGCTGGACCCATTCCAACAGGTCCATGTCCTTCCTGTATTGAGGACTCCAAAGCTGGACACAGCGCTCCAGGTGGGGTCTCAGGGGAGCAGAGTCGAGGGGTAGAATCGTCTCTAACATTTTTTCCCTTTCTGGAGTGAGAACTCACGCCACTGCCTTTTCCCCCTGGAGCTGCCCCATCCTCCCTTCTCACTCGCCCCCTTGTCTGTGGAGCCGGGGAGGGACAGAGCGGACAGAAATCCTAATACAACATTTCAGAGCATTTTTGCTGTTGTTTTCTTTTAAAGCTCAGCCAACCAAAGGAGAGAGGCAATAAAATAGAAGATGGGATGGAGAAACACCCGCAGGGGAGGGTAAGGGGGAAGAGCCCTCTCAGCTTGGCTTCACCCCCCGAGGAAGGGAAGGACGGCACCACACGCCGTGTAAATTATACATGAGCCCGCTCTGACACCTACCTGGGGCTGCATCAAAAATGAGCTTTTCAAGAGTAGCTTTAAGATGAATAGTTTTCATTTTCTTTGCTTTCCAAAATCCTCTTAGGATGTTAATGAAAATGTATTTATAAAACTAAACCTGACAATGCTGGATCAACAGCGGGGAAAAATTCCAACAAATTCAATATTGTTCTCCATACTGAAACGGGAGAGATATAACAAAAATAAGCCCCCAAACAGGCAAGATCCAACTTCTAGAAGCAGTTCAGACAATTTCATATCGGCTTATAATCGTGCCTGCAATTAACTGTGTGCATCACTCCTAATAATTTTATATTGCTCAACTAATTGCACCCACAAACCACGGAGTAATATATACGACTATACAAATTTATCTGCAATTACCTACCTGCTTAATTATTTATTTTAAACCCCACAAACCAGACCTCTGGCTAAGGCCATCTTTAAAAATCAGGGCTGAGTTTTTAAACCTCATCCTGAAAGGTGCTAAAATATTGTAGAGAAGACCAGAATCATGGACCACGGCAGGAAAAACCCAGCTTCTGTTGGGGGGGGGGGAACTACTCCTGTGCCAACCACCACGTACATTGGACTTGGAATCGGATTTATAAGTTAAAAGTCACCAAAAATTGGTTTTGATTTATTTCTAGAAGAATTCTGCGTCTGAGGACTACGCACAGCCTGTTTGCCAGGAATGGTCAAAACAGAACATGTTTGGTCACAATCCAAAGTGAATAAATTGAGGGGGAGCACAAGTGTGCGCCCGCACTCTCCTGGGAACGCGCGGCAGAAGGGACGAACGCGTTTTAGCCCTTTCAGCAAACGAAGCGATTTCTTCCCCAATGAAGATGCAACCGGTGAGACCTGATGGCTTTTACCTGGAGCACCTGGACCCTGGAACCAGAGGGGACCTGTGACACGTTCCGTGATGCTGCAGCTTCGCAGACACAGAGCAAACCTGCTTTCACCCCGCGCAGCTGAACCCCACCGTGCCAGCACCTTGTCGGGGGCTGCCCATTCACAGAGTTCCAAAACGGGCTTTTATACGAGCAGAATAAATTAATGAGATAATACGCCGGTCTCCAGACAACGCAGCGTCTTTCTGAAGTACCTCAGGAGAAAGTCTCAAATTCTAAAGCAACTGGATGAAGCAAACGGTGCTGAAAACCCAAAGCCAGAGCCAAGTTCACGGTACTCACGCTGTCCACTGCCAGAATTTTGGCCCAGATGAAGACGAGGAGCGGCCTCAGCTCACGAGCCGAGCTCTGAAGCAGCTTCAGGACGTAGGGGAAAATGCCGACAGAGAGGGCCTGGGGGGACAGAGAGAAGAGCAAACCCCGGTGAAGGGCTCGGCGTCCCCGCAGCGGCAGCGCCGGGCGCTCTGCTGAGCTGCAGCTTATTTAACCACACAGTGAGAAATTCGGTAGAAAACAATTTCATACATTTCTAGTAAAAAGGGGATCCCTGTGTATTTGTCTATTGCTCGTTTTAATCTTGGATGTCACCAGATATTTTCAGACTCATTTGGTCCACAGAGACTCAGAGTTAATCTAGCACTGGCTTTTACTCGTTACAGCCTGTGCTATTTTATGCTTCATGATACGCTGCTCTCTCCTCAGCTGGGGCCATTTGCTCTCCCAAGTAAACATATTGCAAAAGCTCAATAATTACAGTCCTCCCACTGGAAATGAAAGAAGCCTCTCGCCTTACACAGGCTTTTTACTGAGTCTTTTCCGTGGGACTAGAGACGATGCTCACAGGAGGACATGCAATGCCTGAGAATCCCCTGGTGACTGCAGCCGCCCTTCCCAGACCGCAACAGAAAGGAAATATCACCCACCCAGTTATCACCCACCCAGTCTGCCCAGTATCGCCCAGCAGGATGGCCAACTAGCACTATCAAGCAGATAAAGGCTGGAGCAAAGGCCAGTGTGGCTGACCTGAAGCTCTGCTTTGATCCTCCTACAAGTTTATAACCCTGAGGGCTTAAAATCACCTTTAATGCACAATTTTTTCCAACCACTGAGGGCTGAGCTGTCTGCAAATACTTGGAGAAGGGAGTCTTGGCTGAGATGAAGGAGGATGGTAAAGAAAACCAGTAAAAAGCCCCATCATAGAGCTATTCCACAACCAGCTGGTGGTTCATCTTCAACATCGTTATCAACAAATAGCTCCACTTACAAGAGTGTTTTAAACCGCTCCCCTGTTTAACTCTTATTTATTACCCACGCTGTGCTAGTTGCTTTCCAAAATGCAGAAGGCAGCTGCCTCCTTCTCCGAAGAGCTTATAAAATCCAGAGACCAAACAGATAAAGAAAATGATGCAGCCAGTAAGCTGAGAGCAGATGATACTCCCATGTGCTGGTTTTTGTTATTTATTTTACATGACAAACCTTCTCATTTGTCCCAGATATTTTCTCCTGTTTTGTCCCTTATGATATTTTACACTAAACTATTCCCAAGGGAATCCTCTCCTTAGGAATACGAATGAACAGCTATTTGGCCTTCTTGATTAATACAAACCCCTTTTCTTTTAGGGATGCTTTCTCCATTTCACACACATGAAGAACGCACAAAGCCACCGGTCATTTGTCAAACCCGTGGAATATCTTCCACGTCTTCCTTCCATAAATCATTATTTGTATTTTTTCGCCTATACTGAGAGAAATCAGACTTTTACAAGACACAACCTCCACGCACCAAGCTCACTGCCCAGGGACCCAGGTCCAAAAACCTTCCCAGCAGATCGAGCGCCCGCAGCCGATGTACCTGGCTCAGCAGCACCTGCAGAGAGAGGGACAACGGTTATTCCTAAAGAGGACAAAACCCCTCGTGACCGCAGAGCAAACGCAAGTGGACCTCGGAGAGTTAAATGACTCGGAACAAACTGAGCGAAGAGGCTGGAAGACAGACCCTGACCACTGAAAAGTGTCACCCCACTGAGCCCTGTCACCGGGAGGGTGACACAGCACTCTCCATCACGGTGCAGACACCCGCAGGTGTTTTCCTGGGAATGCGGCTATCCCATCTCCCCGGCATTGCTCCGCTGCTTCTCTCCGCTCCCTTCCCTCGAGCGCTGGGGTGCCTGTGCCCCACAACCCTGTTCCGTGGAAGCAGCCCCTATGGATCCCAAATATTCTCACCGCCCTTCCCCAGCAAAGCGGGAACACGACTGTACCCGCAGGGAGGATCCAGAGCTGAGGAAAAGTTCCAGCCTCCCATTTCTCAAAACAGCTCAGAAGCAGAAAAAGAGGCTTTGCTTTCCTTGGCAAATCGATGTAAGAGACTTAAGAGGGAAGCAAAAGGTCACACTAGTCGTTAATAAAAATCTCATTAAAACGGAGTCTGACAACGATAATGAGGTGGTAGTTTACTGGCTTATACCTACCCTGGTGTGAAATATTAACAGACAGACTTTCAGTTCTTCATCTCCTTAGCAGATGTAAGATATCGGAATGTACCGTTTAATCCTCAGTTTCAATTGAGGAACATCCCTCAGCATGGGTCTCGGGGAGAGAGACTCGCTGATTTACCTCCCCAATTCCATCCCCTTCCTCGGTGTTTTTCCACACTGCATATGCAAATTAAATTATTTTTCATGTTTGATATTGAAGAATAACTAAATTACGTGGCTCGTGTCTCCTGCTATGGCTGACTGATACTGAAGTTGTGCAGAGAAAGTCCAGAGGAGGACAGGAGGATGTGTTAACTCCTCTAATCGTTTCACCTCCCGATATCAGAGCTCAGGTCTTGGGACAGGTCATAAGAGAAAGGATTTTGGTCATCCTGCCCTAGTTGGCACCAGCCTACTCCATAACCTCACTGCAGGACTTGGCACGATTAACAATGTGCTTTAAAGATGCCCAGGATGGGAATAACAGGGGCAGCTGCTGGAGATTAAGGAGTAGCAGAAACCAGGGCAGGGTGGGACCTGGGGCGGCTGAACCAACAGACGGGGACACACTGGGCACAGGGTGCTCTCGCAGGGACCTGTACAGATAATACAGCATTATATCTGACCTTCAGAAAAAAACACCTAAATCCACAAACTCTGTCGTAGCTGGGAAAAACAAAAGGATGTAACTGAAGAGGATTTCCAGGTGAAGATACCAGACCCCATCTCACCGCTGCCTGCATCCCACAAGAACCTTTATCAAATTGTGTCTAATTTTAGAAGCTCCGTTTCATTATTCTCAAAACCAAAAAAGCCATCGGTCTCTCTCAGGTTTTTATATTCCCACTTCCCCAGCTGATTTGCACAATAACCTGAAGCCAAAACTGACACAAATTCGAGAGACTCGGATGAAGATGTGGGGAGTCTATGCACAATTTATGAACTTTTTGGGAAACGATGGAATTGCTACAGTCTGCAGTGCATGCCCACAGCACCGCCCCACGTCCCTCCCTGACATCTGCCCGTCACTGCTCCTAAACAGAAAGAAAGGGAAGCTAATTATGTCCACAAGTGCAAGTTAGAGATTAACCAGGACATAAGAAGATAATGTAGAAATCCAAATTTTAGCAGGAATGTCCTGACAAACCCAGGATGGAAGGAGGAGGCTGCAGCAGGGCTTTCTGTGGAGCAAGGGCACCCCTTGTCCATGTGCACTGGAGCTCGCACGGGAGGAGGTACCTCCACGAGCGTCCAGCATCTCCTCAGGCTCCTCAGGCTGCATGTGCCACCTTCTTCTTGGTGACTGCTCTCTCCTCTGCACCAGGGGCTACCTCTGGCCAACCTGCCCCACGCAGCCGCAATTCAGAACGGAAAGCAACTTCTTGAATTCAATAAAAGGCCATTTACAAAGGACCAGTTCCCTGTCCTTGACAAGTCCAATCTTTCATGGCTGGCATCACGGCCCTGGCACTCAGACACCTTCCTTCCCCAGGGGCACATCTCAAATGGGAAAAGAGCCTCCGTCAGGCTCCAGCAGCAGTCTCAGCACTCCCACGGTGTCAAAGCTAAAAGATGCCCAAAAGGGGTCTGAAATGCACTTCCTTCCCTCTCTTCATCAGTTGGCCTCTGATTCAAAGCATCTCAAACCTGTTAACAAGGAATCTTATTCCACTATGCAATTAATATGCTTTAATTATATGAATAATTACACTGTCCTAGCTCACTTTTGCTCCAGGAAGCAAAGCAGGTTCCTTTGCCAGGTGACCTCTCAATTCCACTGCAAGGTTAAGTTACCTGCAGAGCCCTCTGCTGCCAAATAACTCACTGGAAAGCAGCAAAGTTGGTGCTGGAACAGAAATCTGCCTTCCCCCATTGCAGCGACAGAGATAAACCATACGTATGTTTATCCAACCAATCTCTCCAGGCTCAGGAGGCTCAGGGAAATTATGATTTGGTCGTGCAGAGATTGATGGTGCTGTCAGTCACAGAACAAGCTGGTCGCTAACAGAGGAAGGTGAGTCTTTTCCACTTAGTGAAAAAAAATCCCATATCTTTTGTACAAGCGACTGGAACCATGTTCCTTTAAACAGGAAGACTTTTGCTACCCGGTAGACAAGAGACCACAGGTACCTTGATGAGGGTTTATATTTCTGTCAATACAAACTCCTGGGGAGGAGAGGACAAGAGCAGATGACAATTGTAATATGTGCCTTGCCATAAAATATTATTTGAAATGAGGTGTTATGTTTCTCCTGGATTTACTTCTCCTTTATACATACGAACTTTGTCTAGTCTGAGCCAATGCCTACCAGAGCTCTACATTGCTTCCAGGCATGGTCTTCTGAGACTTGTTTCTATGTTCTTGCAGCAAAACTTCAGCGTCGCATTAAAAGGAACGCTTCCCAGGCTGAACCAGACGGATAAAGAGCCATTTCCAAACTAGTTACACTGCGGTAACTTCTACTCTCTGCAAACGGAGAGGAGATCAGTCTGTGCCTGACAGAGCTGGCACCTAGGACAGGCTGAGAGAGTTGGGGTCGTTCAGCCTGGAGAAGAGAAGGCTCCGGGGAGACCTTATAATGGCCTTCCAGTACCTGAAGGGGGCTACAGGAGAGATGGGGAGGGACTCTTTATGGGGGAGTGGAGCCATAGGACGAGGTGTAACAGTTGTAAACTGAAAGAGGGGAGATTTAGATGAGATATTAAAAAGAAATTCTTTCTTGTGAGGGTGGTGAGACACTGGAACAGTTTATCAGGAAAAGTTGTGGCTGTCCCATCCCTGGAGGGGTTCAAGGCCAGGCTGGATGGGGCTTTGATCAACCTGGTCTGGTGGGAGGTGTCCCTGCCCAGGGCAGGGGGGTTGGAACTCAATGATCTTTAAGGTCCCTTCCAACTCTAACCATTCTATGAATCTATGAATCTATGAAAACAACAGAGATGTGCTACTCCCTGACGAAGTCTCGTTGCTGCAGAGCAGAGGAGGCGGCAGAGCCAGGTCCTGCCGAAGCCGCAAAGGGACTAGAGCAGGAAACTTTGCCCCGTGGGAGAGCGAGGGCGCGGGGGAAGAAAAGCCCTTTGTCTGCACAGCTCTAGGAAACACACAATCGGCTCTAATTAATCCTGTAGGAGCCCCCACGTAGTTTACGTACCCAAACGCCACCCGGCTGGTGGGGGAGCCCTGGGGGGTCACAGAGCCGGCCGCTCACCTGCAGGACGATGGGGAGCTGCTCCGGGGGGTTGCGGTTCTCCACCCCCATGGTCAGCCACACCTGGAACGCCGTCAGCTGCTCCGCAAAGAAGGGGCTGTGCTGGGGGAGCCAGAACAGGAACGCAGATTTGGGTTAAAAAAATTTAAAAAAAAGATGCGAAACAGCTAGTTTTGGCACCTACAGACTCACACAGTTTATCGTTTCCCAAAACTATTCTTTTTCATTTGCAAACATTTGCTTGAGGTTTCTTTAATGTTTACAAATTTTCCAAAGACTGACTTTAAATACGCTGGCATTCTCTAATGGAAGTGTTTGGAAAAAAAGGAGAAGGAAAGAATAGAGAAACAGGAAGAGATACCAGAAAAGGTCTCAGGGAAATCTGGTTAATCTTTTCCACAGCAGTGGAAAATCTTTTCCACAGTTAATCTTTTCCACAGCAGCAGAGAGAACAGCAGTGAATTTATCTGCTCTGCAGAGCAGTATCACTCCCGCAGCAGCACACGGTGCTGCCTCTGCCCAGTCCACAGCGAATACAATCCAAAGAACATCAAAAAATATGTCCAGCCACGTCTCAGCCCTCCCCGGCTGCCATAAACCTCTCCTGCAAACAGGTGCCCATTCAGATGCCCTGCTTTGGGCTGGAAGAAGCTGCCTCCTATTTATCAGTTTTTTAATTCAAGCCTTTTATTTAGCTCTCCATCACTTCTGACACCTGTAACGCGGTAAAAGGACTTTATACAGGCAAACAATCAGATGTGACTGAGTGCTCTGAAATGGCAAGAGTCAGGTCTCAGGGACCATTTCCACAAGAAGGGGTTTCCTCCTCACCAACAGCCGCGGCTGAATCAGACACGTGAGGAACTTAAAGTTGATTTTCAGTCTATTCCTCGAAGCAAGATGAGCAGACGTTTACAATCTTCCAAAAAATATCAACCCTTAAGCTGCAACAATTCAAGACTCAACAAAGCAAAAGTGATGCGCTGCACTGAGGCTTCACGTAATGGGTTAAACTGGGCACACAACATTTCAAGATATTATCCAACTTACCCTAAAGGCAGTTCCTTCCTCTATAATTGTAGGTAATTGGGAAAGGCAAATATCAACTGCAAGGTCCCACGCTTGCCTGAAGAAAAAGGTGAGAGAGGAAAGAGAAGTCATTACAAGTTATCCCTAAGTAATATCAAGGTAAATTTAAATTCTGATCATACAAGTCTCTGGACAGAACAGTGTTGTCCGACTGGCTTCAAAATGCTTAATTTAAAAAAAAAAAAACCCAACAAAAAACCCGACAGATATAACATAGGAAAACTATTCAGAAAACAGCGAGAAGGTCTAATCCAGTATCGTATCAGGCTGAGCGACACAAGGTGAGGGGGGTAAAAGATCCCTGGCTGAACTTCACAGAAACTGCTCCTCTCTGTAACCTAGAAAGAAGCCAGAGTGAACTCAAGTCATGTGAGATACCTGTCCTCATGCAAAAATGGATGACTTTTTTTTTTTTAAACTCGAGAAATGAACTCAATCCTGGATTAGCTCCAACCCATAATTCTCCAGCACCCACCTCTGTTCACCCCAGACCTCGCCTGCTCTGCACCCCAGCCCCGCCGGCTCAGGAGGATGCAGTTTTCCAGCATCTCCAGCTCAGGGACCCACCAGCGCCACCGCCCTCATCCTCCTCAGACACCGTGTCACCGCACACAGCCCCAGGACACCAGCTCGGTCCCCATCCAGCCCCAAGTTAGGCTTTCTGTGACAGCCTGGTCTACAAAGACTGGCTCTACACGATTCACCCCAAGGATGGAGGGATGTACACTAAACTAGAAAAGAGAAAATATTTAAAGAATTCAGCTTTTACACTTACCTACTATATTGTTTAATGGCTAAAGTATTGTGATCTACAATATTTTCTGCAGTGCATCAAGAAGAGCGTGGCCAGAAGGTTGAGGGAGGTCATCCTCCTCCTCTGTTCTGCCCTGGTGAGGCCCCATCTGGAGTACTGGGTCCAGTTCGGGGCTCCCCAGTTCAAGAAGGACAGGGAACTGCTGGAGAGGGGACAGCAGAGGGCTACAAAGATGATGAGGGGCCTGGAGCATCTCTCTGATGAGGAGAGGCTGAGGGACTTGGGGCTTTTTAGTCTGGAGAAGAGAAGACTGAGGGGGGGATCTGATCAACACCTATACATACCTAAAGGGTGGGTGTCAGGAGGATGGGGCCAGTCTTTTTTCAGGGACAGGACAAGAGGTAACGGGCACAAACTTGACCATAGGAAGCTCCATCTAAACATGAGGAGGAACTTCTTTCCTGTGAGGGTGGCAGAGCCCTGGAAGAGGCTGCCCAGGGAGGTGGTGGAGTCTCCATCTCTGGAGACATTCAAACCCACCTGGACATGTTCCTGTGCAACCTGCTCTGGGTGGACCTGCTCTGGCAGGGGGTTGGACTGGATGATCTCCAGAGGTCCCTTCCAACCCTGTATCATTCTGTGATTTCAGTGTTACAGTTATTACAGCACATACATTGCGTACAGTGGCCAAGGAACATGTGGCTGATTCAGTGCAAAGACACGTGCCAATGGGCTGCTGCAAAATGCTCACAAACTGAAATAAACACATTTGGTCTGCAAAGTTCCTAAAACACGTCTAAAAAAGTGAAACGGTTTCTTTTTACCCCAGAAGCGATTATCCCTACTCTATCCATGTTCTGGGCACTTTTCATTTTAACACATGAATTTATGCACTCTGAAAGGCAAAGGAGTTAAACCACCACCCGCAGGGTTTCTTACACAAAAGAAACTCATTTACTCTCCAGACACATTTGCTCTTCCATGGCTCGTGGCCATCGTGTGTTAACATCAATAGGCTCAGCAATTTTTCCTCTCCCAGGAACATTTGCAGACATAAGGCCATAGGTGATAATCAATACAGTGTGTTTTAGTCACCTGCTCTAATAAGTCCTTAAATCACTCTGTTTGGAGTCAAACAAAGCCTTCCATTAGAACAACTGCCGAGCAAAATCCATCCCATTAGCCCAACCGGCAGCTGTTCTCAGCCCAAAACAATCCCTCCAATTAGATGGAAAAATAAACTATAAAGCTCCTGCTTTTTTTTTTTACCTATGGATTCAAGAGATGCAGCTTGTTTTAGCTGCCCCAGACTCCGTCCCTCTGCTTCACAGCACTCACCTTCCACTTGACAATATGCTGCCAATATAATTAAGAGGTAATCAAGAGATAATCAAAGCACGGGCAACAAATGCTTCCCACGTGCTCAATAAAGACCTATGCTGGAGACAAAATGTTTACGCAGAGCTGGTGAGGGAGAGATTTACTCCTGGTTCAGGCAGAGGCATAGTCAATTAGTGCAAATATAATTTTACTTCAAGCAAAGAATGAATATTTCTGACTTTCAGGTTTCTTGGAGGAACGGGCAATAACACCTAAAGAAATTCTCCAAATGTTAGAAAATGTCAATACATAGTGCCTTTGAGAAAAGTTTTACTACACAAGAGAAAAACGGCTTAGAGATCAGAGGCAAAGGGTCTTATTCAGGCTGCCTACGAAAGGATTCTACGTGGTGATGATACTGCAGAGGAACTGAGCTAAGGTGCTGAGCTCCTCAGTCATTTTAGGTAAGAAGCACCAATACTGCTACACAAGTGTCCAAATCAGCCCCGCAAGGTCAAATCTCAAAGGTTTTAAGTGTTACCAGAAAGAACAAATGAAGATTTTAAGAGATTTTAGTAGATTAAAACAAAAATCTCTTTTTATGCTTCTAAAACCAGGCCATTAAAAATCAATGAAGCCACGTAGCCAGTGTTACTCGGCCCTTCAAAAGAGTAACCACCACCAGCACATCCTGACCCCAGCACCCATCACAGCCTGGAGCTGCCGAGCCACCTTGCCCGTGGGAGACTCCAATCAATCCAGCACTTCCAAGGATTCTCCAGCTTTCCCACGATGCTCGGGAGGCTTTAGGCTGCACACGAGCTGCCACAGAGGTAACTCACCACGCTGGCAAGACAGATGACGGCACTAAACAGGCTTTATAATAATGAGAAGATTCAAAACAAGCCACAAGTGACTGGTGAAGGACTAAAGCCACGGAGTAAAGGAAGAGGAACAGAAGGGGAAAAACGCTTGTACAGTCACGGTGAAAATACTGGCTGGCGGTAGGGAGGAGCAGTGATTGACTGTTCCAACACGCCAAGGGGAAGCAGAAAGGTGGGCGCTTGCAGACGCGCTCGCGGAACTAATATTGCACGTTAGCACACAAACAAGAGATAAATTAGGGAGCAGCAGGGAACAGGGACAGGTGGCCTTGCATCCCAGAAGTGATTTATGAAAGCCAGCCTGAGAGATCGCTACCTCTCTGCCTCCTGGGCGGAGGCTGCTGTTTGCAGAGCGCTTTGGGAGGTTTGTTTCCCCACGCTGGGTGCAGAAAGAGCCAGGAAACATCTTGGCATCGCTCCTGCCTCCTCCCTCCGTCCCCATGCTCTTCCAACGGCCCGGCAGGCCTCCTTGCGAGAAGATGACACTATGATGCATTCACCGGGCAATGCCCTACTGAAATATTCCCAGGGCTTCAGCTCCACTGCACTATGCTACTAAAGAATGTAGTAGATAGGCTCCATCTATCTCCCCCCCTCAGCCCAACACCAGTTTCATCCCAGCAGGACTGTTTAAACTTTATTTAAACTATATTATTGATGGTTTTTAACGTTCTCTCTTCTTCTGGAAAAAGTCTGTATTCTATTGCACCGCACATACATCAGTGGGAATGAGTATCTGGCGCTGGGACAGTCGTGCTGAGAAGCAACCAGAGAGAAGTTGAAGCCACGCGTAGTCCTGGGGCTCAGGCACCGGGACATCTGCTTGGTTTGAATTGTATTTCTGGAACTGTTAAATATTTCAAGTATGTTGGACAAGATTTTTCACGTTTGCTTTTTTCTGCAAGTACAATTCAACGACATACTCCGTTCGATTGAATTTTCCCGATTTCAGCCTGAATTCACCTGTTTCAGTGACACGGTGACCTCCCTAAGCCTGCTTTAGGGGAGACAGCTGGGAAGCTGCTCAGACACGGCTATTTTTAACATATATTTATTGCTATGAATATTTGTTACAACGATGAAATCCTCCTTTCTCCGACCAACGCATTCCCCGGCTCCAGCCGCAACTTAAAGCACACGCTTCGCTATTTTTGTCCTCCATTTCTCCCCATTATACTATTTGTAGTCTGTTAACGGGGCTTGGAGACGTTAAGACTAACACATAGACACGCACAAATCTGGTGAAATAGGCAGCGTAATCTGAATTAAGCTGATCCTTCAAATGTCAAACAGTCCCAAATACCCTCTCAAACAGTCGCTTTCTTCTTGCTGAGCTCCTGAGTCTTTCTGGGGAGCTAAATGAGCCTCATTTCTCCGTAAATCGCCGAGCAGCCCTGCATCCGTTCTCCACGCTCCCACGGCCTTGAGAGACTCCGGCTCCTCTCCTACCTGTAATTGGGTCGCTCTGTTATGGGTTTCTTTTCAGCCAGAATTTCAAGCTTGTTTTATTTCCAGTATGTTATGACTTTCTTTCTACTAGAATTTCACGGTCGGCGTATACACTATTGCAATATTTCTATTACGGGCAAATCGTAGCTCTTCCAAAGCATAATTAAGGTACTTTGTTTTTAATATATGACCTATGTTAGGAACTATTTCCAAACACATTATTAGGTCTTTTCAAAGGCTGTGAATATAACTCGCTGCCAACAGCAGTAATGTATAAACCATAATCCATCACAGGGGGGATCAAGATGCTGACAGAGCATCAGGTCTCCTATTCTTACTGCACAATAGAGGGAACGGCTCTGGAAGCTGAATAGCAGAGCCAGTCAATCAATAGATATTAATATTAATACTTTTATTATAGCAATGCCTGCAGCAGCCAAGAACCTACGGCGCGAGGCACCACGCAAATACAAACAGCTCATGCCCAGAAGGGTTTGTGCCGAAGCAGCTAAAACAGAGAAAGGCAAGAGAAGTAAGAAAGCCAGGAAGGAGTGAGCATGTCAGAGCTTACCAAGCAGGGCAGGGTCACGGGGATCAGCTCTGCCGATTCCCAAACAGGGTGCCCTTCTCGGTGAAGTAAAAAGATTGACAGACTGTGGGTCAAATTTTCCCTCAAAAATTAAGTGTTCGTTTTTCCTCCATTGTTCAGGTAAAAAGGATAATTAACAGAGCAGGGAGCAGTGGTCTCCCAAATGAATTGACTAGAACGACAATCTAATAGGACTAAATTTTTAAAAGTTGTCTTCACAAGGACTAAACCAAAAGGAAGAGCAGCTCCTGCCTCCAGCAGCCTCAGCGCTTCCCTTACAACCACGCCAGATCCTCAAACCACGAGACGTTTGAGCGTGGCTTGGGGAGAATTGTCAAACGAGCAGAGACAAAGGTAAGGAAAAGAGATAAAGAGGAAATGTCTGAGAAGGGGCAGGTGTGACTGTTCACAAGGTAAACTGATCTGCAGAACGGCTCGTGTCTGTAACAGCAAACACACACGTGAATCCTGTGTTACCGTTGTGAATGGAGGAGCAAAGCCCAGGAAGCAAGAGGAGCACCCAGAGGACAATATATGCCTATATGTACCGGAGAAGCTCAAACATCACACCATGCCTTAGGCTGCAAGCAACAACCCAAACCCGAGTCGGGAACGCACCCTCGGTGCACATGGGATCCCAGTAAAAGGCAGGAGGCCCTAAACCAACCCAAATCAACAGCCCAGAAAGCACCGGAGAGGGGAGGAGGAAGGGTGAGGAAGTCCCCTGAAGTCAGATCCTCGAGGAGCAGGGGCTACACATGCCAGAGCCACTATTTGCAGTCATTAAGCATTTATAACAGGGCAGGAGAGAGCCCTGGCGGGTGTTCTTGCCCCTCACTTGCAGACCAAACCACTGCTGACACTTTCCTGGACTCACTCCCCCAACACAGTCTGACGTCAGAAATCTATGAAAAGTCCCCATAAAACAGCCATCAGCAAAACTCTGCTGTCTCATCCCCCACCCAACGGTGCAGATGGAGAGTCAATGTGACCGTCAAATCCCATGGTTTGAAGTTCCTGTTCTTTTCTGGGCTCCCTTGGCCAACTCTCCTGCCCTCCAGCCCTATCACCCAGTTTATCTGAACAGCAAAGTGGGTTTGGAGGTTTCAGATCAGGGATCCATTGGAAAATTCTTGAATGAAAGGTGATAAGTACGTGCAGATGATTATTTTCAGAAAATGTTTAAGCGAGCCCTAAATTAGTTTCTAAATCTGTCCTTACTAAAAGTTCATCATAATCAACTGAGCCACCTCTGACCTGAGTGGAATTTTCCCCTTTGCGAGGTTTGCTTTAAAGTGCACATTTTTTTGGAGGACAATGAATAAAGTGTGTCAAGGGATTCTCTGCTCCCTTGCTGTCTACTTTGCTAGTGTTTGGGATTCACGAGGAATTTTCTTTAGGAATTTCTGCTTCTTCTGGTAAATCTCCATAAGCAGCAGCAGTGCCATTATCCCGTGGCGTGATCTGAGGGGCTTTGCAAAGAGATTTGCACACCGTTGTGCGCCAGGAGAACTATAGCACAAGCAAAGAAAAGAACGTGTTTCTAGAGTCCGTGATGCCACCACACAGGTCTGTGAGAGACACAGAACGGGATCCAGGTCTTCCCAGTTCCGTTCCTGAGGTTCGGCTCGTGGATGGCAACACCAGCTCCGAGTCAGGTCACACTCCCATAGGGAACCAGAAATAGAGGCTTTTAATACGCTGGCAATAAGAATGAATTAAATTCCCATAAGAAACTGGAAATACAGGTTTTCAATATGCTGGCAATAAGCAAGCTGTAAATAACTTCAGAAATTTACTGGTTTAATTTTAAAATTTCAGTAGAAACGTGTTCTGTTCTACTGCAACTGGAAATGCACAGTTCTACGGCTCAAGCTCTGCCACATCCCCTGACAACAGCATCTGAAAGACACCACGGGAACTCCAGTGGTTTTTCTGCTCTTCACTTACAAATGTCCCAGTCCCTCATGTGACACAACGATAAAACAACTCACCAGATTTACAAATGACTGAAGCGATTTTCCTCAACGGCTGCTAATCCAACACTTGAGGACTGCCATGTGCAAACGCTACCTTGAGTGAGGCTGCCTGATCGCTAATAATTCCACCCGAATTCCCCCCGTGTCCCCCTTGCTGTTCCGTAACCCAAGGAGCGCCGCGTTCCGGTGACAGCTCCTGATGCCCACAGACACGGTGGGGCTCCCGCTCGGCTCCCCAGGGAACCCGGGCCCTGGCACCTGCACTCACCCACGCTGCCATCAGATTTACACCGACCATCATCCCTTCCTGCCTCCTCTACGTTTCTTATCCTCCAAAATTTCATGGAGGAAACTTTTCAAAAGGATTTTGAAAACGCAGGCAAATGAAGCCCCCTCAGCTACCTCTGCCCATCACTGCGTTAGCCCTTCAGCAGTGACCTGGCTCTCATCTTCTCCAGGAGCTACGTTAGCTTGGTACCACTTGGTACTTGGCCAAATTTTCTACTCTTTTATTTCTTGATCATACTGAATAAAAAACCTGAAAGCAAGCATTTTTGTTATTCCTGTTATTATTTTTATTATTCATGGGACATTCGTTTGCTAGTCAAAACCCTATTTAAGAGCTTTTCGATAACTGTGCCACCTCCATTGCTATTAATCATCTTAAAAGCAACAGTAGAAGCAGACGAACTCTGCAGCAAAAACATTCTTCTATTTCAGCGACGCAAGTTAAGAATTTTTCCCTCCCCACTCTCCACAGTCACAGGTCACCAGCTTTTAATACTTTGCGGGAAATAAAGTATTTCTTTTCTGTTGGGAGTGAAGGAAGAACCGACGCTTCTGTATTAGAGAATCACACTATAATTGTGTACGCACAGAGACGAAATACGTTTGGAGGTATTACGCTGCCACGTGCTCTTTCATTTTTGATCCACCGACTGAATGAGCAAAGCACTGTGGAGATTTAAACAGTAACACTCTTTCCTGACTCCGGTGCTTGAAATCCCCCGGGGGCTCTCACTTACCACATGGCGTGCATGTAGGTGGGCGGCAGGCGGGGGCTGCTGACGGGGGTGCAGTTGTAGGATCTCATAATCCTTTCTGCCAAGAGAAAGTTCCGAAATAAACTGGCCACGAGCAGGTCTTGCCTGAACAGCTTCTGGAAAAGATCTGCAAAGAGATCCCACGAATTACTAGATGCACATCTTTGTAACTTAAGTACCGTAGGTAATATGCAAAAATAATTTAAAACATAAAAACATGTTAATATTTTATACCAGTAACAAGGAATCTACAACAGTTTTGCAGGAACATGATATGACAACTATTAAAAGCAAATCCTGCCTTCTGAGTGCCCTTAAAGCATCGCAGTTACTCTCCATTTTATGTTTACACGATTAAATACTTTCACCTCAGGTTCTTTTTTGCCTTTTCTGGATAAAATTCCTCTTTTGGTGTTTCACTTAAACTCAGCCTGAGTTTTTGGAACTGACTGAGGGAGGAAAGGACCTCTGGGTACTGTTCAATCAAGAGCTACACACCCGTTACCTGGCAGCTCGACGGGCTTACGAGAAGCCAAAATGAATCCTAAAAGACAGCAGATGTGCCATCTTTTAGAGAGGCCAAGAAGAATTGATGCTGCACTGAGCGTTAGAGAGCACAGTTGGAAAACCGTTCACAAATGTGGCCACCCCGTGCTCCAGAAGCACGAATTCACAGCAGAAAGGGGTAGAGAAATGGGATGAAGTTACTCGCGGGACACAGACGGCCTTAACAGCAAAGAGCAAACCACCTTTATTTATGATACTAACAAAGGCTGGAAGAAAACAGATTGCTCTTTACAAATACAGTAAGAAAGAAAATTATTCAAGCGAAAGCAATCATGTTGACAGTAGAAATAAACCTGTCTGGTTTCTAATGATCAGGGTGCTGAAATGCTTCTGGTAGAAAAGAGGGAATGTAAAATATTTAACTAGCCTTAAGGTTCAGGCTGATCTGTTTTTCTCAGTATCAGGCTTTAATTTTCTCCTTATTTCAGGGTCTCATTTGTCTTATTCTTCATCCTTCTACTTTGAATAAGCAACACTCCCCTTCTGATGAAAACTCGATTCCCCTGCCCGAGCCTTACCTCTGGGCAAGACGTTCCAGGCAATGGTGTCTGTGATGGCGGTGAAGATCCAATTCAGCTCCCCCAGGGGAGTTCTCCGGTCATTCAGCCTTCCTGGAATCCTGCAGGTGGGGAAAAAAAACCAAGTAGGTTTCCTATTAAGTTTATTTTTAACCCTAAGCCTTAATCAAGGCTCCCAGTGGATGGAGGGGATTTTGCCTTGTGTCACTGAGACTGACACTAGAATGTTTTGCCTAATATTCACATTTTGGCATTCACTTCAGCTGCTTAAAAAACAGGACACGCAAACTAGAGAAGATGCAGAAAACAATGTTAAAAAAAAATAAAAATAGGGAATGATGTCATACAGTGAGAGATTTAAGATCATTCTATCTACGCTACCAAGGAACAACTTGAACATTGTGGATAAACACCTACAGGAGCGAAAAAACTTGGTGCCAACAAATACTTTACACAAGTGGAGAAAGCAGGAAGAGCACTTGACCATTGAAAGAAAGGGAAGCGATTCAGACTTCGTCTCTCAAAGGCTCGAGGCACATGCACTTCAGAGGAGCAGGAGATATCTGACCCTTCTGAGGAGTAACCTGGTAAAATTTTGTAGCCCGAGATAAGCAGAAGGTCAGAGCTGAGAAACAGGCTCCTCTGGGCTTAACATTTATTATTGGAAGCATCAATACAGAGACAGCAGCTTGATGGAAGCAGAATTGGTGAAGGTGGAACAGCAACGTTCTACCACAAATCCTGCTGTTCCCAGGGCCAGGATCTTAGAATCATAGAATTGTCGAGGTTGGAAGGGACCTTTAAGATCATCGAGTCCAACCATCAACCTAACTCTGATAAAAAACCATCACCAAACCATGTCTCTAAGCACTATGTCAACCAGTCTTTTAAATCCCTCCAGGGATGGTGCCTCAACCACTTCCCTGGGCAGCCCATTCCAAGGCTTAATAACCTTGCTTTTGTAGACTGATAAGTCACTCAAATTTATTTTGTCCAGGAACTGAACAAAGATCTCATACCGCATTTGTTCATCTGCAATAAGACGTAAGACTGGAGCAACCAAACCCCTACGTGGCTCAGAGCCAGCACACACCACACTACTTAAAGGCAGGCAGCTGTAAACTGTTCTTCAGTATCTCTCAGCTTCTGTCTCCATCCTGATCAGCTTTCCTAAATATGCTTTCTAATTCTTATTTGCTTCTCACAAAAGCAAAAACAAGAAAAAAGAAGAAAAAAACCCTCAAAACTCCAGCCAGCCAACAAGCCAAGCCCAATAGCCTTGTCCCGGGCTCGGATGCTCACACCCAGCCCTGCACCCTCCACCTCAGCTCTTTTCCCCTTAAGAGAGTATCAGCGAGAGGACGGGGAAGTTTCAGAAACCTGCACCCACCCAGATCCCACGAATCTGATCCCAACACAAGCCTGGTTCCCTCCTGTAACAGGTTTTCAAATGCTACCAGCATCCAGACAAACTACATGAAGCAAGTGCTCTCTCTATGGCAACTTCTTCCTCTGGTACCCACAGCAGCGTTATCGCCAGGCAGGTTCAGATGAAGCCTATTCCCTTGTACAAATACAGTTTCTAAACCAGCTAGAAATTAGCATCTTATAAAAAATTCCTGTCTGTCTCGATATCAGAGGAAAAATATACATCTCCGAAAGTGTTTGTTAAGTGATCCCCCAGAGCAGGCGGAAGGAACACGAGGCCACCCCACTGCTCCGGAGAGGATTCACGTCAATATTTGCATTGCAGAACACCCTCTGCAGCAAAACAGCGGCGTTCCCTAAGTCAGAAATTTATTAATTAGAAACCAAAGCGCTCCTCGCTGAGGTTCCCTAACAAGCCAAACGAATGGCCGCTCTCAAGCCAGTTTTCAGTGGAAATCAAAATAGGGTGTTTCAGGGTAGAGTTTGAATCTTTACAGCAGATGGAGGGTTCTGTGCACAGTTCATGCCACATTCTCTTTATTAAATGCAGCTCGTGAGCTGATACAGATCTTACTGATGGCGTTAAGCAGGAATGACAGGCTGGAATCCAAAGCTGCTGCTCGCAGCCCAACCTCCGAAACCTCTTTGTGACTTGAATACCTACTTTCTCAGGGAAGAAGGTATGCTTAGCTTTGTGTTTAAAGACTTAAAGTCAGCACTATAAATCGGCAGATAAAAATAAACACAGCGTATTTTCTGTTCCTGGATGGGACTACTGGAACTCCTACCCCAGAAACCGGAGGACAGTTTGTAACACTCTAATTAATGACAAGCTGTGACCCGGGGAAGGGATTTTAACACGGTGTTACTCAATGACAGCGGATCTTAATCATCTTTGAGAATTAAAGCTTAAACTTCCAAAGGCAAGAGGAGAACGATTCCTAACTCTGGGATTGCATTCAAACACACGCTGAAGGCAGGGACAGTTTAACAACCACCAGTTAAACACAGCAGACAAATTCCATCTCCACGCACTGGAATTCAGAGGTACCAACCTCCCACCCCAGTGAGGGGAGCTAAATCCCAGTAAGAGCACACCACCACATACTGGAAAGGCACAAGAGAGACACACAGCAATCTCCTGTTTGTTTCTTCACACACTTATAAAGATTTATTTGAAATAATTAGTTATGCTTCTTTTTTCCCCTGCTTTTAAACATCATCTTAAAGATGCAGAGTTGTTATTTTTGCCGAGTTCCACTACACAAATCTACTTAATGTCATTTTTTAGATGAAATATTTTGGGGTGTGTACATTTCCCCGGTACAACGTCCTCTTTCAAGTCCATCCTGTGGCTATGAACCAAAGCCTCTTTTAACGCCTGCCTGGCCCTGCACCCCCATCACCAGAACGCCGCACGGATGCGGAAGGTATTTCCCCCCGAGGAGTGTTGCTGTCGCTGGGATCACTTCTCCCGGCGTCTTTCACATCACGCTTTGACAACCAGCGAGAGCCTCTGCCGGGGAGGACAAAGCAGATCTCGTTTGTAAAAACTACCTTTGAGGGAGGGGAAGAAAAGAGAGAAAGGGCAGCGCTGTCTCAGCCGCTCGCTGCAGTTTAACATCTCTGGACTCTCCATTGCTTCTTCCATCACCTTCCTGACAGATGCCTTCCCAGAGACCTAAATCACAGCACTCCACTGTGAGCAGCGAGGACTACAAAATGTCAGGGTCACTGGGGAGCTCACGCGAGGTGTAACCAGCAGTGTCCTTGTCAGAAATTTAGCAAAATCCCATGAATCACTTCAATTACAGGGGAAGCATTTACTGCAAAGGATGCCAGGTTTTCCCTTTGGATGGGCTCCACCGTTACCTCTGCTTTTGGGGTATAATACAGATAACATCAGGATACACAATATCATCAGAAAACAAGATCACAGAATCACAGAATGATACGGGGTTGGAAGGGACCTCTGGAGATCATCTAGTCCAACCCCCTGCCAAAGCAGGTCCACCCAGAGCAGGTTGCACAGGAACGTGTCCAGGGGGGTTTGGAATGTCTCCAGAGAAGGAGACTCCACCACATACCAAGATGCTCGGTACCAACTGATACTTGTGAACATTCACAATAATTCTAGTTTGGGGAAAGAAAATAAGATAAGTAAATCTCACTTTTCATCTTTCAGGGAAAAAAGGGGAGAGCGTGTATCACAGCAAACGGCGTAGGGATGTTTGTGGTGTGCATCTCTTGGAGCATCGAGAGCTGCTCAGCCGGGACCATCACAGTTAACGTGCTCAAAGACAATGGGACCATCACAGTTAATGTGCTCAAAGACAATGGGACCATCACAGTTAATGTGCTCAAAGACAACGTGTCCTCATCACAAAATAACGGGTACGGGAACGACACAGGCGTGATTGGGCTCCTGGAACCTTGGCAAACTACTTGAGAAAGACAAAACGTTTGAGGTTCTTAAATTATTTGTTGGAGAGTGCTGTAAAGCTTTGTACACTCGTGTTCAGTCCTGTCATCTCTCGGTACAAGGATGTGAAAGAAGTGTTGCCATGAAAACCAGCCTTTGGAGTGTGATCTTCCCTTTGTATTTACAACAGGCTTTGCCTACACTAGGGACTGATACCCTGTAACAACGGTGATAAAAATTAAATACTCCATTTCAATAAAAACAGATTTATTATGGAACAGAAACTTTTCAAAATAACATCTTCAATAGCAAAGTTTTTCTTCAGCTCAAGTGCTAATGAGCCATACGTTACCAACAGGCAGAGGATCCCTGCTACACCCTGGCTAATAACACTTCTTAAAACACTCACCTTCCAAAATACGCTCTAATGCCTTCAACTGAATTTTCTAGAAGAAAATAAAGGGGCTGAAAGCTGCCTAACCTAGCTCTAACAGCAAACTAAGAATTATAGTTTTCCTACTGTAAATAAAAAAAAAAAAAAAAAGGCTGCAGTATTTCAGAATTTGAACCAGCACATAATTGATTAAATATCAGCAGAGACACTTACGGTGTGGCAGCCGTGACGGCACAGCCCTGCCATGGCGAGACCAGGGTCCTGCCAGCATCACAACCATCCTCCGCCTTCGCCTGCCCTCAGTCACCCACCCAAGAAGCAAGAGATCTGTCCCTCTCTGGTCCTGCTGGAAATAACAGAACTTTTCTCTTTTCACCAAATGCCTTTCTCCACCTAGTTATGAATCTTGGTGATTTCTGCCAAGCCCAGATACCCACAGCCCCGTTCGTGTTCCCTCGCACCGGGCAGGCAGGGGATTTTTCGAAGGCAATGTGGTCTCTTGATGGAAATACGACTGCAGTTTAGCATTTGGCCTTATTTGCTAACCCTGCAACAACAATTTTGTGTGTTTAAACACGAGCACAGTCAGAAAATTTGTGACCATCCTTTGACAGGTTTTATCCTTATGCCTTCCTCAAGCAAACCATCATTTCCAGGCATTTTCCACACTGTTTCAGCCCCAAGCAGGGCCGGGTGGGCTCTGCATCCCCCTTTTCCCATGACGGAGCCTCGGTCCTCCCAGCCCCAGCGGAGAAGGCGGCACTAGCAAGGGACTGGAGTAGCTGGAATTTGCTACTGGGATCACTGGGGGAAAAAAACTGAAAAGATGATACTACCCAGCTGCTCTCCTTCCCCTGCCCTCCCATGTACCATCCTGAAGGCAGCTGGTTAGCCCCGTTCTGAGGGTGTGCACCACAGGTATTTCTTATATCGCAGCATAATTTCTACATTTTCCCCAATTACACTACTTTTGCTGGGCGGTATCTTGGGATTTTATTTTCTCCTACTTCATCTTTAAATTGGCTCCTACTCAACCATTACTCATCAATAATCAACAGACATTAAAACATTAATAATTTCCAGTCCGTGACATTCGACAATACTTAAAGTGGAAACGGAATTAATTTTAGTCCCAAATTTGTCATTTCTAGCGATTTTTATAAATGGATTTTGTGCCGGTGAGTGACAGCCCGGAGACGGGCTCTCTGCTTTCCAACAGCAGCAGCAGCACACGCTGCAGGGAGGGTTTCTCCCACACCGCTGCTGCCTGCGTGACTCAGGGGTGACATTCAGAAGAGGTCTTTTGTCACAAACCCCTGACAGAAGGGACCCGGCTCCTTTAGCTGTGAAGGTGAATTGTGGTACCACATTCAGGGGATCGTTTGGAAAGACCGTCTTTTAAGCGCCCCCCCCCCAGAAGCACGAGCAGCTCCCAGATCACCCAGATGTTTTTTCAGACAATTCAGAGAATTCCCTCCCTCTGCAAAATGGACCCAGGGAGAAAAAAATCCCTGAAAAATGATAGGCTGGTCTTGTTCTCCTGAGAATGGGATTTCAGGAGAGGAGGCCCCTAAATATAGATGACAGCATCATTGTACATCGCTGGTTCTGGACACCCAGCTTTGTTTTCCCACCCTACACTGAGATAAACCATTCCTTAGGATTTTTTCCAATATTTTTTAAAAGCAGAACAAAGTCCCAGCGCATGTCGCTCAGCAGCCACACAACACATGCCAGCACAGAGGACAGGGCAGCTTGTGACCAAGCAGAAAAGACCAACTGAGGCAGCAGGAACACCCGGCACTGATGCTGCCACGAAAGAGTCTCATGAAGCATCAGCTGGATGTTCCTAAATTCCTCGTACTCCACCAACATCATTTTCCTTCCTTTTTTCTTTGCATTTTACTGCCTGGCTCCAGCAAAGATCTTTATTTCTAAACTAGGGAGTATTTTGGCCTCATCTCAGAAGACCTGTAATATAAACGCACGTCAGGATACAACACACGTTTGTTCATCAGGACGTTGCTTTAGCCCAGACAATTAGAAATCTGAGCCCTTCAAAGAAGGAGCAGCCTAATTTCATCTCAAAATCTGCAGCTTAATTGCAATATAAACTCTTTTCCCAGTTTTAAAGACGATTAAATTATAAATTATAATATACACATAAGCAACCTAGGAAGTATTCTAGGCCTATCTTGAGACTGTAATAAAAAACATGTGTTTTCTATAATTGATATATGTTGCAGATTATGGTGATGAGGTTTAAATATTTGATATCCACAGAAAGCGACTTCTGGCACGCCTCCCACGAAGACAGCCTTTAAAGAACACGTGTGTGCTGTGGTATCACCAACAGGAATCAAGAATACTGAAGAAAATTCTTTTTTTGGCCAGTAAACCATTATTTAAAGATTATTTAACCCTCTGCAGCACATCCGAGTGTTCAGTGAAGCCAACTCTTGAGTGACCAGGCTCAGACCTTCACTGACCCTCCCCATATGTTCTTTGATGAGATACACTCTTGTAGCAGTATGTTAATTGCAATTAACGTAACGCAGTCGTTGTTCTGGAACACATTTATCCCGTGGCCTGAGGTGATCTCAGTCCCGGCCGATGATGAGCCCATGGGTTCAGAAGGAACTTCAGGTCACCTTTGCTGAGACGACCAAAAAAGCCCCCCCCTTCACTGTTTGAACAACAGCAGGGACCTAGCCACCTTCCATCGCTAAATAGCTTTTAACTTCAGGACCATCTAAGGGTCTCATGGAAAGGCCAGGTTAACCCCTGGGAGGTTTCCTTCCTCTTCTCATCTCCTTAACACCAGACCCCACCACTGGGGACCGGGGACGCGCGGGGCCGAGCCCCAGCACAGCCCCAACTCCCGGCTCCGCTCACTTTATGGGCACTGCTCATTCCAGCAGCGCACAGCGAGGCAACAAATGACAAATACCGTGGGTACGGGCTCCGCGAAAAGCTCTCCAAAGAAACTCCCTCGCACAGAAACAAGAGAAATGCTAGAAATAATTAGGAAATTAAGGGCAACGGGGAAAAAAAAAATAAATTATTAGCTTACTTCTCTATTAAATCCAGTGTGACTCCTGGCACCAGTCTGACACTCTTCTGCATACAGAACCTGGGGAGAAGAGAATAAAAATAAAACACACTAATTGAATATTTAATGACGAGGTTCTGTGGAAAGAATATGGAAGAAGGTTTCTTTATTACAGTGTTTCTGCTTTTAAAATGGTGTTTGGGTAGAAAACTTTGCCACGGCATAATAAGAATCAAACAAGGCCCTCAATATTTGTCACACTCATGATTATGCGGCGATTTCCATCGTCAGGTGTCAAAACTGGGGTATTGTAACTGTCACGGTGACAAGTTTTCCAACAGGCAGCAGGGGGGGAGAGGGCTCGGAGTCCCCCGGCTGGGTCCCTCGGGAGCAGCAGCGACACCGGAGCCAAGCGGAGGATGCTGCTGGAATAATGATCAGCGTTGGCTGCGCTTCCCCGAGGAGATCGGGCGCCGCAGGAGGGGAAGTGAGCGCGGGAGGGGATGAGGGATGCGTCAGGTTCAAACACCCCAGGTATTTAATTAAAAAAAATGCTGACTCTGTTTCCTCAGCATCACAAATCCCTCTCCCTCAGGCGGGGTGGCCCTGGGGATGCAGCGTCCCACCGGTGCTGCCTTGGGGACCCCCAACGAGCACAGGGAGGCAGCACGATGTCCCCCCAGTGTCCCAGTTCTCGTCTCCCTCCTCCAGAGCTCCCGGGGACACCCTTTGTGGCCCAGAGGACAGAAGTGGGAAATAACAGATCTGGGAAGAAAAAATAGCAAATCCAACTTGATAAATTACTTCCTCAGTGATATCACTACATCCCCAGCCCATTTCCCCAGCATTTCAGAAATCCACTCTCTGTTTAATGAAGGATTTACCCATCAGAGTAAGAGAAATTGGTGTTTAACCCTGAACAGAGACCTCTGCGGGCACCAGGAGCCTCCGGCTGCCCCCATGCCTCCTGCCACCACAGCCACGGTACCCGCACCCGGAGGGCTCTGCCCCAGGGAAAGGAGAGAACAATTACAATGGGCAGAGCCCATTTTTGAAGTCTTGAGGACCCTCCAGTTTTCCTGTGGCACCCCCCACGCGCAGGACATCCATTCCTGCCAAGAATAGGGACGGGCTCTGAAAAGCTACGTGGTCTCCAGGCTGCTTTCCTGCTGTGTCCGCCATCCATCATTCAAAAAGAAAGTCGTAAAGCTATCTGTGAACACTACAGTGGGATCCCTATACATTCCGCTAAAATATAAAAATCTTACAATGCTGCTTTAGAGGACCAGGCAGGGAAATACCCCTCTCAAACAAATCCCGCAAGCAGGATTCAGGCCGGCAGAACTGGGTCGCTGGAATCAGGCTGGATCCCCATGGACTGAGGATGCCACAAGATTCCCAGCGCCTCTGCACTGCCACGTATCTGCAGGAGGATACAATGGGGCCAGCACAACTCCGTGCTCTTACCCATTTGCTTTCTGTAAGGAGAGTTCTGCCTATCACCGTGCCATGCGGTGTTTTGTATTTACTTCGGAAGCCTCACCCGAGCCAGGATTTGCCCTCACCTCACTCACTCAGCCGTATTTTAACGGCCTAGAAATTAAGAGAGCAGCGCTGCATGCTGTTCCAATAAAACAACACCAAAAAACCGATGAGCATCCTCCCCCTGCTCCGCAGAGCCGGGCTCCTTGGGCTGAGAGCTGCTGAGCAGGAGCAGAGCGTGATCGCCATGGGGCAAACAGACACATCAGCCTCCTTTTTGCCAGGATTTCTCTAAGCACAAGGCTTTTGGTTACAGCCTGTTGGATTAGAAGCAGAAAATTCAGGACACACAGAGGAGACCTGCCAGCGTGCCAAGCGCTTCCCACAACTTCTGCCGCCGCAGGATGCTCTGAGGGTCACTGTAAACAGATATTTTCCCATCCAAGCGCGTTCTGCCGCTGTCGTTTAGCACTTCCCCGGGGAGCTGCTGGTACAGCACCGCGGGCAACATGTAAATAAGCTTAGATATCAGCTCTTTCATTTGAGCTCATGGCTCCTCAAAGAGAACAACACAAAACCAGCCTGCGTTTGACCAGTGAACCCCCTCTTTCTGCCCTGACCGTGGATGTGTTGGATACCCCCCGGAGCGGGAGCAAAGCGCTCACCGTCCCTCCGTACGGCCGGCCGGGAACGGCACCGCGTCTGTAACGCACCCCCCCCATCGCCCTGAACACTCTGAGAGACGAGTTCATTAAAGCCCCGTTTAACCAGCAGCCGACTGTCTGCATTCCCTCCCCGACAACCACCCATTGCCAAGAAAATGTACTCGTAAACAGAATGTTCTTCATCCTGTATCTGCAACCCCCTTTCACCGCTCCACGGCTCAAAATGCGGCGTCTCAAGTGATGGCTGGTGTCATCATCACAAACATCAGGCAAATGTTAGAGCTGCCTGTAAATACACCGATAAATGCCAGGCAATAAAGAAGAAAACCAGAAATACACACAACAGCGCTCAACTGGGTTCTGCTCAGATATCACAGGAATATTTTGAAACTCAATTTAATTTCCCTAAACGAATGTGGGACAGAAGATTGGCTCAGTTAAACCCCCAGAATCTCAAGCAGAAATGCAAAATAAACACTTAAGATAAAAGAAAGACTTTAAATGTTTTTGTTAATTGACCCAACATGAAATCAGCTGTCACGGGTCAAGCTCTTTCTTCCATGCTGTGTTCGGGTTCTGATGTACAAACCGTGTATCTGAAATTCCTGAGGCTGAGCAGTTCCTCAACTTCTTGTTTCTTTTTAGTTTTGGGGGTTTCCCAGCACTTCTCCAGAGCCCTATTACTCTTTTATGAGTGGGACATCACAGGGCAAAGCCTGTGGGTCCTTAAGACAATTTAGACAAGCACAACCTTCTCCCTGATGTGCAAAATGGTGATAATACCATTGCAGCTTGTTTATGTCAGCTTGTCCGGCTTGTCAGGCTGAGGGAGCTGGGGGTGTTCAGCCTGGAGAAAAGGAGGCTGAGGGGAGACCTTCTTGCTCTCTACAACTCCCTGAAAGGAGGGTGTAGCCAGGGGGGGTCGGTCTCTTCTCCCAAGGAACAGGCGATGGGATGAGAGGAAACGGCCTCAAGTTGCGCCAGGGGAGGT
Organism: Numenius arquata; assembly: GCF_964106895.1. NCBI lineage: Eukaryota > Metazoa > Chordata > Aves > Charadriiformes > Scolopacidae > Numenius > Numenius arquata. The sequence continues at coordinate 3,194,324 of NC_133592.1, forward strand.
TCAGATTGGATATTAGGAAAAATTTTGACACTGAAAGGGTTCTTAAGCCTTGGAATGGGCTGCCCAGGGAAGTGGTTGAGGCACCATCCCTGGAGGGATTTAAAAGATGGCTTGACATAGTGCTTAGAGACATGGTTTAGTGATGGTTTTTATCAGAGTTAGGTTGATGGTTGGACTCCATGATCTTAAAGGTCCCTTCCAACCTCGACAATTCTATGATTCTATGTCTTAAGGGACAACGATAACGATGCACTACTGTCACAGCCTCCAATACAGCTGCTTTCTGCTTTACACAGCGGGAGAGACACAGACCTGTGTGAACCAGGGCACCAAACACACACCGATGTCTGCCCGCTTCCACAATACCCGCGCTACCTCCCGATCAGCGCGTATCATCAAGATTAACAATCCATACGGCTTAACATTAAGCTTGCCTCATACACAGCTATATATAGTTATGACATATATTTGGAATAGGCAGCTCACAACAGTCCCCTCACAGGGAGATAATCGGTGTGGAGTCAGTCAGGATTCCTACCCGGATTCCGGGAACCCGCAGACCCGCCAGTAAGAGGTTCACGCACTGCATCCGGAAGGGCCCGACTGACCCGCACTTCTCTGACTGACCCAGCATCAATTCTTCTTTCCCTGAAATTAGACTCAAGTGGATGCAGCCGCAACACCATTTGATAAGTGATTTTTGTCCATCAGTTGTTTACTTAAAATACAGATCTATAGAAATTTATTCATCAAAATTTTATTTGCCCATAAATTCAGTATATGAAACCTCATTAGCCTGTCAGTCCAGAATTGCAAAAATGCTATATTTCAAAAGCAATTCTGCAGGGTTCTGGACCAGCTTTAGTAAAAGAGCTGGAGTGAAGTAGAAGAGGAGTTTTAATGACAAAGGTTTACATCCTCAGTTTGGGTTAACTGCCTGCTGTAGGACACAACATCCAGTTTGCATCAAGCAGCTGGAACCAGGAGGAGGGGCTGCTTTTGCCTCTATTCTGTTTAAGAGCAGCAAATAACAACGCTCTGCAAACGCACACTTAGTATTTACAGGACTGGCACGGATAAAAACACACCCGCAATAATGCCAATCAACAGGGAATATAAAAGGAGTATAATCTTCCTCGGAGAAGAGAGGGGAGTATTTCAGTGTGCAGTAGCACCGCACGCCAGCACTGGATGAGCTGCAGCAGGAAACACTTCACTCTCCAGGAGTTTGCACGGCATCGACCAGCGTCAGCCCCAAGAAGGGCTGAGGTTAAGAGCTTTAACTCCTTCCCCCGAGCTGCATTTCTACAAACATCTTTCCCGTCAAACACAAAGGAGAGACAGCGTGAGAGGAGCTGGTGCTGACGCCAGGTATGGCTCTGCTTGAGAACCTGCCCTCGTCACCCCCTCCCACGTCCCCATGGAGACGAAGTGACAGAAAATTCCCACACAGATCATAATATCCCCGAAACCCTTCTCAGTGTTATAGAAACTGTTCATTAAACACTGCTGTGTAAGCAGTTTGTGTGTTTGGCGGGGACTTCCTTCCAAAATAAACCAAAAAACCACAACCTTCTTGCAGAGCTTCAGCATTTTATCTCTAATTATGGCACCAACTGTGAAGGGAAGGATAATTGCAAGGGAAGGAAAAGCCCGAGTCCCAGCGTCAACAGCTTTCACTTCACTTACGAAGCTTCAGTTTGCTATAAACCAGTTAATCTTCAATAGGCACCAAAGCCCACGCTAGGGATTCCCACTAAGATTTTTATCAATTAGTGAAACCAACAAAAATTCAGTGGTGTCACCACATCCTGACAGTATGGATTTAACACACGCGCTCAATAATGAGTTATTCTGAATAACTGCAGCCTTGGTGCATCCACTCCGAAAAGCAGCTGTTTTCCCCCTGCAGTAACATGGTGTTTTGGTGAAAAGACTCTCCCCAGAACTCAAACTCAAACTCCCATTTGCTGAATCCTGGGTTGCTTGGTTTTTTTTTTTTATTTATTAGTTTTGGACTCCATTCAACAAGTAATTTTTTAAAAAGCATCATTTGTATTTACCGAGTCGCATTCGTTGCTGCTGGCCTTGAGCTACTCAGCTGGAGTGTTCTGCTAAATTCCAAAGTCCTTCTCCCGAGATAAACCCAGCAGAAATCTAAACCCCTTCCCATGTGGACAGCAGTGACCCGACAGCGGCCATATGATAGATGTACTTCCCTGCAGCCATATTTTCCTGGTTATAAACCACAGTATCTCTCAAAGTTCCCCTAGAGGAATTTTGCCACATGGTAACTTACTTTAGCTGTTAAAAGAGAAGCATTTGTGCAGGCAAATTAAGAATTTTCATGCAGCAGGCAGTTCCCAGGCCAGCACCACCACGTCAGGAGGAGGAAGCTGGTAGAATCATAGAATCGTCGAGGTTGGAAGAGACCTTTAAGATCATCTAGTCCAACCTTCAACCTAACTCTGATAGAAAACCATCACTAAGCACTACGTCTACCCGTCTTTTAAACACCTCCAGGGACAGCACCTCAACCACTTCCCTGGGCAGCCCATTCCAAGGCTTAATAACCCTTTCCGTGTAAACATTTTTCCTAATATCCAATCTGAACCTCCCCTGGCGCAACTTGAGGCCATTTCCTCTCCATGTCCTGACAGTGGCTGGAGCAGAGAAGGGCTGTCACAGCAACGGATATATTGGAGTCTCTTCTTGCCCGGCCCAGAAGGGAAGGCACCTCATTCTCTCCAGAGGGATGAGATGAGATGAAGTGTCTCTGGCTGATCAGCAGCTCAGCCCTGGTGCAGAACTTGTGAGTTCTGACGAGCGGTTAGTACAGCAACCAGACTGGTATCTCAGAAAAACAACGTAGTATTTTCTTTTTACAACAGAAGAAGGACAAAATAAGAGGAAAAGGATTTTAAAGCTACGAGAGGAGCACGCACCTGCCCAACTGACTTAGAGGTTTGCCGTTCCTTGGGTAGTCTGTCCTTACTTCAGACTCCTGGTCCCTGATACCTAGGTTAGAAAAACCATTTTCTCCTCATCTCTCTCAAAACCTTCCCTTGAAAACATCGTTAACGTCACTCCAGCTCTTTGCTCCGATTCTCAAAATCATCCAAGACTTCTGCCAGCCGTGACTCTCTGCTGTGAGACAACACCCTGCGAGCTCATGACATCAAAAACGGGACAAAAAGGTGAACAGTTCTCATGCTGTCCCCGGCAGAAGAAGGGAAGGCACTACGTGTCTAAGCCAGACCCTGGGGAAAGTAACTCACTCATTTTGTCGCTTATATAAGTCAGAACGAGTGTAAGAATTGTAAATTATTACAATTAGCTGTCAAAAGACAGCTAACGACCCCCGAAGCTGTGGTGACACAATCACTCACCACCGTCTGCAATGGCTATAAGCTTCCGCCTGTCTCAGCCCAGCCTGGGAAACAGCCTGAAGTTTTCATTCTGGGCTATACACAACCTCGAGAGGATGGAGGGGAAGGTGCCCAGAGGCAGGAAAAGGCAGAGCTGTGTCCCGGGGCACACGCCGGGTTCCTCGCACCGAGTCCTCTGCTGGCACCGCAACCCTTTGTGATCCTCTGTGGGGTGAAAACACTGCTCCTCGAAAGCTCCGCTCTCCATCAGCCTTTTATAACTTTCTGCCTAATTAACTTGGTCTGTCATTTCATAACATCTTTCTTTGCTTTATCGCTCAATTTCTTTCACTACAGCGTTATTTAATGCCACTGTATTATTTACAGCAACCGCAATATTTGGAAGATGATTTGTACAAAGGAGAGTTTACAAAAAGTTGTATTGCACTATGTGCTATTTCTGCTCTCTGAAGAAGCAGATATTTAATTCCCAGAACAGTAAATCCCTTAATCTGAGCAAACCTAGATATTGAGCTGGAATCTAAAATGTAATAAGTAGAAGATAACGATATTTTTCACCTTTCTAGTTCTGATTAATAAAACACCATCCCAAATGCATAGTTCAAACCCTATAAATTCAATATTGCAGAGAAATTTTAGGTTAGATGAAACCTTTGGATTAACAAATCTATCACTTCAACAGACGAGCTACACAAATCATGGACTTGCCTTCAATACCGGAGGAAGATACTCACCATCTCAGAGCAATTTTGATGGGTGTAGTAAGGCATGATGTGAAGAGGTCGGCCGGCAGGTCGGGGATCATGGGGAGCAGCTCGTTGGCCTCACACGCCGCCAGCTGAATGCAGTTCTTCATGGAGGGCGGCAAAGGCATCTGAGCGAGGGGATGGTTGGGGTTAATCGCCGCCACCTGGAGAGATCAAGGAAATCACTTGGTTGGTGAAGTCAGTTAAGTTAATTTCTACACCATTTTGAAAAACATCTAAGGAAGAGCTTCCAAGTTCGATGGATCTCTGGATTTGGAGAAATTTAAAACTATGGTAGCACCAGTCATAGTCTTAACTCACATATAACTAACAGTATTTAAGCATATTTACCGTAACAAAACCACACACAAAACCGAGCAGCCTGTGACAGACTGAGCTGTGATCACCACTTCTGAGTCTTCACTTCACATCTGCCCACTCGTGTCAAGCGCTGTAGAAGCAAGTTGGGCTAATTATTCCTTCTTTTACATTTAAGCAAAACCCATCCTTCCCATGGCTCATAACCATTCACTGCAGAAGAGCTTCAAATGGAAAACCGGAATTCACTTGGCTGTACGAGGCAGCAGTTCCTGCCACGGAACATTGAGGTGATCTGGTGGTGAGCCAGAAGAACACTGAACCCCCTGGGTGTCTCCCCAAAAATCTTTCTACTTCACTAGAGCAAAAAGGTTAAGCTGGGAGGAGGGAGAAAATGACCGTGTGTAAGTAGAGAGGCCATCTTCCAACAAAACCAGAAGAAGAAATGTGCAGTGCCTTCTGCAATGCAAATATTAACTTATCCGCAGGTACACGTTTTAATCAATGCTTTAGTAAAAAGCTTCGAGGTCCTTATACATAATTCCTCTGGAAGGAAAAAAACATAATTTCTGCTCTAAGCAGCGAGTGTTACACTGAAAAACAACTCTAAAATAAGGCCTTTGCATCTCAAGATCAAGGACTTCTAACAAGACATCATTTTCCAAGAGTAAATTAGTTTTTATTTAATTGGGCACAACCATTTGTCTAAACCACTCAGAACCATGTTAGTGGCTTCCACTTCAGCCACCCCAAATGTTGACCTGTGGTACTCAAAGGTTCTTAAAGGAAGAGGGCAAAGAAATGTAACACACAGGGTGTCCTCATCGCCCTCTCACATACGAGTTAGAAAGCAGAGACCCATCAAAGTGACCTACACGCTGCGTTAGTAAAAATAACAGAAGTACATTCTTTCAAAGACCAACACTTCAGCCAGCTTCATTTTTTTTGCCAACTGAGTACGGTGACACAGTTGACCAGTAAACTCATTCTTTACCATGTTTATACCTGAAAAATTCTGCCTGTCTGAAGAGGAAATCTATTTGGTGTCTCTGATGGAAACAGACTCACAATCACAGATCTCTTGTCTAGCAAAGCAGCCTGATAAGCTAGGGAGAAGTTTCAGATGCTTTTTCAAATTACAGAATCACAGAATGATATGGGGTTGGAAGGGACCTCTGGAGATCATCCAGTCCAACCCCCTGCCAAAGCAGGTCCACCCAGAGCAGGTTGCATAGGAACATGTCCAGGTGGGGTTGGAATGTCTCCAGAGATGGAGACTCCACCACCTCTCTGGGCAGCCTCTTCCAGGGCTCTGCCACCCTCAAAGGGAAGAAGTTCCTCCTCATGTTTAGATGGAGCTTCCTATGGTCAAGTTTGTGCCCATTACCTCTTGTCCTGTCCCTGGGCACCACTGAAAAAAGACTGGCCCCATCCTCCTGACACCCACCCTTTAAGTATTTATAGGTGTTGATCAGATCCCCCCTCAGTCTTCTCTTCTCCAGACTGAAAAGACCCAAGTCCCTCAGCCTCTCCTCATCAGAGAGATGCTCCAGGCCCCTCATCATCTTTGTAGCCCTCTGCTGTCCCCTCTCCAGCAGTTCCCTGTCCTTCTTGGTTGGTTCTGCAACCTATTATTTTTTTTGATTCTTTAAATACTTTTTTTTCCCCCATTCTAATCCCAGGGGCAGCAGTGACACACACCGGCTTTCTCAGGTTGTCCAAATGAGCCAAGCCCCTGTTCTCGGTGGGGCTGAGCTGTGCTCAGCAGAGATTCAGGACGTAGCCCGGGTAGAAATGAAGCTACGCGCCAGTCATCGCTCGTCCTCTACCGATGGTTACTGCACTTCTCAATAAAGCTTAAGCTGTACAACGATAGCAAAAAAGGGTAATTAAAATACTGAAAGGATCTTTTATTTGAGGAGAAATACATGAGAGACTCTGGAAGAGCATCAGCTCTTCAAAGATTGATAAATACAAAGCAGCCAAACTGCTTAGTTATGGGTGTTCATTCCCTAAGGAAAGACTCGTCCTCTGGGCATCCTCACAAATGGGGTCCGTAAGCGGGGAGTACATTTAGATGGATTTTCTGCTTTCTGAGCAGTGTGGAACACCAAAGACTGGACATCTGTCACAGGGAGGGAGCTTGTTCTGCAAGACCTGCCCAGCTCCCGGCAGCGAGACCCACGGGGACACCTCCAGTGTCAATATTTGCCCATTAGGAGATGGACTATTAACAACCATAAAGTGAACATACAATACCAGCGAGTAATTACAGATCATGTCAGACTTGCAGGGATAATGATGTAGCCAAAGATTATTTTACAAAGTAAGTGCGAAAGGAGAAAAAAAGGAAAAGGGGAAAAAGAGGGGTGAGTAAAGCTCACTGTGAACATTTATTTTTGCATCCTTAGAACATCCACTGAAGTCAGACTTTCTCGATTGCCTGGGTCCCTCACAAATGCACCTTTTTATTAGGGTAAGATACGGAATAAGTAGAAGGCTAAAGAAAGATTAAAAATATAAACTGGTAAAGAAATGCTCATTCACAACTGTAAAAGTAGTAAATAAACTATGTAAAGGTACCATATATGAAATGTTCTCAAAATTATTAATAATTTGTATTTATCTGCAACCTATAATTTAGGTTGCAACAGGCAATAACTCACAACCTCGTTCAGCAGAAACAGTCCCCAGGCAAAGTGCTGGCATCTCCCCGTCTCAGCTCTGGAAGTACAAACTCCTTCTCTCAGCCCAGCGCTCCCTGTGCTACTTACTGTTATTCCAGGGCAACTGACAACCCGCAGCCTTCCAGACAAAATAACAGTGGTAATATTAATTTATCAATTATACCGAAATACGCTATCATAAGATGGTGGTAATTAGTTTGTTCTGAAAACAAATTGCAGCTGCCCAAGCTAAGGAGCACTCACGTCTGGTACTGGCAAGTGCTGTGTCCGTCCAGAGGAAGAGCTAACGGATTTGTGAGTATTATCGCTTGTAATTAACAGAGAGGGAAATAATACACGGGTTTTAAACCACTGCTACTGAAAACACTTATGTACCTGTACAATTAGAAACAAGACCTTGATAGAAACCCGAGTATTTTTGAATTAACAGAGGTGCTGAAGGTAAACGCGGGAGGAACTCTGCCCAGGATGGAAACTCGGAGTTATTGTTATTTCAGGTGTTGACGGGACCCACCAGCTTCACCCAGTTCCTGCTGGGAGCACCCTCCTCCCCTGGGGCAGGCGTGAACGCAGCTACAGGGGAAGAGATGTTCCTTGTTCCTTACTCCCAGCAGATAGAGGATTAGAAAAACTTCTCCCCCGAGACGTGATGCTAATGCCAGATAACATTCTGCTCTGCTGTCATTAAGTTAATTTTTTGAGAATTACTGTTGAAGACGGAAAATTAAAAGCTGTGGGTTCCTCAGCTCCAATTAGGATTCGTTAGTCACACACCCTGCTGATGGGGAAACCAACCGGTGCTCCCCCCAGCCAACGCACGCCCCAGGACAGGGTGCTGCTGCCAGGCACGGGGCTAAAAATTCCAACACTAAAGATGAAAAATCAAGAAGTGAGACGTGTGCTGTGCTGCACGGGCCGCAGCAGCCACATTTCAGCCTTCCCTGCGGCACAGCTCAGCTGTGGCCTTACAACGGCAGCCCTTTGCTGCGGGAAAGCGGTGTGAGTCAGAGGCAACACAGTGTCACAGTCACACAGAAGATTAATCAGAAATAACCCGCCCACTGTCGGATCACTGTTAGTGCAGCACAAAGTGCCTGCTCGATTCTCCAGAATTACAGTGTGTTTCTGTACGCTCACGGGATGACCAGCACGACATGATGAAGAGCACCCAGAGCTTCCTTCGGTGCCTGCCCCCGTGCCCCTGTCCCCCTCACGTCCCCCCCCCGGCTACCCCAAACCTCACATCACCCAGGAAAACTACAGGAAATCCAGCTTCTAAAACCTGGGGTCTGTTTCCAGGTCTGAAAAATGTCTTTTGGGAAAGGAACACAACAGCTTTCTGATACATCAGGACAAAAGCAAAACAAACAAAGGCAGGATCAATTGGAAAAGATAAATTTTAAACTAATTTATCACATATCATAACCCCATTGTGCTGCTAAATGGATGTTTCTTATCTGCAAAATATGTACTTTTGTTAACCTAAATATTAAACCAAATTCTTAGCTGAACTACCCATCCAGTTGGAAATTAAAGCAATCCAGAGCTATTTCTCTGAAACAGTCCAAGACTACCTGAGCCCAGGGAAAGCCCCAGTCCCTGGATCGAGAGCACCGAATTTGTTGAACATTGTGACATATCAGGAACGATGGGGATTGGCAGACTTTATTAGCTTAATTGCTGCCCTATAAATACTATAAATACACAATACAGAGCTATAATCAAATGACAAAATTATCTCCACACCTGCCCATTCCCCATCCCACCAAAACCCAGTTAGAGGTGAGCTGGCTCTGATGTCTCCAGGGCTGGATCCACCTTCAGCCTCCCCTCCTCGGAGCCACAATCTCCCGAGGATAAAAGCTGGTTTCACCAGAAGTCTGTCCATCTCCCCCCCTGGTAAAATGGGACAGATTCCTGCCTCTGGAATAAAAACTCTTCTTACTGAGACCGATCACAGAATCATATAATGGTTAGAGTTGGAAGGGACCTTAAAGATCATCCAGTTCCAACCCCCCTGCCCTGGGCAGGGACCAGGTTGCTCAAAGCCCCGTCCAACGTGGCCTTGAACCCCTCCAGGGATGGGGCAGCCACAGCTTCTCCGGGCAACCTGTTCCAGTGCCTCACCACCCTCACAGTAAAGATTTTCTTTTTAATATCTAATCTAAATCTTCCTTCTTTCAATTTAAAACCATTACCCCTTGTCCTATCGCTACACTCCCTGATCAAGAGTCCCTCCCCACCTCTCCTGTAGCCCCCTTCAGATGCTGGAAGGCTGCTATAAGGTCTCCCCAATACGCTGCTTTCTACCCGCACAGCTTTCCACTCGCACACATTACCCACACTTCACGTACTAACAAAACGGGGGAAAAAAAGTATTTCCTATTCAAGTGCTGTTTTGGAGGAAGCTCTGTGCAGAAGACAACGCACCACGCAGCGCTACAACATTATCTTTTCTCAGTTATCTCAGAGAAGCCTTAACTGCTTTTCTATCACTCCCAAGTTCTCATCTCTTTTTGTGCTTTCTCTCTTCGGAGACAGCTTTTCATTAGGAACACATTAAACTTAAGCAGTCTGTGAAACCGAAACCGCCAGCGACAATCCCTCTGTGTATCAGGTTTATTTTATTTTGGTTTGCATTTTCACGTTCAGTTCAACAGCGCAAAACTTTAACTACATCCAAATACATACCCAGATACTAGACTTTCGCAACTAAAATAAATATGTCTAGTTCACCTCAATATTTATCTCGGCAGAAAAGGCCATTAGGGCACAAACTGATTCTATTAACATTACCATTTAATTAGCGCTTGTATTAAAAATTGTTCCAAGTTTAATAGGATAGCAAACTGAACCAGAAAGATCGGGGTGGCAAAATTATTTGCAAATTAATCTGCCGTCCAACGTAGCTTTAAACGCATTTTTCAGCTGCGTATGGCAAAGCAAGCTTAGACCTAACCCTGCGGCACAAACCCCCGTGGGAAGCTCTGCGAGAGACTGCTCTCACCTCCAGCTCCTGCTCCCTCTGCAGCGCAAACTGCTTGAAGGACTTGACGATAAGGCCGGCGTTGGAGCAGTCGTAGACGAAGATGGAAGGACTCCCCATCCAGGTCTGCAGGTCGTAGATGGAGAGAGGAATATACTGAGTATAGTTCTGGAAGAAGGTAAAAAAACCACTCGAGTTACAAAGAGGCAGAGAGGAAACAGAACTGTCACTCATGAGATAATAAAAGAGACACAAAAAAATTTCCAGTTCTAAAAATCACAAAATAAAACCTAGGTAGAACATGGGGCATATCAATCAACACAAATACCAACCAACATCTGCTCATAATGAAGACTATGAACCCAACACCAACACAAATGGCAAACAGATTTTACGGTGGAATTGTCTGAAACACTAAACTCTGAACTAAAATTCTGAAACTGGGAGTGCTCTGATATGTGCTAACAGCCCCAACCAGTATTTAACAGTCCAATTTTATCTCACATTTCTGCAACACTGATAAAGGATGTAAACCAGCTGTCTTTAATTTAACATCAAACGTCTCACACTGAAAACGCCATCAATAAATCAAGATTGATAATTAAGGCTATGTAGCCCATCAGCAGCTACCCCATCCTAGTTTAATGAGATGCTTCATAATTTTATTACAGCCTTTAACTTCTGTGCTTCAGAATTACCCAATAACATTAAAACCAACAAAGCCTGCCTTCCGCAGAGGGAAGAACCAACAATTTAGCTTCTGTAAATATGAAGTATTTTGTTCCTTCTCTTCCACCTTAACCCCCCAAATAATTGGAGGCAAGAGCTTCTTTAAATACAAGGAGGATAAAAAAATCAGAGTATTGAGGATGGGGTCAGTCTTTTTTCAGTGGTGCCCAGGGACAGGACAAGAGGAAATGGGCACAAACTTGACCACAAGAAGTTCCATCTAAACATGAGGAGGAACTTCTTTCCTTTGAGGATGGCAGAGCCCTGGAACAGACTGCCCAGAGAGGTGGTGGAGTCTCCATCTCTGGAGACATTCCAACCCCACCTGGACACGTTCCTGTGCAACCTGCTCTGGGTGGACCTGCTCTGGCAGGGGGTTGGAGTGGATGATCTCCAGAGGTCCCTTCCAACCCCATACCATTCTGTGATTTTGTGACCTTGAAAATTAGCTACGAAGGGCCATACCCCAAACTAAGTGGCAGAACTGAAAATAAGAACCAGAGCAGATTTGTGCCATCGGGGCCTGCAGAATCCCCACCAACACCCCGCGGCTGCACAACCTTCCCATCCGCAGCCAGAGGGCAACCTGCTCGTGTTCCCTGGCTCTCAGCTCTGCCCCAAACCCACACCAGAGCCCTGATGTCCCCATTACCATCCGCACAATGATGGATGGGATCATAACTCCCATTTAAAGTCAAGAGACTTAAAATAGCTGTAATAAAACCAGTAAACTTTGACAAAAATCAAATTTTCAAGGACACGTATCAGTGTCTATAAAGACAGAAGTGATCATAAACCATATGTTAGATAAGGTAGGAAATAGGAAGTCATTTCAAAATGCAGTTTTCCCCGTATATAACAGTTTCAACTGTTTCATTAAAATTAATAGGAAAAATTGTTTATAAAGGCCAAAGTTTTAGGGAGTTGGGAACTTTGCAAGTTGTTGCAGGGTAGAACAATACACGAACAACTCACGCTCGGCCCCGGCCTCTTCTAAGGACATCACTTGTTTTAAGCACATTCCAATCACAGTAAGTTACGGATTCAAGACTCTGCTCTGACACGTATAATGGGTGAGATTTTACGGGCAAGTATTGTTTTAACTTTATATTTATAACACATATTGCTACAGTTAAGACTGGATTATAGCAAGAACGACGCACAGCCCGGCCCCACGGGAATAAATCCGACGTATTTTATTTGCTTCGGCAAACACAGGTCAGCCTGAAACATGCCCCATCCACCAGCAAGGCCCATTTCACCCCTTCTGGCCCCTCGCTGAGATGATCTCAAGGTCCCTTTCAGCTCTGCCTTCAGGCTCTTGTAACTGAGACTTCCCGATTTTAAAATGTCAGCACCATCAAATTTCAGTACCTCTAGGATTTCAGTTGGAGAGGGCGATAATATGAGCCTCCGCTCAGACCCGAGACTGAACTCCTCAGGACTGATTCCTAAACAGTGCTGATTGTTTTCCCCCGGTATCCCCCTTCAACTTAATCCTTTGCTTAATAGGATTCTACTCCTGATTATTTCTTTTTAAAAATCTTTTTGATAACATGCTGCAAAAATTATTAAGTTTCAACTTTTCCCCATCAACCCCTATGACAATCACTTTTTTTTTTTTCCCCCCAGTCAGTAAGATAAAGCAGAGACCTCGGCCCCGGATCTCCCGTGGCTCCACAATCACATCACCCGCCTGATTCTGCACCAAACGGGCAAATACCCCGTCAGCTCCTCAGAAAGCACCTGGCACAACATCCACCTTCCTCCAGCAGTTCATTTCCTCTCCTTCCAGGTGTAGCACATTCTCCCCAGCGTTCTTCCTGGCTTATTTATTACCCACTGGCTGTTCAGTAAGAAGAAGGTCACTCCTTATTTGTTCTTAAACACCAAATTCAGCTTCAAAACGAATTAGTATTCAGCTCAATTGTTTATTGGTGTGAATGCTAATCAAGTCTCCAATATAGATGCACCAGAATAAAAGGATGCCCTCCTGCACTTTCTCCCCTTCCCTTCGACCCTGCTCTTTCAAATTACCAGTGAATGCTCATTCAATTATAAAAATAATACATGTGAAGTATGAGAAAGGAAACTCAATAAGCCCCCAAAATAAAACAGGAGCATATCTATAATAACGACTGCAAGTCCTATGTCAGCTGAATGTAGTTTTCAGCTACAAGCAGTTTCTCTCCATTTCCTAGGACTCCGTTCCAACTCAGCTCCCTTTAATAGCCACTAAATAGCTTAACTAAAGGGAAAGCAAAGTACATTTAGGTCACACTTGGGCTCACTGGAAAGGTGTTGCGTGTGATCTACACAGATGTACAAATTATGGCTACAAACCAGGGCCAAGCAGAAGTGACAAAAGTCTTTAAACAAAAAAAAAAGAGATAGCTATGATTGTACTCGGGGGCTTCTCAGCACCTTGTGCCCCGCTCCCAGCCAGCCCCACAGTGTATCATCTTCACGCAGGATCTCCAGCTGCCCTGAACGACGGCTGTTTGGAGTTTGTAGACGTTTTAAGCATAAACTTTATGGTAAGAACTTAATAGTCAGGCAGTGAGATAAGGCAGCAGAGCCCAGTCCCTGGGGGAGCCCCACTACTTGCTCCAGCCGGGACAGAGCTGGGTGTTATGCCCAAAAAGCCAAGGAAACATGTGGAAGCAGCTGCCTGTTGGGGTTAGAGCATCCCAGAGGAGACCCACTGCCCACCGGGAGGGGAGGGACAACCTGCGTGGTCTCAGGACTTCAATAACCCGGAGAAAGCAAACAGCTGTCAGCAGGGGGTTGAAAAAAGTACCTGTGAACACATTTTAAACCCTGAAAATGCAGTTGTTCTCTAACAGAATGTACACAGCAGCGCAGTGCTGCTTCGCAAAGACGCACCTTATTGAAGACCCAGATCTCCCCGTTTACTGTGGGCCTGGGGACGCCGTGTCCATTGTAGTGGAAAAGAACCCGCTCTTCCTTGGCATTGCGGCGCAGAGATGTACAGAGTTTCTTAACTTCATCCACCGTAGGATCGAGACTCTGCTTGTACCTGGCCTAGGAACACAAAACATGAGATAATCACTTTAAATGTGAAAACAAATCTATTTAAGATGCAGGCAGCTAGTTAAGATAGAAGCATGTATATAAACTGCTTATGTTGGAAAAAGAAAACACAAAACATTTACTGTAGAGCTGAATAAACAAAATATGTCTGCTCTGGGTGTGTGGGATTGCACATGCAGTGACAACACAGGTTTGGCTGAGTTTATCACATCTCTGAACTCCCATCCATTTCGCCCAGGGATTACCAACGTTCGGAACCCCTCAGGAAGGTCAAATACATTTTCAACATTAGCCAGCCTCAAAAATAACTCTGCACAATTCTCTAATCCTCAAATTCATCCCCTGCACTTCTCCAACTGAACACATTTCCCTCTTAAAGACAGAAAATAGTAGAAATCGGATATTCTGTAAACCTCAAATCTCACACTGAAGTGTTGCTTTCCTCCCACCTGGAAAAGGGACACAGCTCTTGCTTCAAGCCTTAAAAGCCACGACAATACCTGGGCGAAGCACAGAGGAGAAGTTATCCTTCAGGGAATAGAGACCGGTCTCCTTCATGGAATAAGAACAAGAACAGCAGCAGCCTCATCCTCTTCCTAAGCCCTGGCCAGTTACTTCCCTTCTATTAATGACGGGTATAACAGAAGCCTGGCCAACACCTCTGCAAATACGTTAAACCTAGATGGAGTCTTGCCTTTCCAGATCAAGCCACAGCAGATACAGTGAAAAATTTTGATGGCAAAAAGTTCGTCTTCAAGAAGAAACGTGGCCAGCTTCCTGCAGCTGTGCTTCATCCACCTCAGCCACGATTATTTGTAGTAACAGGGTTACTCTGAGCCTGCAGCTCCCTCCAGCCCAGCAGCTCATCACCACTATGGGTTCCACCAGGCCAGAACCAACCCCAGCTCATTTGTGTCGGCTCCTCACGCAGACGAGGCGCAGAGAACACGGCTGACCACGCACAGCAGCTTTACGAGCAGAGCAGTTACCCACAGATACTAAGAGACTACAGAGTTACAGAGAAATGAAGGAATGTGCAATCAGCAAGCATGTCACCACTTTATTCAGCATTCGGTGACGGATAAAAACGGGGGAAAAAAAAACCAGAGCAGTCTAGCATAACACTAACTTACTTTTAAATTAACTTAATAGCTATTAGGTGTTAAGATCAGGCACCAGGTTACTCCAGACCGTATTGCAGGTCCCTTCCCTAAAGAAGGGTCATGAATATAACAATATCTCACAACCTCATCTCAAAACCAGCTTACGCTTTAAGGCAACATCATTCTCAAGATCAAAGTGCACTAAAGTCCCAGGAATCTGACATTCACACAGTTGGGTGAAAAGAGGGAAAACTGATGGAAAGCCCTTGGAAAAATGTTATATTCGGTATCCTCAGAACTTTGGCTGTGGATACTCCATTGTCGTTCCCACCTCTAGAAGCACGTAAATCAGAGCACATTTCTGTGTTTGAGGGGAAAAAAACCCAAATATAAAAAACCCCAATGCTTCAAAAACATTTTTAGGTGACTAAGTTCAAGATGCCTATGTAGTAGCTACTTTGTCATACTCAAAAGCGCGGGTTTTTTTGAAGCAAGGCCAAATAATAACAAAAAGTCTTTCTACTGTCCTTTGAAAGATAAAAGCCTGCTTCTCCCTCTCTTCTGGAGACCTGCAGAGAGAGACTCAGAATCCAGAATCACAATGGCTTAAAAAAAATTAAAGCCGATGTATTGAAATAAAGAACCAAGTTTAAGATGAGGACAATCGTATACACACCTCTACAAAAATCTGCTCTTGAAAGCCTGTTTATAAACCAAACCACGGTCTCAGAAGTTTGGGCTTTTTAGGCTTTCTTCTATGACAAAGATAAAAAAGTCTTAAAATATCGTAATAAAAGAGGATGAAGCACTTAAACATAAAAATGTTTTGCTTATCTGTGAAGCTTGAGAAACAGATATCATGCTGTTCAATTAATATTCAGCATCTCAAGCCGATAGGCAAGATGGATACAATGAACGACATCATTTGCATGATTACAGCAACGAGGAAAAACAAGCAAAAGGAGAAAAAAATATTAAGGACGAACCAGTGATCTGACAGACTCATCCGTTTTGGGAAGTTCTGCACTAAGTAAAGATAAGAGGCTGCATTAATCTGAACACAGATCCCCCCATAGCTCTTTCCCCTCTCAGTGTTGTTATGGAGGCACTGATTTGCAAAATGTGCACCTTAAATCACGTTCTGCCCGTCGGCATCTCCACGAGACACTATAACCGGAGCGGTTGGTGATTTTTCAGCTCCTTTTTTTTCAAAGGAGAACCCGCTCATTGGAACACGCCTCACGTCCTTCCAGCATAAATATTGAATACAGCTCGCAATTAATGGAGGTGAATTCATACTCTAAAACTAAAGCTTGCAGATCTAAAGATCCAAACTGCAAACATATTATTTGTGCACTGAGAAACAGAAGGCTGAGGAGAATGAAAAGGGGAGGAGGGAGCCCATAAATAAGCAGACAGTCCTGGTCCTCCCTCTCAGCTCAGGACTTCCAGGCGGGGGTTATTGCACATCATTCACACACACACACGACAAGGAACAGGGATCCGAGTAACAAACTACACCAGGCGGTGTCTTGTTGGGTGGTTTTTTTTCTAAAAACTATCTTCAAGGCTTGTTTCATTGGTGTGCAAAAAGTACCAGGAGAATAAGTACAGTAATTACAAGAAATGTCCAGGGCTTCTTCATCTGACCAGGGTGTGGGGCGCTGGTTTCGGGGACGGAGGAGGAGCTCACTGTTTTATGTGATGCTCCACGGGACAGGGAGCTATTTCTAGTAACTGTTAACAACAAGTAAAGTCTCCTTCCAGAAGGGAACTACAGAAACTGAAGGTCTTTGAGAAGAACGTAGAGAATCAGCACAAAACCCTTGCTCGCTCCTGGGCTGCACCAGAGAGCACATCAGTGATGACCAGCCCTACAGTGTCCAGTCGTGTGTAACACGCTGACACCCAGATGAGCTGGTCCAGGAGGATTCACTGATTCAACAGTTCTACCTTTCCTTTCACAGTATGACGAAGCAATTTTTAAACATCGCTTTAGCCCTCATATAAAAGTTTTGCATTTTAGCATCACTACCCTATTGATGAATAGTTTCCTTTCGTCATCGTCCCATATTTCCTTCCATCATCACTCCTTTATCCTCCCTGGCCATGCTGGCTGCGTTCCTTCCCTTCCACCTCCACCCAGATGCCTTCAAGCCATCGTTAGTGCAGAAGGTAACAGAGATCCTGACCTGAACCCTTAAAAGGTCTGTTGGGCTCAATCCCAGAAATTCTGTTGAAATCACACAGACACAAGGCTTTATGCTTTGTTTTCCCTTTGGTTTTATGAGCTATTGACGAGCTGCAGACTGTTTCTGCGTCCGAGGACCACGCTGGCCTCCCCTGCCCTCTCTCGGGTGTTGGTGGCAGAGATTTGCTGGCGTTTGGAAGGAGCCTTTGCTTCCTGACGCAATTACCAGACAAGACCGTGCAGGTTTCGATCCCCCTGCAGATGATGCCCAGTTGTATCTGTCGCTCTTATCCGCAGCCTCGGAGCTGTCAAAGAGCCTGAGGAAGCGCCGTGATGGACAAGCACGACCTGCCGCTGGTGATGTCAGCTGCCTTTCTGCTGTGAATCTGATTTTCTGGTCACCTCGGTGTCTCACTCAAGAGCTCCTGTCAAAAGCAATAACTTTGTGGTGCGTGATCCAGACTATCCTCATTATTCCGCTCACGCAGGCAAAATGAAAAGTTTTGCTTGTTTATAGAATATTGCCACACTTTTGCAAAACACTCAACTGGTTTATCCAACCTTTTTTCTCATAGGTTTGTTTAAAAATACTGTTACGATGTTAATTTTTAAGACATTCCAATTTTCAGTATGCCACAAACTTCTGGATTGACAAAACATTGTATTAACGAAGTTGTGGGAAATAGGAGGAATTTCAATAGGAAGAAGTTCTGGCACCCAGAACGGGAAAAGAAAACAGTTCGAGGCTAAATACCATGTGCATGAGTTGGATGGTTTTGCTGTGGCCATTACCACTAACCATTCTTAACGCTGAAATTTAAAGTGAGTCAGTTTTGCTCTGAAGCAGTTACGCTGATTGCCTACTGACACGCTCTCTCAGAATTACTTTGCAAATTATTTCCAAACTTCTTATCACAATAAAATCAAAGCAATCATCTTTAAGAGAGAAAAAAGGGATTCTCTAAAGACGTGATCTACCAAAATCATATTGTTTCCTTATCCAAGACAAAGAGCAACTATATCTGGTTGGAAAACTGCCATTAGGATCTACACCAGCTCCAGGTCCCTTTCACTGGGACGAGCGAGGCCCAAACGAGCCAGCAGCGGGGAATGACACCACCGGCGTAATTAGCCAATTAGTGGGTGTGGGAAACACCAGGCGAGAGCCGTCAGCGGGCAAATAAAGCAGAGTTTTCCAGCTGGAAGCCAGACCACTCCTCACCCAGCCTCACTGGGGCTCCCACACACCACGACCAGCGGCAGCCATAAAGCACCAGCATCGTCCCCGTTGTCTCAGGAGGGATTTAGTTCTTTTAAAGGATAAATAACCGCCCCCGCCACATTTACCCATTAGCAGTAGCCTCTCCAAGATGAGTCTGTCTGGAAGGGAAAAACTAATTCACCGTGTTCATCAGCTTTGGTCTCACCGGGAAATGTCAGTGTGTATTGGCTGCATAGAGTAACTCCCACAGTTGGATGGATTTTGTGCTTAAATTAATGGCTCTGCTTTGGAAACTTCACCTAATTGCAGGTTATTTCTTTTACTTTGAATGAAGCCAAACCATAAAACAAAGAACGAGGCGAAGAGCAAGTCACAGCCCTTTCCCAGGCTGTCCCCGAGCCACGTGCGGAAGGACAGGGGCTGCAGAGCTCAGCACCTCCGTGACAAAGGGCTTTTGTGCCACCTGAGAAGGCAGGACCGGAGCCACGTCCACCGTGCGAGCGCTGGGAGCGGGACACGCACCTCGGCACTGGGGCTATAAACAGGGAGAGATGCAGAGTGCTGAGGGTGACAATTTGAGAGCAAGCGATTTAAGCTGCTGATGTTGCTCAGTCACTGATGGGCAATGCGGGGAGAAGGCGTTTTGGAAGGCAGGCAGGTTTCCGTCACCGCTGGCACCCCCCAACCCAGCGGGGTGACGGATTCATGCGGGAGCACTACGGCATTTCCAGCAGGGAGATGCATTTTTTTTTTTTTCCCCCCTGAAAAAAAAAAATACAAGGATAAACCAATTTTCCAATCAAATTTAGAAAATTCAGGCCTTGAATTCAAGTCTTCTTACCTCACTGCTCCGTCCCCTCTAAACTCCGAAAGCAAAGCTGGGCTGGATTTCATGAGGCGACCGGTCCCAGCCCAGCCACCCTGATGCAGCATCAGTTACACCCACGTTAAAGCCTCCCTACGGCTCATGCCCAAAAGCCCTGCAAGGCAGCCAGTGCTGCACTTCCATTGTTGTTAGGAAAATATTTTCCTAACATCACCTAATTCTTCCTTGTAACGATTTAGGATCTTTTCCGCCTTGTTCTTCAAAGCGACTCCGCCGTTCAAGGTGAACCTCTACATAAATGGGAGGTGGCGGGACGTGGCGCAGCTGCTGGGCTGTGACTCGGATCAGACTTGAATCCCAGTTTCCAAACGCAGAAAAATACGTTAAAGCCGAGACTTTGCCGCGCACGCAGCCAGCCTACTTAACGTGATTTAATTAAAAGGAATCAAAGCAATCTAATTATTGCAAGAGAGTGGTTTTTGGACCAATGCCCAAATCTGAAAAAAAAAAACAAACAAAAAAAACCACACAACAAAAAAACCCAACAGAAATATAAAAAGCCTTCCAAAGAAATAAGTTACTGAAACCCGAGAGTAGTGAAACAGCAGTGCCAAGGGCTGAAGCAGCATGGGTTTGGTGCCACCTCTCTGGACCGGGTGCCACTGGAGCCCCTGGCACATGAACCGCTTTGCTGCCGCCCCAGGGATCGAGGTGACGGCTCAGAACGGTGGCTGTCACTCCACAGGCCAGTTCAGCCAGCGTGCTCTGTGGGGGACGAGGGAGCAGGGAGAAAAAAGGGGGAGAGGAGACCTCATCGCAGGTTCTGAAACGGCAGGAAAATTGTTAGGGAACTTTTGTAGTCGGCTTCGTCAAACCGACTGTTACGGGTTAAAACGTTGAGGACACTTACTCAAGGCACGGCAATGGTGCTGTGTGATGCTGGCCCTGGACGGACCCAAACCCACACCGTTCCCCTTGCTCCAACTCTACCGAAGTGACACAGGACCTTCAGACACCGGGTATTTCTACAACAGAAATTTGCCCAATTGAGGGTCGGGTCCTGCCTGTCCCTCACCCGGGAGGACCCCAGCAAGCCCAGCACACCGAGGGCACGTGGCCATACACGGCAGCAGAACCTCTTACACCTAACAGCCTGCTAATAACCCTTTCCACAGTAAGAGAATCCAGACCCGTGTCTTATATGCAAAGAATAAAAAGTGGAGATGTTTCTCAGCTGTTTGAAGGCCCATTAATAACGAACGCTAAAAATCCTGGATTTCGCTTCCCTTCAAGTTAAAAAACACAAAATTGAATTAATTCCGATTCCACCTTTTATGGGGCAACTGCCAGTTTGATGCAACACGTTCCTCCGGTTGTCTGGAACAAACTCTGGCTCAGACAAAGAAAACAGGCACATAGAGACGTCAAAGAGTTTCACAGCCATACAAACGCATGACGGTGTTACACAGCACAGCAACATCACTGACGTTTTACTTCTTTTAAGCTATTTAACACCCTGGAAGCACACAAAACAACAAGAAGGAACATTGCCAGAACGCTGGCACTACTCTTCCCAAGCAAGACATCATTCATTCAAAGCCTGGTGTTACCGTTACTTTACTCAGCTTAACGCATTTAAATTGAAATACTGAATAGGTCGCGGCAAGTGATTCTGCCCCTCTACTCTGCTCTCCTGAGACCCCACCTGGAGCGCTGTGTCCAGCTCTGGAGTCCTCAGCACAGGAAGGACATGGACCTGTTGGAACGGGTCCAGCGGAGAGCCATGAAAACGCTCAGAGGGCTGGAGCACCTCTCCTATGAAGACAGGCTGAGAGAGCTGGGGTTGTTCAGCCTGGAGAAGAGAAGGCTCCGAGGAGACCTTAGAGCCCCTTCCAGTCCCTAAAGGGGCTCCAGGAGAGATGGGGAGGGACTCTTGATCAGGCAGTGTAGCAACAGGACGAGGGGGAATGGTTTTAAATTCAAAGAGGGAAGATTTAGATTAAATACTAGAAAGAAAATCTTTGCTGTGAGGGTGGTGAGACCCTGGCCCAGGTTGCCCAGAGAAGCTGTGGATGCCCCATCCCTGGAAGTGTTCAAGACCAGGCTGGATGGGGCTTTGAGCAACCTGGTCTGGTGGGAGGGGTCCCTGCCCAGGGCAGGGGGGTTGGAACTGGATGATCTTTAAGCTCCCTTCCAACTCTAATCATTCTGTGATTTTATTGAGCTATGGGACCATTCAGAAAATCAAAAGGCCCAACAAAGAATGGGTACGTGGGCAGGAAAAAAAAAGTTATGGGGAAAACCCTGGAGATCGTTGGAGAAACAGACACCTATCGCACACCAACAAGCACATGCCCAGGACTCGCCCAGAGGCTGCCACAGCCAGTGGTGGCCACAACCGGCCACCAACAATGGCATCACCAGGGCGGCCACATCCCACCCCAGCTCCAGAAGTTTCGGTACTGAAAGTGCAAACTGAATTAAGTCTTGAATTCCTGAGCTGTAAGTGCAGAGGGTAACCCTGGCTTAGAACTGCCCGGGCACCGGGATGAGAAAGCAGGAAGCACAGCGCAATATTTTAAATGAATCCAGAGGTACTCCAGAGCAGTCTGATGTCCATGCTGAGCACATTGGTAGGAATAATAATAAACAAACAGAAACATGAATAAACACCTCGGGGATGAGTCCATTTAGCATCTATAATGAGAAGCCACACTGTGTTTTAATCAAACTCTTATCTTCTAGAGTTTTTTAAAGAATCAAAGAGGACGGAGATGAGAGAAAGTATCTTTTTGATATAAACCCATTTGGATTCCCGGAAGATATTTAGCAAGATCTTAACATGAGATTTGGAAGAAAGTCCATACATAAAGACTTGATATAAAACAGGCGGGTGGGGGGAAGAATCATTAATTTTGCCCATGGAGGGAAGTCGCTGTGAAGTACCAAGGGGATCAGCCCAAATCATCCCACACATTAATAACCATGACTGAAAAGGCAGCGAGCAGAAACGCGACAGTCTGAGGCTGCCAGAGGGTTATTCAGAGTTACTGTGGCAGGGAGTGTTTCAGAGCATCAGCCCAGGCTGGAATGACCACAACATGTATGCAAATACAAACTATTCTGAACCATATCCACAGATTCCAGGCTTTTTTTTATTTTTTTATTTTTTTTAAAAAACACCTTTTAGGTGTTTTAATTTTAGCTTGTGGGCACACAAAATTACCCTGATGCAAATTCATGAGGATTAATCAAAGATAATCAAAACCTGCATATTTAAGTACAAGGGAGTACGCTGGAAATCCCAAACGGATGTTACAAGCAACAGCTTAACCTGGGTAATACAGGCCGTGAGAAAAGGTTTCTGATAATATTACTAGTTATTGTTAACTCAAAAAATATTAATTACAGTGAAGATGTACTAGAACTTAGAGATTCTTAAGTTTAAATGCTAAACTAAGCCACAAGGAAGACTCTTGCAAGTCTTAGTCAAGTCCTCAGGAGATGTTTGGTTGCGTTTTAAAAATCCATCTCAATCTCCTACTTGCTAATATATTCACACGCAGCCCAGGACTTAAACAGCTTAATTTGCTAGATGTCTAGGACAAAATGCATTACCGGAGCTAAGCCACGAGGGTGGAACATTTACTCGCCTGCCTGTAGTCAGCAGTGGAGTGACTTTACCTTTGCTCTGCAGAGTCTTTGACCTTGCTTTTAAGTCCAATGTGAAATGAATTCTAAAGTACCTAATCCTCATTGTGTGGATTCAGTATTCAATAATACTTCCAAAAAAAATAAAAAAAATACCTTGGAGCAGTCTGTTCCCGAGAACTGATGTTGACAGGGAAGACAAAAATCAAGAGTACTAACCTTGACTACCTGCTACACCAGAGACACTCGGGAGGCGGGTGTGCTTCTCAGCAATTCCAAGCGCTGCACACAAGTGCGCTCCACGATTTATAGACATTAGACCCACCAGCTTCTCCGTACGGTCAGAATCCCTCCCTGTCTGTTCCAAAGAGATGGCTGTGTAAACAACTGTTTGCTTTTAAACAAAAGGAATTGTAAAAGAACTTAAATCTGCTGCTTAAATGCCACATCTCTATGCTCAGACTCAGGACTGATGGATCACATCCCAAAACGCTCTAACAGGATTTGAAGTACACACCAGGACACATCTTTAAAACCTACTTAGTCAAATAACGTAACTCCTAAGCGACAGTGTCATTCTAGTACTATTCCTTCTTCATAACCTCTATTTTAAGATCTCTTTAAAGTTTCAGGCTTTACATCTTCTTCTTTCTTAAATATGAACTTAGCTGTTACTTGGGGCCCAGTTGAGGCTGCAGGACCCCAGTCTGGTGTGTAAGTGAATCCTCAAACTGGTTGTCTTCATATTCTGGTCAAATTCCCCACCAGGAGGTACCAGTACCCCATACTCACATTGGGACAAGAAGTTAATCTTCTCAATACCTAATAATTCTTTAGCAAGTTCAGGTTTTCCTCTGATCACAAAGTAATTGCTTAATGAAGAGGCATTCAGATTAACAGAGTCATGAGAAGGAAAAACCATCATTCAGAGGTTTATGTTTTGTTGAGGTCCATATGAAAGGAGTTAAACCCAAGGTATTTCAGGCTTTTCTCATTCTGCCTTAGAGATGAGCAGGAATATAAATGAAAAGGTAAATAGTTTTCTTTGCTAATGCTCTAAGTTTCGTACAAAACTCTGATATCTGTTCAGAAAGAAGCTCATCTAATCCAATGCCATTTGTGTGTCCAGGTCTGCAGCGGCTGAGTCCTGTCCAGGGATACTTGGTGGCATTTACTAGATGAGGAGTGCCAGGGGCGATGCCAGTGGATCTGCAGAAGCTCCTCCTGCCTCTAATCGCCAGTGATTCCCGACTCTCACCAACAGAAAGACAAGGTATTTTTAAATAGGTCACACAGAGGCTGGGTGGTAATTACAGAAAAACGTTAATCAGATTGGAGCAGGCAGAGCTGCTTATCTCTTTCAAGAAGCCCTTCTAGTATCGGGTCTTTCTTCACATCTTAGGACAAACTGACATTATGAGTACAACGGTCATATGAAAATACACTGGAAGGCACAAATCTTGCTTTTCTGCCAACTCTGGCCTCCTATTGATGACAAAATACAAAACAAACCAGAGAGAAGTATCCAACATCTGAATGGATCTCACTGTCAGAAGCTCACGGGCAGCGAAGCGAGAGAAGGGATGGTCATGGAACGACTGCGTTCGAGTAGAGGATTTCAAAATTACGAGGAGTTGAGACACTGGGTGATGGAGCACTTCAGAGGCAGCCTCAAGATGCTCCACCTTGGCAAGGGGGATCCATTGCACCCACAAATGAAGCAGGGTACAAGGGGTGGGAGGGCAAGGGGTGCAATAAGGAGCTGGTTCTGGATGGCCTCATGCCCGTAGCTGCTGCTGGACCAAGCAGACCTCACTGAACATGCACCAGGGAGATTTTACCAGGTCGCTCCTTGCATTTTCAAGGGGAGCTGTTTAAATGGTGCAGAAATAACGGTGGGATGTCCCGCAGCGACACTGGTCTGCTCACCGGTGAGAGCACAGCTGAGGAGAGCAGCGGCCGCTGGAGGAGGTCAGCGATTCTGAAGCCTGGCACTTTCCAGAGAGATGCACTGACCGAACCAGCCCCACCACTGCATCCCCTTTCTGATGAACTGGGAAGAAATTCTGTCTCCTTACAAGTTAAACGTCCTTCTCGTTGTGGTTCAAACTTATCTTTCCAGATTTCGGCAGTAGCTCCCCCTTTTGCCCCATCTCCTTCACTCAAGGTCACTCCTGCTCGGAGCGTTCAGCGAGATGGCCAGGCCCAGAGGATTTTCCCACTAAACTGATTTTGCAAGTTTGTTGACTTCGCTCCAGGATGGCAGATCACTGCTGAGCTGCAATGCATGAACAGTTCAGTTCACACAACAGCTTAATGCCACTTCCTTGTCTTTACTGCTTCTGAATATGTTTCTTCACATCATTTCATGCCTGTAACTATTTTTTTTTTCCTTTTCGTGCCTCATTTTTCCAGGAAAATCTCAGAGAAATGAGTATTAAGGACAGCACTGCTACAATTTTGCAGTTTCTGCTTTATTTTTTGTAATGTGTTAAAGGTTTATCAGATTATTTCCCCCCCCCCCCTCACTATAAAAGAATTAAAAGATGCATTCTACCTGGGGAGCTTCCCACTCGCAGAGCTCATTCCCAAATGCTTTAGTTACCATTGCTAACACAGATTTTTCGGTACAGGTGGTGCAGCGGCTCCCCCGGGAAGGCAGACACACCAGCACTGCCTCCAGAAACGCTGCTGCAGCTCAGGCTGCGACGCTCCAGGGAACCTCCGCAGTGGTTTCAGATGCCAAGATCTCCACAGCCGCTCACCGTGACTTCCCCCCAACCCCCAGTGCCCCCAAGCAGAAGAAAATAGGTGGCCCAGTTCAGATTTTTTAGCAAAAGAGAGAGCAGCTTCAAGGTAAGGCATCTTTGTTGATGGTTTAAAGTGAGACCCTGTGTTCTCCCTGCCAAGCCGTGCCGTGGGTGAGCAGTCGCGCATCACTCTCGGAGAGCTACCAAAAGGAAAACTCCCAGTCAGATACTGCCTAATTTGCCCTAATTTTCTCTACATTCACAAGACATAAAAAAGTGGCTTTCATTATTCACCGTATTTACAATTTGTGCTTTTCTGGCTAAACTACCAGCTCTTCTGGAGGGGTATTTTGCAAAACCAGTACGTGGCTAGTGGTCAAACTCAGAACGGGCACAAGTTTTCAGATAGAATGAGAATGTGAATAACTGGCTTTGGCATTTATCAATTATACTTGTTCACCCCTCTTCTATGGCAGACTTTTTTTTTTCCTGGAAAAAAATGCTGGTTTATGCTGCAGACAGTTGATCTCTAACAAGACAGCAAAGGATTGATACAGCAAAATTTTGCAGAGCCTGAAATAGCTGCCAAATTCAAGAGGCTGTCAGGAAATAAAAACAACAGACATAGTCCTCTTAGGAAAACCTGGTTTTGTTAAACAAGGTCACAATGTCTTTTTTTTTTTTTAAAATTCTTATTAATTTTTTGTTACACGTTCCTACATCTGCAGAGTAGGGAGACCAAGTGCAAATTTTTACATTTGCCCCTTTGGATTACTACAATATTTCTTCTGCAGGAGCAATTAGTATTTGCTGTTGTTTTAAAAGAAAAACCCTACAGAAATAAAGGAAAAGTATGACTCACAGAGAGACCAATAATTAGGTCATGTGTTCAATTAGTTTTCATGCTTAACTAGTTACTCTTTAGGAAATGCTCAACCTTTGATGTGCAGCAGGCAACTTCCCAATTAATTAGGCAGAAGGAAGCAACGCAAGGAATGAAACCTCAGACACCGTATCAAAGCCCAGAGATATCTAATGAGGGAAACAACAGCATCAAAACAGAAAACATGCACAAAAAAGGTAGAGGCTTTAAATTATCTGTTTCAAGTATCTTGGCTGCATTTCCTTTGAAATTAAGAGAAAACTGTTGGGAAGCAGAGGAGGAGAGGGGAAGAAGCAGCCTCGTTTGATCAGAAAAGCGTCACTGTTTCCTTGAAGGCTTGCCACAAAAAGGATAATCTGTCCGTATTGTAGATGTGTCCTCAGAGACTGTCGCTCACTGGTGGATACAAGCTGCAAGAGGCACTGCACACCATAGCATGTTGGATTAGGGAAAAAAAAAAAAAAAAGGAAAAACCTTTATTTAAAACCCTGCCTAGTTAAGCACAATGGGACACACAAGCTGTCAAGAGTCTCAGCCTGGCATCAGGAACTTGGAAGAAAAGAGAACATAGAGCCATAGTTTCACTAACACTTCTATTAATGCCCACATAAAAGGGACAGGCAATGCCTGCTCGCAATTAGTACCAAGTTTCTCAGTTCCCCTGGGCCCATTTCAATAAAAGATTGCTGCAGTTGCTCCTCCTTGATTACGGCACCGCTTCGAACCGAGTGGAAAAAAAATGGGTACAACCACATCAATTAAATGGGCTGGAAAGACCTGGAACATGCCTCGATCTGCCAGACTAAAGAGTTCAGGTACGTTACTGCCTGTCTCTTACTGAGCGACACTAACGTAAGTAATGGAGCATCGAGAAGAGACGTGCATAAGGAGCAGAAGTAGAACCACCGTGTGACAGTGTCCACCCCACCCTGAGTGACCAGGGGCGCTCCAGCTGCGGGCATCCTCAAACGTCGGAGTTTGCTTTCAAGCCACCCTTCCCAAGGCTTTCCCAAAAGTTCTAGACCTCTCTGGTCCTTCCTCTACCTGGGATTTTCATCCCCCATCCTTGTTCTCCCTCGCTCCTGTGATGCCCATCCAGGTGGAGCTATCACAAAACAGTCACAGCTAATTCCATCGGACAATCAAAGCTGACCGTCTTAGCGAGAAAGGAGGAAGTGGAAGAAGAAAAAGGGACATAACAATTTAGCAATTAGAAAAATCAATAGCGTAATTGACTTCGGTTTATTTAAGCAAGTGGGTGTAAGGGGAAAAAAAATTCTTTGAGATGTGACCTTTAAAGCTTTGGCTTTATCACAAGGGGAGGCAGAGAAGCCCCGGAGCTACTGGTCTGACAGGGCAGGGGGAGCACAGATGACAAATTACAGACCCTGCTATGGTTAAACTCACAGGGAGGCACAAACCTCTCACACTCCATTGAGTTACCAGAGGATGTAAAAAAAAAAATAAATCCCAAATTCCACAGAAGAATTGACCTTCAACTTGAAGCAAAGGTCTCCATGCAAAGCAAGGTCCCACTAAACCAGTGTTGTAGGATCTCAGAACATCTTCGCTCGTCTGTGCCTCCACCAGCTCCTTTCCAAATCTTGTTTGGAGACAAAGGCACATGGACATTGGGCCACTGCAACCAGCTTCAGCGGACAACAGATATTCAAACTGCTACAAGGGTCTCCAGAGCTCTTTCCCCCTCCCCTGAAACCTCCCAAAACCTCCATACACATCAAAATAAGAATATCAGACCAAAGTCTACCTTAAATATAGCAGAGAATGCAGCTTTCCTTTTCTTCTAGCCCACGATCCTCAACTCTTGTGTACCGTAAGTACCATGTCTTCCATTACTCCTCTTCTCCGCACCTTCCAAACCTTATTTCTTTCAGTAATCTCACATGCAAACCAAATTTACCTACAGCCCTCCAGTGCCCAGGGCTCCTGGCTCCTACAGGAGTACAGCTTAAAAAAAAAAAAAAAAAAAGGGGAAAAAAAAGGGGAGGTCAAAACACCTGTTTCCCAGTGGTCTCACAATTAGCTGTGCAAAGAACACCACGTGGCACAAACTCTCAGGAAAAGGAAGATTTTATAAAACTGAAAACATTAATTTTCACTGAGGCAAGGTCCCGCTCCTCCAGCATTAAGAATGCGCTTCAGGAGCGATGGAGGAACCTAAGTGTCCCTGAGACACCTTTCTCCACCGCACCCCTGCTTAGGAAGAGTTATCAACAGCAGTCTGTGACCTTCCTGTGGCAGGACTGGGACGGTTTCTATCAGAGAATAAAGAAGAATATTGCAAAAAGCACCTGGTGTCGAGGTGCCGTTGGGATTCCTTTGGACTAGTAGAAATCACAACAGAAGCGTCAACATTATTGAGCAAGATGAGAGAAAGCAAGAAAAAGTCCTGTGAATTTTCTGGTCAGTTTAGAGTTAAAGAAAGAAACTGGCCAAAAACCATAGCCAACCAAAAGAAAAAAAAAATCTATAATTTCATGCAAA
Source organism: Numenius arquata (assembly GCF_964106895.1). Lineage (NCBI taxonomy): Eukaryota > Metazoa > Chordata > Aves > Charadriiformes > Scolopacidae > Numenius > Numenius arquata. Next base: position 3,223,364 of record NC_133592.1, read on the forward strand.
TTTAATAAGCGTATGCTCCAGACTACTTCATACCACATCTTGAATTATGTAAACTGCATCATTCAACCTACAGTTCTGCCTTTGGCTACACAGCCCCATTCTCGGAGGCTTATACACAGGAATGGAAATGAAGGAAACTTTATTGTCTGGGGAAGGCCGGGAGACAAGTAACAAGATGTCCGTTATGAGAAAAGGGGGGAAAAACAAAATAAAAAGTCTGGCACCCTCCTACGAACGAAGCCAGCAATCTCAGATTGACCTCATCCATACAATACCCCACACAACGATCATTTTACAAGGGGTAACCTGTGCTTTTCATATAAAAAGCCCTGCAGCTCAGTTTGGAGAGCTCCAGCCAAGAGGATGCAGAAAAAACACCCTCTCTCAAGCCAGTCCGCAAGAAAAGGAAGAACGCGCTGTGCGGAGGAGCCACAGAAAGCTGAGTAACACCTGCATCCTCTCCACGAACCCCTCGGCTCCAGCTCTGCAGAACATACAGCAGAGAACCCAACTCCCAGGCTCTGCTGATAAATGGATATAAACTGGGCCTTAAGTAACAGTAACTTCTGCTCATAAAAATCCCCGGGAGCTACTGCATCTCCATAAACCATCTCACTGCAGCAGCACGCAGAATTCGCAGTCCATTATTCCTATTTTCAAGCAAAGCCTGTTGACTTTTAAGCTAAGGAAAATTCCTGCCTTTTGAATGGCATAACACGCGCCGCTGCCAAGAAAACTAAATTCACATCCAAACAACAGGGAAAATATTTGCTACTTGCTGCCAGCACAAGCCAACCAGTGCGCTCACTGGTCCAACATCACACCTAGCACAGGCAGTGTCCTGCAGCAGGTGACAAATGAAGAGCGGAAGCAGAGAAATACCATCTCAATGCGATCGATTTCTCATCTAAATACTTTAAATACAGAGCATGTGAAGAGTCTCCAACAGAAATTTGAAGTATTTTATTTGGGGCAATTAAAGTGATACATTGTGCTGTCTCAGCTAAAGGCTCTCCTTTTCCATGGAGCTCTCCTGGCACCGCCTGCCCAACTCCGTAATCCAGGCCCCGTAACCAGTAAGCCCCAGTCCTGCCCACCCCACCAGCCACCCCCGAATCCCTCGGGCTGCAGGTTCCCCAAAGGCCAGGGCAGCGGTGCCAGGGCAGGGTCCCCCCTCCGATCTCGCTGCCCATTATGGGGTCTGTTGCTCTTAACTTTCCCTACCTTTTCCTCCTTTCACTCTCAGCTGCTTAAGCAACCCCTTTTATCCCCTGGAATTGAGCCTGCTTTCCAGATTATCCTCACATTTAACCCCTTCTGTGCCCAGGGAAACTCAAAAACCACCACCCAAGGTAATATTAGAGAAGAGCTGTCTCTTTTTTTTTTTATTTCTACTTTTTTACTAGCACCTAAGTTATCTTTGCACTGAATGGCAGTAACTCTTGCTTGTTCAGAGAATTCTGTATAAAGCCAGTCAAAGCCTACAGCTTTGTCATCTCCTACTCTCTTCTCCCAGTCAAATTTTCATTTGAGAATTGCAATGAAATGACTGAATATTGTTTAACTGCAGTATTTTGCAGATGAAACAATGGCTGAAGTGTTTTTTACTCCCGCAGCACACAAATTTATGTAGCTACACAACAATAAAGCAAAGTCTTCAATTTAATCAGAACAAATACTTCAAGCAATGGCAAGCTGATAAATTATTTAGAAAGGGGCTCAATAAGACCTGGAAGGAAATATGCATCAGCTGTGCTGCCTGGGAGCTTCCAGAAACAAAGAATTTTCGTGCTTACCCCTTTTAAAGCTTTTTCACTTTGTGTTTAACAAAACCAGACACCGATTTGAACAACATCCCACAATTATAAGCAGACGAGGGCTGCGCTGGGAGTGATGTCCCGGGACTTTTCACCCAGCGCTGATTACTGACATGACCCATTTACCAGCAGCTCCCACCATTCCTGCATTCACAATAAGACACCGACACAGGCGTTTCCTGGTGTAAGGACCCACACCGGCAGCCCAGCAACATTGGCTATTTCAGAAGATTTTAATGATTTGGTCTTTTTTTTCAGACTGCCTACTTCTCCCCAACTTGTCTTCCTTCCATCAATTCCTCAACCGTTCCAAAACACCGAGAAACAGACAAAACTAGATGTATTAGTATTTATATGAAAGGTCTAGGAAATTCAATAATGTTCCTATTGTTTTATTGCAGATGGCACATCAACTTCTCTTTATTACTGCAGAAAACTCAAGAGCCCTGTGGAGTGCAATAAACCGGTACGTGTTCAGCTTTGCAATGTTTCCGAGGGCTGTGATTTACCGGGGAGAACAGGCACCAACATCTGAGCTCAGGAATTGCCTCGTGTTTTGTGCAAACCCTACACGGCAGCGTGAGGTCGGCCCACGCAGGGTCCCTGCTGCTTCGCGATGCCTGTCCCTCATTCCTCAACAATACGGACTCTGTCATTAAAGAGCAGAGAAAAAGGGTTGTTTTCACCTTTGCATCAAGATGTTTTACTCTCCTAGTTGGTTTCAGATGCTATTTGAATTTTCTGCCAAATTCTTGGGCTGCTAGAGAGAGATTTTAAAAAAAAAAAAACTGTCAATGTACCAAGAGCAAAAACACAAAGGTAAATTCTCCTGTCTTAAATATACACCATATATGTTTCAAGACAAGTCCTTCTTCTATAAATATACTCAAAAAACACTTCAGAAAACAAGCGTACCCACTAAAAACAGTAAGTCTCTTTAAGGTCCCCTCCAACCCAAACCATTCTATGGTTCAGCTTTTACTGAATGATAAACTCTGTTCTAGTCAGTCAACCCTGAATAAGGGGACAGGGAAGTATCAAACAAAGGCAAGAGGTAAAGAATGGGTACGAGCTGTATTTACACCAAATTGCTCTGCATAAATTCCTATTTCCACCAACTCTGAGTTAGAAAGAGGAGGGACTCTCACTGCACACAACAAAGCACTTCACCAGCCGCCTCTCACCACACACCTCCAACCCTTTTTCTGGTGAAAAATATTCTTAGCAGTGTCTGGCAAAAGAAGTTTGTATTTCCTACTGCAAAGGTAATCTCAAACCACTTGTCCTTTACCTGAAAGTATCAGTCCTTCACAAAGGAATGGAAGACTTGGAGGAACACAAACCCCACGTTCTCTGTCTCCTTGTAGGCACAGTGCTATTCAGAGCTTCCAGGTTTCAGACCCAAACAAAGCATCAGCAGTGACAATCTATCTTTATTGATTTTTTAAATTATAAAGAAACAAGTAAATGAATGTAACCCATCACAGCTTAAATAGAAAGACTGATTAAAAATACCTAAGGGTATGGCTAACATAAAGGCCTTCCCAACCAGTCATCCTATACAGAGGATGGGAAAATACCAGTAGCATTTCCAATTGCAGACCGCACTCTTAAACTCTGTACCAGCAGACAGTAGAAACCCTCGGTAGATTATTTATACATTAAAAAAAAGGTAGTGAGCAACCTTCAAAAAATATAGTCCTGGTGCTGACAAAAATGCACATCATTATCATTACTGAAGACAATTGAAAAAGAAGAGAAGAAACAAAGTCTCCTTAAAAAATGATGACCAGGTCAGTAAGCACAGCGCATCGTAAGGGAAAAAACAAAACCAAACTAAAACTACAGCAAATCTCTAGGTAGCTTCATTCAGTGAAGTTACTATTTCTGTTTGGATTATACATTACATGCTTATAATGATAAATTTATGATTTAGTAGTCAATAGTCCAGGTACTTTGAAGAGGAATATTTTGACCAACCCACCTCGAGCGAACAGATACGGACATGAAGATACCGGGGAACAGCAGCAGGGAAGGCAAAGGGGATACTATAGTCTGGGGTTTGCATCTGTTTGGAAAACGCTGCAGACTTCAACTTTCATTCTTTAGCTCTTTCTGCAGTTTATTTACTGAGACACATGAAACTATGGACATTGAAATACCCAGAAGCAAAACACTACCCCAAGGTGAAAGTGAGATGTTACAAACCAGGCAATAAAGAGTCAGTAGCGTGTTACTGCTGTCCAAAACATTCCCGTTCAAAAACAAATACACACATTATACTTCAGTTAGAATTAGCAGTTACCAAAGCTGTGAAATTGTTTTACAACAAACCCCAAAGTCTTCCTCAGTCACTAACCGTACAACATCCATTTGTCCCAAAGCATAAAACCTGTCCTGATGAGTGCTGGGACACAGAGTTTTGGACGAGCTGAGGCCAAACATTTTTACAACAGAAGAAACTATAAACTCAGAATGAAAAACTTCAGAACATCTCAAAAATACAATAAAGTCAGAGGAACCTAAATTTAAAAAAAATCACTGTAGGACTTAGTACTTGAAACAAACACCCTGGAGACGATCAAAGCAAGCGCAGGCCAGGAGGGACAGCGGCTGAGGAGCTCAGGTTTGGCAGCTCACAGGACTTTACTGACACTGATGGATGAAGGAAGCAAGAAATGCTACAAGAAAAACCACGCCACATCCCCGACATGTGTCTCAGCTTTCCATCCACGCTGGGTGTTACAGCCAGAGGTGCCGAGGAGAAAGCCGAGGAACACTTACCCTTGGCTGCCAGTTCTCATACTGCTTCTGTAGGTTTGCACCGATGGTCTCCAGAGCTTTCTGAGGGCCCATCGAGAGAGGGTCTAGGAAACAGAATACAAATGAGTATTTTTGACCACAACTGAATCACTCAGCTTGATGGGAGGCAGAAATTATTTCCATTTCTATGTGCATTCAAACCTTTAGCTGCTCCAAATTATGTTTCTGTAAAATCCAGATCTACAGCCTGGGAGACCAAAGTCTACACCGAAGCATGGACACCATCATGCTTTGGGGCAGAAAGAGGCCAAGAGCTTTTTATCCACTTTCCTTCTCAGTGTTGTGCTTGCAACAAACATCGGTTAATGATACTTTAATGCAGCTTCTTTTCATGCATTCAGTTTCAAAATCATAAACATTACATTCTTCATGGAATTTACGTGGGTGCAATATCCCAAAATTATCCCCAAATTCTTCACTCAAGTACCGTTCAAGACTGTCCATTTGGAAGATTTCTCTCACTAAGTTCATAAATATAATTTTGTTTTAAAAGACAGGAAGGGCATAGCATTTGTTTCTTTTAATATTGAAAAAAGGTTTCTGTAGTAAATAACGACAAAAATTTAAACTGGTGAAATAGTTGATGATAAACCTTTTTTCTTGATGAATGCAAAATCCTTCTTAATTCACTTCCATTGCTTACTGCTTCAGAGATTATATGCCACTTGCAATTTTTAAGTTAATTTTATCACTAGATAATTACCACCATTCATACATACCAAAACAATTGCAGCTTATGTGCTTTATTCAAAAACCATGGCCATATAATTGACACTATTAACAAGTTTCAAAAAAACCTAGAAGCTAATATTGTGCAATTAATATACATTTTTTTAAAATCATTTAACCAAATTAATGAAGTTCTTTTTAAAAAAAAAAATCTTTACAAAAATTGTACCTCGGACTGAAATTGAAAATACTTCACATGTGCACTGACAGCAGAGGGATGTCGTTTGTGGACTCTGGAGCGCCTTCAGAGTAATTAGTGTTATTAACAATACCCTATATACAAAAATAAAGTACACTGGTGCCATTCCAAGAGCCAAACAATGGAAACAAATTATTTTCTTAAATATAGCTCATGCCACCGCAATCACCACGTGAGCTTTCGGCCTGCCCTGGTGTATGTGTAAGGGCACAGAAGGCCAAGAGACCATCACGGTGTGGAGCTCCCCGTGCCCTGAGCGGTGCCCGGCGGACTCTGCAGCGCAGACACCACCCACGGCTTCATCTGGGAGAAAAACAAACCACTTGAGACATTCTAAGGGTGCGTCTGGAGGGGACAGCGAGAACCGCAGCCGGCTCCTGTCCTGCTGTCACAGCCCTTTGTTCCCAGAGCTCACAACCTGGTGACCTCAGCTCAGCCGGGAACAGCAGTGCTTGCACCACAATGATTTCCACGCTTCCTTGCACACCCGGCAAAGACATTGGGTTTCCACAAGACACCCCGTGAGCTTCTCTAGAAACCATCGTATAGAAGAAGAAAAAACAGGATGTTTTGGCAATTACCTTTTTCAGAAATTTAAAGACATGGAAGTGAGTACTTGTGTAGATATACACACTAAAAATTTAATTTAAAAAAGGCATTCAAAATTCTTTGTTGATGATAATCACTAATAACTTTATTTTAATGACTCCGCAATGCTCCTCGTTTTCTTTGCTCTCTGCTCGTATATCAATGAGAAATGAGAGCTGTTCTCTCCACTGAATAGATGGATTTGTTAGTGCACGCTCATGGCTTTTTAACTGCTTTAAAGTCATCAGCATTTTTAGGTTAAAAAAAAAAAAAATGAGATGTTAGGATTCACAAAGCAGGTAAGGCAAGGTTAGAAACGAGATGTTCTAAAATTTTTTAAAAGAAATTCAGTTTGTGTGATGATTAATTTGCTTCTGCAGCCTGTCATAAACCCTGGAGTTCAGGATTACAGCGCTCTGCATGTTACTCGCTGAAGACTGAACACTTTCAATTCCCAGATAAAGACCAAATCTCTCTCAGAAAGCTCCCTCACAAACGGCATTTCCATCTAATATTACTTCAGATTTGTCTCATCTTGATAATCAGACTTGAGCTCCAAAACCAAGGGAACTTTTCATTTCTTAACAAAAAACCAGGAATTTAGTCCAACGCTGCATCAAAGTAGCAACCCATGTGGTGTAACTGCTGGCAAGATATTTTTGGGAATAATTCCAGGTCTTCTGAATTCACATTCCCAATTAAAATAGCCCCAGAGCAGCCACCTCAAGATGCAGTAAAGTCCATACATTTTACAAAAAGAGTTATTTCTCTATCGTATGATGGAGGGGAATTTGAAACCTTTGCAGATCACAGTACTCTAAAGATGTTATTGCTCCAAGATTTCCTGAGATATTTATAAATCTACAACAATTAAGAGAAAGCTATGTAGCTAATTAACAGCTTTTTTTTCCCCTCCATGCTATCTCAATTTAGAATAAAGCAGGAGAGATGACCTATGGCAGCAGTTACTGATGGACACTTAATTAACTCATGAAGACACACGGAAATGAGATGCCAGATTCCCTTTTGTTCATCCCAGTTTTAAGTCCAGGAAACACACAACTTTTACGATAACTATATATGCTGTAATTCAGTATTCATTAGACTGACTGAGTTAGGAAGTTCCCGGGACTTACCGATCCAACACTCCAGGCGGGCACAGGGAGTTGTTTTCACCACGTCAGGAGGGTCCACGCCGACATTTAGGCACAGAACTAAGGCAACACTAACAGTCTTCATCTGCAGAGACACACAATAAAATGCCTACTTAGCGTAGAAACAAAACCAACTCTCACTTGTGTTGGAATTTTACCACTGCTATAACTTTTGAAGGGTTTCAACAACGCTTCGTTATCTCCTCTTTAGCACAGACTATTTTAAGCAAGGCATGACTGATTACATTTTTCATTTATTTTTTTTAAATAGAACAGTACTTAGATTTTACGTTACTATTTTTATTATTATTTCCAGAGCCCATTCTTCTTTTATAGAGCATGGAAATGGATATCACTGGACTTCTGCTACCCATTTTAAATTAGTCACTGTCCAACTGAAATACATTATTAAAACATGAGAATATGCTATTCAGGGTCCCTGATCAATATTACAATATAGTACGTCCTCTCTAATATTAAAACTAAAAGCATTACAAGGGAAAAACTCCCAAGTGACCAAGCAAAGCATAACAAAATGCTTAGTCTATTTTGGTTTTGTTTTCTTCACGTGTTAGTTTTCCTGGATATTCTTATTTCAGGACACCCCATCCCTTGGCTCCCCTTCCTGCTCTTGCCTATAGCTGCTGCTTCAGCCCCAGCCCCACAGAACCCACTTTCAGCCACGTTCCTGGAGCCCCCAGGGGACCACAAACATAAAATCCAAACTTACTCATACCTTACCTGCGACCAAAGAGCTGCATGAAACCCATGACTGGCTGGTTTAACTATGGCCAGTTAAAAATATTGCTTGAAAATTATTATTTCACATCTTTATGCTCTTTTCTAAACTCCCTCAGCCCAACACCTCACCCAGAGATGGAAAACAAGAGAAGTGACATGGCTTTGGTACTTCTATCCAGGGTTGAGCGCTGCCCTGCTCGCCCCAAGCAACCGCATCTCCGCTTCCCCAGGTGCTTGTTACCATCCACAACCACAAAACCTCTGCTGGGTACAGAACTCCATCCATCGATGAGCTCCTGCCTGTCCCCAGGGTCACCTCCCCGGTATCCTACACCCCCGGCCAGTCCAGCCCTGCGCAGAACACCACACTGCTGCTGGGGACGGAGAGCATGAGCATCCCAGGAGCAATCGAGGGCTGGCAAACTAAAGAGCCAGAAGGAAACAAAGAAAACTACAGGACAAAATAACTTATTACAAGCGAAACCACACAAATCATTCTTTCAAGAGAAAGTGTCCCACCAAACAATCTTTTCTGTCTCATTTATTTATAGTTTCCCATTTGAGGTCTAATACTGACTTATTTTTCAATATTTTACTAGTAATGTCTGATCTGTGACTTATGCTGAACAGGCTGATATTTATTTTCTATTCCCAAGTTGTGTGTTTTAAATATGCATTTCTCCTCGAGCACAGACAGCAAAGCGGTAATGGAAAGTAAGAGCCTAACTGATCCCAAAGACAAATGGGGTGATTTCCCCTCTGCCTCCCTCCCCACAAAGGGCGTAGAGAATTACACTTCACCACTATTTGTTCTGCTAATAAAGAGCACATCTTCAGGAAGAATTACAGCACTCTCACACTCCCCTCTGACTCCCACTCAACATCCATCTGTGATCTCGAATCATTACAGATCAAAAGAAATCCTGAGTCCGAGAAACCGAGTGATGCTTTTCACATTTCTAAGCTGTTTTGGAACATACTACCAGAAACTTCTCAGCATATTTAAAGCTTCTTAATATAAAAAGTACGAGGACATTCTCATCCGTCATTAAGACAGTGGAAATTTTCTTTTCTACAGTTCAAGAATATATCCACCAGAAAACATTTCAATGGATTTTTGTTAGAATTAAAAAATGAAGCATAAGACTATTTGGCAAGCTTCCGGGAAAACCTATATCCAAAGTGCTTTCTCAGCAAAGGCTCGAGATCAAAACCACAGAAGCTCTTACTGTGGGCTCTTCTCTGGGGAGTGGAATTTGCATGCAAAAAAAAAAAAAAAAAATTGGATAAAATTCACAACTTTGTATTGCATTCAATTTAAAATTATTCAATTTAAAATGATGATAACTCTGGGTCAGAACCTGAAATACTTAAATTGCAAAATCCACTCAGTCAAAAAGCTCTTCCTGAGAGGTAACGGTCCTGAATTCAAACCCCAAATCCATCAGAAACGGGAATAAGTGCAGGGATAGTTCTGTCTCTTCAAAAGAAGATGCTTCTGAAAGCATTTAACATTAAAATATACATATTATACTAAAGAGCAGAGGACTCGTAAAATATTTTTACTTTGCCTCATTTCATTTTGAGACAAAACAGATTTGCAGAAGAGCGAGGGTAACACCACACACATCTCAAACCAAAATGAGGGCAATTTCTGCAGGTTTTTTTTTTTTTCAGTTAGAAAAAACCATTACATTATCTTCATAAGAATAGTTTTGACTGAAAACCTGAAGTTTTATCATCACAGGGAGTCCAACGGATCCTCTTGTAGCGTACCTGGAAGTAATTCCAGCCCAGCCCAACAGTGAGATACCCCCATTTCATCGGTTGCTAGAGATTTGTTCTAGGCTAAGTACGAACGGGGTTAACAACTAAGAGGAAAGTCATATAACTGTTTTATCTTCTAGTTTAAGTAATACCAAGAACAAATCCGTTAATCAATTTATGATAAATTTTGCATTTTGCGGTAAGACCCTCACCTAACATTTCAGAATGGCCATTTTAAAAACCCATAAATATTTCATTTCTACACTGCAATTTGCAAGCTGCAAACTTTCTGTTCAACCATTACACAGATGAACACTCAACCGTTATAAACCTGCCTGGGTTCATGCCAATAAGTTAAAATTGCTTCACAAACACAAGATTAAGTCAGCATTAAACATAAAATATATGCTGCTACATTATTTTACAGAGCTGAGGGTGAACTTATCAGCATTAAATACAAATCCTGGGACACATTTCCAGACTGAGAAATCTTCCTGTCTCACTTGGGAATCTCCATTGCCCAGCAGGCTCAATTCCGCCTGCTTGTTCGCTAGGTTCATTCCCTTCCTAAAGTCTTTTTTTGGATATTTTTCCTTATCTACATTTACATCGATTTAGTACAAGCTCCTAGACCAAAAGGCAAAACCAGGCAGGTGTTCCACAGATAACTCCAAAATGTTACTGGTTTGGATCCCTGCCGTTGAGCGCTTCAACAAGGAGTTCTCTGAGCAGTAACAGCAATATTTAGCAACACGAAACATTGTTCTCCCTTTGGGGTTTCAGTTACAGATCATTCTGTAACACCCAGGAAATCACATTTTCTCTTTGCCAAGCTTTTCCACATCGCACCCACGCCCGACCTTCTCCCAACAGGGTGGGCTCCAGCAGCAAGGTGGGTGCCTAACTGGTGGGGGGCTCTACTGGGGGTGGTGGGACTCAGGGCAGATCAGCTCTGGGAGGAGATGGGCATCCTGAACTCCGCAATTTCCCACTTCAGGCTCCCAGCTGAGAGGTGACAAGTGGCAACGCTTTGTCCGGGCGCTCTCTAACAGCACAGGCATCGTTTCCACGGATTGGGCACAAAGCACCAGGGATTGGGCACAAAGCACCCCACTCGGGACCGCCAGTTTGCAAATCAGCTGGTGAAAAGGCTAAACATTCTGAACAGGGAGACAAAGCCTTGACCTTCCTGGTCCAGTCAACAACACAAACCCAGAGAAGGGGTTCTGGAGGGAGGACTCAGACAGAAGGAATCCCACTTAGATCATCGAGCTCTAATTTGGCTCCCTTCTACATTCATTTCCCATCACACTGTGCAAGAGAATCAAGCGTTACTCTCATTTTTTTAACGGATCTTCCCTTTAGCAGGTCAAATTCCAAAAGAAGAGAGACGTGCCAGTCCTCTGCAGCTCACCTGTAACATTTGCAAGGTAAGACATCTAAAAAGGAAGAGCTTTCAATTTCAAGGACTTTTTTTTTTTTTAATGTAAAGTTTAAGAGAAATAAATTGTACGGGGAAAAAAAAAATAAGTCTCAGTGTGCTTCTGCACAGTGATAAAAATAGTAGAATGCAAAGAAATAATTCAAGTTTCCATTAATAATTCAACACCTCTGCAGGTAGTCTTCAGCCATCTGTGGCCCGAAAGGTCAGTTCTCGCTGCGAGAGTTGTGACAGCACACACCAGATTCCTAGATCACCTCCTCCTTCAGCTTTGTTTTCCTTTTCTAACCTCCATATTCACCACTAATACTCTGACTTTTCTTCAGAGGTTTGTTATGTCCAACACGTTCGCTTACCCAGGGAATGCAGCCACTACACAAAGTTCAAGAGCAGTCAGTAACGTTAACACAGCTCCGTAAAACAGACTTTTAAATTGCTTTTAAATTCACCAATTATAGGCACTGCTTACACTTGTAGATGAATCACTGCTGTCAGTCGATACCCGAGACATACATACACATTTCCTATTTACTCACTCGGAGAACAGCGTGCATCTTTTCTCTCTGCCAGAGAATAATGTCATCTTCACGCTGTGGCCTGGCCACCGCAGGTGCTGCGGGTCCCCAGGGAGGTGGCAGGTACCACGTGGCAGAGCTGCTCCCAGTGTTAAAAACTACAATCGAGTAGGTTGGTTCACCCTGTCACAGCAAAGCATCAAAATATTGCAATGTGTACCATATAACCAAAATGGTGCTTTCTTGGCCCTGCCAATCATTTCTTAAAAATAATGAAAAAATAATGGGAAGTAAATATTATACTTCTATGATCTTTGCTGTCTTTATACGATATGCATAAAGAATCAACAAGAGACATTTTCTAGATGTTATTCCTCATTTGATCTGTGACAACAGCTTTCCCTCTCACCTCAGCACAGCTCACTCTCTGCTTTGCATTCCGCACAGGCTCCTTTTCAGCATTCCACTACGTTCCCACTCCTGTCTAGCACTGTCTTTAAGAAGTTGTCCATCTTCCCCTGCACTGCCTTACTGCATCTCCAGATCTTCCTTACAAACTACTATTTCAAATTATTCCTAGACGACACTTTTAGATCTTTTAACGAGTCAATAAAACATGCTACACAACGTACATCTGGTCAGGAATCACACCGTCCCATTCAAGCGGAATGCCTGAGCTACCGCCAGCTTCACTATATTAAAATAACTTCTTCCAATAGGAAGATTCCTGAACTTCCAGGAGCAAGGAGAAGAAAAAGATAAGGACTTGGTCCAGTTCTGGACTCCCCAGTTCAAGAAGGACAGGGAACTGCTGGAGAGGGGACAGCAAAGGGCTACAAAGATGATTAGGAGCCTCATCTCTCTGATGAGGAAAGGCTGGGGGACCTGGGGCTTTTTAGTCTGGAGAAGAGAAGACTGAGGGGGGATCTGAGCAATGCCTATAAATACTTCAAGGGTGGGTGTCAAGAGGATGGGGCCAGTCTTTTTTCAGTGGTGTCCAGGGACAGGACAAGAGGAAATGGGCACAAACTTGACCATAAGAAGTTCCATCTAAACATGAGGAGGAACTTCCTTCCTGTGAGGGTGGCAGAGCCCTGGAAGAGGCTGCCCAGAGAGGTGGTGGAGTCTCCTTCTCTGGAGACATTCAAATCCCACCTGGACATGTTCCTGTGCAACCTGCTCTGGGTGGACCAGCTTTGGCAGGGGGTTGGACTAGACAATCTCCAGAGGTCCCTTCCAACCCCATATCAATTCTGTGATTCTGTGACAAGATCAAGTCCCTCATTTCAGCTGAAGCATCAGGCACACAAAGATGAAGATGTTTGGTTGTATTTGAGAGCCGTATGGTCCAGAACACTGTCCCCCTGCCTAATAAGGCTCAGCCACCAGATCGCTTCTAGGGCTTTAAATTTCTTATTGCTGGTGTCCTACAGAAGAACGGGAGACAGGAAGGGTCCCCGAGGGAAGTCACTTCTACCACAGATGATTCCACACACGTTGAGGGCCTGCTCCTCCGCTCTGCACAGTGCTAATGACGCTGCCACTTCATCCCCTACCCAGCAAAAGCTGCTCCAGCTGTAGCTCACCCTGCCACAACACAGCAAGAATAAATAAATAAATCCAAATACAGAAGTAAAAATTCCAGTGAGAGGGGCACTGGTAGAACCACTGAGACAAAAAGATAAAATGGAACTCTTCGGGCCCTGAGCCCACCTGCCACCTTTGGTGTCCCACGTCACAGCTGTGTATTACAGAATGCCATTGACACCAATCTGGTTTTGTTAAGTACTTAATTAGATAATTTATCTAAAGTACATTCTCTATAGAAAAACAGAAGAGCAAGACAAACATCTCGGGTTTATCAAATTTACTTGGAAATGGCAGTTAAAGCTGAGACACAGAGAACAATCAATAATCTCCTCAGTTATCCATGGCCACACTACGCTAACAGTCACCTCCGGAAGCGTTCAAGGGTAAGGGATCAGTACAGCAGCAAGCCAATTAAAACATCATCTCAGAGAGAAAAACACAATCTAAACCCCCAAGCTTCCCAGGAAAACCTGCAGAACCCGTGGAGACAAAAACGAAGGAAACCCAGTGCCCTTGAATTTCTCCATCGACACAAAGGCAGAGAGAAGAAATGTAAGAACCAGAGAAGCATTAACGAAGCGTTTCTAACACGCTCCCATAACCTTCAGTCTCTCCACTACGGGAACACACCTGGTGCCAAAACCAAGGAGCGGTGGTTGTCAGCGGAACAGATGTTTCCCAGTTTGCTCCCCACGAGCTCCACACAGAGCAGCCTGCAACCATCTGGCCACGTTCCCCTGCACCAGGGCTCCACCAGTGGTTATCAACATTTGCCACACTCCAGAAACTAGAAGAATGACCTCATGTAGTGATACATATTTTTAATTAAAGTATGCGATTTGCAGTAATGGTCCAGCACTTCTCTGTTATCTTTCAAGGCATATATTTTTTTCACCGTCTACTATTCACAGGCCTTTCAAATTTCTACAAACAAGCCGGGGGAGCAGGAGGGGAAGCAGCCACTACAACATATATGTTGAGTTTATGTAGCAGTAATTGCCTAACTCCTCTCCAAATACCATATGCTCAGCCGCACAGCAAAGTCTCTCCAAGAATGTCCTAGTCTCCAAGACAAAAAAAAAATGAAGCACATTATATATCTATTCTCTCATTGCGTTTTTTTTTTTGAATGGAGAAGCACAGAAATAGTTATTTTCTGTCATTCCGTTTGCTAACAGTGAAGTCTCTCCACACTCTAAAATTATCTTTGCACGTGATAACGTCAGCTCCTTTCCCACACATTACACTGCACTTCTATCACTTATTACTCATATTGCAAATGTAATTAAAATTAAGCACACTCAGGGAGCTATTTAAGGGAATAAGACTCCTGGACATTTCTGTCTATTAAGCCACTAAAATTTAGATTCACAAAAAACTATTTTCTTCCTAACTGGTAAAAGTAGAAATTCACAAATGTACAACTTTGCCAATGTACAATTATGCATTTACTCCCTCTGTTCAACCATCACAAAAAAACCTACTTATCTTGCAAAAGGTCCTCACAACAATATTACGAAAAAAATCAAATCCTGGATATGCTCAGTATCAGAAATTACATAAACTAATGGAGTTATCCTAATGCTCCCCAGGAGCTAATTAAGTATACAACAGAAGTTAAAGCCTAATTCCTCCATAGCAAAATACTAAATTACCACATCATCGTCCTACCGTTCATGTGGTCAGGTTACGGCTGACACCAGAGCTGTGGTACTGGAAAGACTGGCTGCCAATAACCACCAAAGAGCATCATCGTACAGCCCTGGATCTCAGCTGAAGTGAGAAAATTCAGAGGATGAGAAAGAGATTAACCGAGTCGAAAATTTCAGTGTTTCCTACTGAAACACTGAAAAAGGTACTGAAAAAAGTAAGACCTTTTTCTTTCAAACGACATGCCCAGCTGTACTCTTCAGAGCTGCTCATCGAAGTCCTCTCTGCTTGGACACAAAAACATTTTTAGACAGTGGTAGATGGAGCACAAGCCTCCCAACTCTATCCAATCAATACACAACCATCTTCATTCAAAGTGATCTTTGTTCTGGGTAAGAGAAGATATAGATCTGTAACTTAGATGACAGTGCTCATTACTGACAGCAGGGGTTCAGTTTGGGGAGAAGGTGGGGTTTTGGTTTGTTTTTCCAGACCTCGGTAACCCCACAGGTGCCCTGTGCTCCCACCCAACTCACACTCCCCACTGGGCAGCAGTCACCACTTTTAGTAACTACGGAACTGAAATGGATTTCAACGGCTGACCTAGACGGGAGAGATTCACGCCATTCCCAGCTCTCAGCAGCAAAGCAGAGGGCTCCAAGCCAGCCTTCCCAAGAGCCTGTCTTCACACCAGGCAAAGAACAGAAAGTACAGAACATTTGGGTTAGATCCCAGACTGCTTTCTGGGCTACCAGTTTCCTAAACACAAACAGGGTTGATATTCCATCTTAAATATTTCTTTTCTGTTTGTTTATGCATGGTCATGGACTAAGTCAAGCTAAAGCGAACGCTGCCACCAAAACACAAACTCCTCCCCAAGATTCCTGCTTGGATTCCCAGCCCAGCTCACAGGGAATGCATGGAGCGGGATTCAGAGCGGGGCAGCTGAGGCTCCAGCGACAGCGAAGCCACGTCCTACGAGTGCCTGGAAAGCTGCCCTAGAACAAAAAACTACTTCAAGCTGAAATAACGTGCACAAACTTCCAATGTCACTGTCCTTCATTAATTTCCTCTGACACATGAAACATTTACCACGCAGGCAGGTAAACTCCGCTTGTCTGAATTAAGCACATTTGTATGCCGTCCTGCTTTAATCTGCATTTCCATAGAAACCTAATTGTGTATTCCTCTTCTCATAAAAACAGGATTTAATTCTCACTCAGCGACTTATGAGGCAGCAGGGAAAAAAAAAAAATGTTAAACTATTACAACCAGCTTTGTTGCTCTCTGCTTATTTTAGAAATCAAAGTAAGTACAGCACACCTTAATTTAAATATTCTGAATTTAGGAGCAACTTGTCAGTAAAACCTGGTGTATTTGAAATCTTCTTATTTAAATCAAGTTTCATGATTTGGTTGCTACTGAGGCTGTGAGATTTAATTCAATACACAAAGCATAATTCCAACCCTCTTGTGTTAAAAATATTCTTTAAATAAATAATAGATCAAAGCAGTGTCACTTTGATGGCATACGCAGTCCAAGGAAGCAGGAGACGAAAGATTAAATGTTTTCAGAGCAGTCCTGGATGAGGGGGGTGGGGCAAGTAAATGTTCAGTTATTTTATCTAGATTTACCACTCATTACTTTTCTTATTTGATTCTTCCCTCTATATTAGAGTTCTGCCTTCTATAAACCTTCAAGTTCATATAAACTCTGGGGTTTTTACAGCAATGAAGCAAGATGGGGGAAAAAAAGTCATTCCATTCCCAAATCTTAGTGACTCATTTCCTCTAACTCAAGTAAAGCCGGGATCACTCCCTAGGACTCCCCAAGATGATGAATAAGGGCAAAACCCATCACTGCCTGTGTGTTTGCATGATTCACGGGGGAAAGTGCCACAGACTTACCTGCAACTCTGGCAGATAGAGAGACTTGTTTTGGTTAACCTTTGAGAATTTCTTGATTTAGAGATAGGCTGGTACATTTAAATGCAGATAACGCTTCCCACCCTAAGCTTTGACAACTTAATTTATCAAATTCAAAATAATGCAATGCTTTCCCCGCTCTCAACTCACACCAAGAGGTATATCCCCCCAGCCCTCAGGAAAAATCTCTTTCAATAGCGTCTCAAAGACAAGAGCACCTCAAAAGTCAACCAGACCTGGCTTTTGGAAGGAGGAGGTAAGAGACCAGAAAACAAAGGTAAATTGGGGAATGCAACAGACCCGCAGTCAGACTGGGACTGCGGGAAGTGACTGGGTGTTGCTGTGAATTTGATTAGCAGCGATAGACAGGCGTCAGAGGCTTTGAATACGGACCACACATCTTCCCTCACACCATCGTTCCAAAACGATTCATAACAAAAACCCCACAAATCTCAAGTTCCTGCATTTTTATTACGGTGATTAGTTTTCTGGACAACCCCGTTACCCTAAAACTACCGTTTTCAGTTGGTCTACATGAAAACAGCAGCAGCACGAATGAGCAAGCCAGGTCATGTAACACAAGATCAAACCAGATTATACGATTTCTATGAACTATTTCACAGGATTAACCTAACGTGAGTTAGCTGGGGGAAACATTTAACAAACATCATTTTCCACCCAGAATTCTAAACGCCCCATCTCCCGACCCCCTCCTTCACCCTCTGAAGTTCTGACAAGTTTGTTATATCTCATCAAAAGCTAAGGAGACAGCCAGTGACAGTTAAAAAGCTGAATAAAATACAAAGACACGAAAAATAACGGCTAAGATTTAAAAGTGATGAGATTGAGCATTCTGTGATCAGTTTCTCTTCCTCTCAGATGTCTTTATGTGCTTGCTACATATTCCTGTGACCCTGCTCTTAAGCAAAAAGTAATCAGACAACAACAAGTTTGTCCAACCACCTGATAAAGCTGCGCAGATACAAATGACACATGACCAGCACCACTGATACTGATAGAAAGAAAAAAAGTCATTTGATTCAAGCTGACAGTGAAAACAGGACTAAACAGAAAAATTCAGATTTGCTTCATTTACAAAAATAAGGCTCAGTATCTTGGAGAACGATTCAGGGCCTGATTTCACTAAGCTCATTCATGGCGAGTAGCACACAATTCCACGAGAAGCACATCGTTCACAGCACAGAGGACTCTTAGAAGAGGAATCTGCAACTCCCCAGGAGTAAGGATGGTAGCACAACACTGGGCTGTGACAATCACTGTCACCACTGCTCTCGTCTTCATTGAAACGATTCTCTTTGGCTATAACATGCATATGAAACGTTTATCAAGAAATACAGAGACAACAGTTGATTTCTACAACTTTACTCAGGCTTATACTGTACAACCTATCGATTATCTTGATCAAGTCAATGTCATTCCCAATTTAGAAAGAGACAGCTTTGCAGATCAGGAAATAAGCGAACAGGAAGCTTCACAGGAAGGCAGAGGGATCACTAAAATAGACACGCGAGCTCATCACACCTCCACAGTCTACTAGAGAAAAAGCTCTTCTTTGCCAAAACCCGTTAAAGAAGACATACCACAAAACTTTGTGTTCTGTGGCTCATTTCAATTACATCCCAAAAAACCTCAGTTCAAACCATTAAAGATCTGCCAACTCAAGTTTTCTGTACATGACTCCACTAAGTCAAATGATTCTGGTTCAGCCAGAGCCTTCCCCAGAACCTCTGAGCGCTACAGGACCATGTTGCTGAACACCCCTCTAGGCAGTCTTCGACTCGTGTATAACATCCTCATGCCTGGTCATGATGCCTCTGGAAAGAAACTACAGGGTGGAGTTTCAACAGTAGTTCCCAAGTTATTCCACAGTATTACAAGAAGCAGCATAAACACAGCAGGAATTTAGTCACCAAAAAAACCTCATACATATTCATAAACAGAAAGTTATGGGTAAAATAACTTTGAGACCTACAGAATCCTGTAACCCAAAGCAGATTCCAAGAACAGAATGAGGGGATCTGATTATCCATGGTATTTCTTAAGTGCTTTGTTTGCTGGCTTTTAACTTAAACATTTAAGTTGGGACACAGATGCAGCACAGGATTCAAGACACGCTGGCAAGGGTCTTTCTTTGACATGCTTGGCTTTATCAGTTTCACATGCAACATACAAATGCAAGAGAAGCACCTGGCTTTAATACACAAAGTGCTTCATCTAATAACTATTTTCTGCCTCCAAAAATCACATAATCTCATTTTCCCCACACAAAAAGAACGCTTTAATTTTACAGTCCACATAACATGCTGGTGGCAAACTTCAAATCCACAAAGCTCCCCTGCATCTTCACCACTAGACAACTGTAATGACTACATTTATTGCACCTTATACTTGCATCATTAACCTGCTGATCCAGAGAGCTCATTAAGACCTCATTAATTTTATTGTCTTTCCTGAAAAACACCGAGTATCCAAATTTCATTTAAACAGCTTAAACAAGGGAGCTACTCAAAGGCTGTATTACCATGAGCTTGGAATTAGTACTTGTGACCCATCTGTGTTTGCTTCCCCTGATATATGACAGGTACATAAACTAAAGGCAAGTTATACCACGGGATCAAATACCCATCTGAAAACACAGACTGTACCTGAAGTACAGCAGCCCTCTGGGCACTTACTCCTCCCTTTTCACCACTTCTCCCCACCAATCCTCCTCCAAAACCCATCCTGCCCTTGAGCATTACCCGGTCCTTCATCCTCCAGCTCTGAGCCAAAGACTTGGAGCCCTCAATCTTCTCACAGTGCCTTTTCTTCATAAAGGCCAGAGGCAAGTTCCAGTCAGTCAGGTCAGATTCATCCTCCTCCCCGAGCCCCAGAAGAGGCGACTGCAGCATCTCAGACTCCATCAGAGGGGAAGTGCCGGGCAACAAGTGAGCAGCAATCTCCAGCCCAGCGGGCAGCGGGGGCCGAGGGGTCCCTCGGGCGGGTGGCGGGGGGGGGGGAGGACAGGGCAAGGGCAGAGGGAGGCTCCGCTCCCAGGTGTGCGGGGAAGGACGAGCTCGGGGGAAGCAGCGCCTTCCACCTGGCGACTCTCCTCCTCCGCCGCGGCCCGCAGACAGCAGCCCCGTCCGGGCTCCGAGGAAGGCGGCGCCTCCCGGCCCCGCTGAGGGCCGAGGTGCCGGCGGGGACCGGGCCCCGGGCCTCTACTCGCGCCTCTACCCCCGCGGGCCCTGCACTCTCTGCGGCGGGAGCCGCGCCCGGCCCATGGCGGCTCCCAGCTCCCTCGCACACCGACAGGCCGAGAGCGGATCGGCGAGCTGCGCACCGGGAGCGGGCGGGAGGCGGGGGGAGACGGGGAGACTCGTCCCGCGGTGCCGGAGAGCCCGACTCCTCTCACCACCACATCAAGGAGGCGGCCATCTTCCCCCGGCCCATAATGCACCGCGCTACGGGCCGCCGCGTGGGACAAGCCGTGCCGCCGCCGTCCGGCCGCGGTTACCATGGTTACAGCGCGGCCTGTCCCGGGCCTAGCGCGGGTCGGGCGACGCCGCGAGCCTTCCCTGAACCCCTCCCCGGGTCCGCAGGGCTGACAACAGGCCGCCCGCCTCCGGGCAGACGGGCACCGCCCGGGTGAAGGTCCTCGGCTCGCCCGGCCTGTACCCTACCCTGCGCGGCCTCAAGATGCCGGCGGTGCGCAGTGCCAGCCCCTCCAGGAGGGCGGGGGGGGGGGGGGGGGGCCGGTGTACCTCAGGCTGGACAGGTTTGGGGCTCCCTAGGGGAAAAGGCGTTTCAAGGGCAGAACAGGCACCCGTGGGGATCCCAGGCCGGGGCGGAGGCGAGGGGCTGAGCCACAGCACGTCTGTCCCAAGGGGAGAAGGTCCCGCAGTGCCGAACCCACAGACCAGAGGGACAAGGCTTCGTCCATGGCGTCTGCTCCTCCTGTCAACTGCCCCACCAAGCTGCACGCCCACTGTGGGCTTCTGCACTGGGAGCCATGGGATGCGATGCCCTTGTTCCCTTCAGGGATTTTCCCTCCTGCAGCGCTGAAGGGACAAGTTCATTCATCACCGGAAAATAAATACACCCAAAAATCAGTCTGATTTACATTGCCGTCACTTAAAGCAGCACAGGATGAACTGCACAACGTACCGAGCCTACAACTACAGTTCTGATGATCTTCATCTTAAACAGAGATAAAAGTACATCTGTGATGTGAAGCTCCTGGCCGCGAACAGCACGAGCATCGAACCGCTGTGTCCCGGTTCCCCCAGACGCGTGCCCTGCCGCGGGATGGGAACCAGTGCCATAGCGCTCGTTCTTGGACCGTACTCCACTTCCAGTTGGGGGGTCGTTTGTACTGGGGCAAAAGAGCGGGGCAGTGGTGAAACCGGACGACAGACTCCAGCAGAATTATGCCTGAGGAAAAGCAAATGTATTATTTCAAGAATTTATCAAATAAACTGAAGGTTAATGAATGTCAAATATTGCTCCTAAAGAAGTTCCTCATTTTTATAATATATAATGTTTGCCCTTAGCAGTAATCGAGTCCAACTGCATTCATATTTGTAATACTTTAAAGGTGTAAAAATTATTTCAAAGTAGAAATCACAGAATACATGTATAATTTGATTTATATAATCATATTCGGTATCATTAATATTTTCAGTGTTTACATTCATGGAATATTTTAAATGCAACGACCGTTTCCTACAATAGATTGGAAAATTATATTTCTTGGAGGCTCTGGAATGGCCAACGTTTGCTTTTGCTCCTTTGATTTACTGACTGAGCTGATTCATTGCTTTATGGGTGTGCTTTTATGCTGATGGCTGATCATAACTACATGATTGTTATTGAAATGAATTGCCATAGCATAGAAAACATTTATATGGTGTTTCTGCTAACCTTTAATGATTTCCCTGCACCGACGGCAGCTGCGCAAAATGGGAATAACAATCCCAACACACCACCTGAAAAAATGACAGCCCCTGGAGGGCCCGGGGCAGTTAATCCAGTGCCGCAGCCGCACAGATGGACCCCGGCCATGGGCAGCGCCGTCGCTAATCCCGGCTCCCGACAGCTTTAGGGAGCCTGTGCCCCACCAGAACCTGCTGCTCTGCGGCCTCGGGAGCCTCCACCGAAAATACCTTTGAAGGACACAGCTGCCAGAGGGCAGAGAGCACAAATCTGCCTCCCTTCCCCTACGCGCAGCTTTAAAACGGTGATTATTTCAGATAAGGACCGCCGTGTTTTCATGGCTGGACAGGCAAAGTCCGCTGCCTGTGCTGGAAGAGCCGTGCGGTGCCCCCTCCCCTTGCACCCACCTCCTCCCCCTTTATTTCAGGGACTTCTCTGGAACGCTGCCCTGCTCCCCCCGAGGCTCTCAGCTCTCACGGCGCTCTCATCCCACCCACGCCAGCATGTCTCCTGGGTTCCACCTGGCAGGGGCTCTAGGGAGATGGCAGGAGAAGGACCCGGCAGCGCAGAGCCAAAGTGGTGGCTGGGCAGTGGGGACGAGGACCAGCTGGTGAGAGCAAGCTGTCGGCAGCTGTCGGCAGCCTTTCCCACACAGCCCTGAGCGCATCGGCTCCGACCTGCCACGCTCCCATTATCCCCGACATGTACTTCCCAGGAGGACCTCGGTCTAGACCTGCGTCTCTCCGCTTCACTGTTCCTGCTGCAGATCCACCCTGTCCTGTTTAATTGCATCCCCTCTCGTCACCGCTGGCCAGGGTTCCCTGTGCTGCCAACACCCCCGTACCGAAGGCAGCGTGTTGCTGCCAGCAGGATCCCCGTTTCGTTGTGAAGTCAACCCCCCGGCCCCAGATTCTGAGCTGAATAACGCATTAAATTGATGGATCACACTTATTCTTGCCTTAGAATAACAGGCTGATAGAAGGTCCCTACGCACAAGAGGTTCTTTATACCTGCAGGACAAAGAAGCTCGGAGTACTGGCTTGGCAGCCCTTGATGTTCAGGCTGTACTGGATCAAGCTGTATCCAACTTTCCACAGAAGAATAAAACCAGACGTTTATGGGGATGCCTGTGGATGCAGATGCTCATAGGTCCACAGCTCCTTCAGGCTACGTGACCGGTCCCTGGCCTCTGCAGCAGAAAGCCCAGGGCCAGTTCCCACACTGGTACCGGGGCAGCACACTCAGGCTCCTCTCAACCTTTTCACAGCAAATATTCCTCCGGTCTGAGTGCAGTGATTGAGGATGAAGCCTCTGCTACCCCCAAGGACTCAAGCTGCGTTGCTGGGGCATTGCAGAAGAGCCAAAGGAGAGGAACCTCAGAAAGGCTGGATGCCTGAAAAACAGGGCACCTCGTGGCCCTTCTGAGGCTGCTGTGACATTTCTACAGGCGATAAAATGCCGTAAGTGGCTGTGGCCAGGAACCTGGAGCGCTGTGTCCAGCTTGGGAGTCCTCAACACAGGAAGGACAGGAACCTGTTGGAACGGGTCCAGCGGAGAGCCATGAAAATGCTCAGAGGGCTGGAGCACCTCTCCTGTGAGGACAGGCTGAGAGAGCTGGGGTTATTCAGCCTGGAGAAGAGAAGGCTCCAAGGAGACCTTCCAGTGCTTGAAGGGGGCTACAGGAGAGATGGGGAGGGACTCTTGATCAGGGAGTGGAGCCATAGGATGAGGGGGAATGGTTTTAAATTGAAAGAGGGGAGATTTAGATTAGATACTAGAAAGAAATTCTTCGCTGTGAGGGTGGTGAGAGCCTGGCCCAGGTTGCCCAGAGAAGCTGTGGCTGCCCCATCCCTGGAGGGGTTCAAGGCCACGTTGGACAGGGCTTTGAGCAACCTGGTCTGGTGGGAGGTGTCCCTGCCCAGGGCAGGAGGTGGGACTGGATGATCTTTAAGGTCCTTTCCAACTCTAACCTGTCTATGATTCCATGAAATGCTGCCTGCACAGGGAAGGCACTTGGCCAGCAGTGGGCTCAGCCAGGGCATCATCAATGTCTGCGTACACCTATGGCAGAGGGGTCCTGTGCTGCCCCAAAGCAGTGTCACCAGAGGGCTGGGGGTGGTGGGACATGGGGACCAGCACAGCAGAGCACCCCCAGCCTCAGCAAAGGGGGGCTGCTCTCATGACAGTTTCTGAGAGCTGGCTGGGATGACATCACCTACGTGCTAAATACATGTTATTTTTTTTTTATGCATGATGAAAAGGGCATAACATTTAGTTTTAGCAAATCTGTGATTGGGAATTTGTGAACTGACCAGAGCCGGTAAATATCAAATGAAAACATTTATCTGCACTTTATCAGATCTCTGAATAAGGCTCTCAAATATCCTTTTCTAAAGGACACATGCGGCAGGTCAGTGGGGATCAGTCTCCATTTGAATTCCTAAATTTGCAAGTTTTGATGGAAATCAGAATGAATTGATTTGTTCAAAAATAGCCCTGCCAAGCGCTTGGCTCTGATGGCATCTGGTCTCTGATAATGAAAATCTTCAGGATGGTGGTCATGGGCTCTCGGATTTGCACTTATACGCATTAATCAAAGCAACTCACCTTATTTCAGTCTCCATAGGGCAAGAACCAAAGGGAGACATAAATAATCTTCCATTTATGTCTCCATAAAAATTACTTGTTAGAAGTGATGCCATTCCCTGGACTTCTTTCATTTCACTCCATAGCCCAGTGTCAGCTCCTGGTTTCCTTCACGGCAGAGAAAATTCTGCAGCTTTTACTCAGACAAAGTATTTCTCAACATCAGAAGGCCATGGCAAGCCCCCCTGCCACTGGAGTAGAGAATTTAGGCTGCTGTCGTGCTTTAACCGCAGCCTGCAACTAAAACCACACACCTCAAGAAGGGGCAGAGGGTAAGAAGGGAAAAAAATGGTTTTTTTTTTATCTCATGTGTCTCTTTATCTCATGGGTCGAGATAAAGACAGTTTAACAGGTAGAGCAAAAGCCACGCATGAGCAAAGGAAAACAAGGCTCTTGACAGCTGATTTCCCTCTCGAAATTAAAGCAGGTGCCTCCTTCCTACCCTCAGTGGGCAGAGAGAACAGCTGGTTTTTCCATACTGAAGTGAAACTAACTCTTTTTAGATGTCACCAGTTTGTCCAAACCTTTCTTAATTCCGGTCCCGTCCTCTGACGTGCCCTCGGGACACTCAGCTTTAGTCCGAAAAGCCAGTAAGCACGGTTCCTAATGGCTCCTCTCGGTCAGCAGTGGGAGTTATCAGGGCAGCCCCCAGCCCCAGGTGGGTCTCTGGAATACCTGCTCCTTCCACGTTGAGAGCGGGCCCTTGGTAACTCACACCGAGCATCCGAATTGCTGTCATTTCATCCAGCCCCCATTTGCTAGGTCACTGCACGTGTGGCGTGGTTTTAGGCATTGGCCAGGGAGGTGTCTGTGTCTCAGCAAGGCATCGGGGCTTCTCCCAGAGCTGATAAAGATCTCGTCGAGTCAGTCGATAGAGCTCAGAGCGCGATTCATCTGAAAAAAAAAACACAGGGTGAAGTGAGCTGTGTCCTAAGCTGGGTTGGCCGTATTGACTAGGTCACTGCCTGCCTAACGAGGAAAACATGACTATATCCGGTCTGGAAAGCCAATTATGTTTTAGTGCTCTGAAAATACAACTGGGAGTCCCACAGTCAAACGCCCGGTTAATTTGTTCTCCTTTGCATTTCAACACCGAGGAAGCTTTTATTGCGAGTGCAGGGAGATGCTGCGGCTCCTGCTTCCTTGGGAGGCACTTTTAGCTGGTTGGTGTTTGTTTATTGCCCTCCCCCAGCTGCCTGCCCCACAGGCTGAATTTTCTCTTCGACTTCTTTGTGGCACTTCTGGCCTCACTGGCTTTGCACCCCCCCTAAAACACACACACACGCTCACGCTCGGAGGCAGAACTTCCCCTGCTGTACTTGGTGCTGGGAGCTCACTGCGTTTCAAATCACTGTGTTCCAATCCTGGTTTTTTCTTTTATAAAGCCCAGCCCTGGTTTAGCAAATCTGTTCTCAATTAAAGCGGCGTTGTAAAACCCTTGTTCCTAGGGAATCTAGGGAGCGGAGGCACCGTGTCGAGTAAGGCACATTAAGTGATGTCCTAAAAACCAAAATGCAGAAGGATTATCTGCCAGAAACACACTTGGGCAAATTCTTCCACCTGTCACTCTCTTTAATGAAAAATTCTCCTATCTCAGTCCCTGTCAGCGTCCTTTGCTTTGCCTTATTCAGGCAGCTAATTCTAATTCCACTCCCGGGCAGGAAGAGAGAGAGGTATGGAAAGAAGAACATTACTTGTAAATATCAAGAGAGATTTTATCTTTAATTTTCATTAGCCAAATTCACAGGTCACCAAACGGGTGGAAGTCAGATGCAAAGGTCTGTGCCCTTAGCCAAAGGGCTACCTGTTCCATGGCTTTAAGAGTAGGTGCTTGGCTATACGTTTACGCGTGCAAACGCTTCCCTTCCCCGAGCACCATTGGTACAGCCACGGCCGGGGTTGTTTTAAGCATTTAGGGGCGAACAACAGGGTTTGTTTTAACACTTCAGTCAGGGGAGCCTTATATCCTAAAGACAGTAGGTAAAATATTTATTAGGCAGAATATCTATTTTTAACTAAGTATGATTTCAGTTCTATTATTTATGCATGTGCAGCTCATAGGCTTCCGCGCCTGTCTCCTTGCAGTAAATGTGAACCCAAGACCTGAGGCTGGAAACGGGAATCGGAGCCTGGGGAGGAAGGGATCGGGAAGCAGGTGAGAAGGGGGTGGTTGATGTTACGTGCCAAATCCAATACGCATCCACACATGATTCATAAAATTGACTCTCCTTCTCATAAAAAGAATCCCAGTGACCTCCCGCTGCGGGAGAGACAACTGAGGAGTCTGTTCCTGGCGCTGCCCCGCTCTTCCTGACCCGCTTCCTTCGGACACCCCTGGGCTGAGAGGCAGCAGTTGCAGCATTAAACCGTCAGGTTGGGCTCCACAGAGCCCCTGTCTGACGGCTGCCAAAGGCGCTCTGCTACAAAATGCCTCCTCGTGAGTAACTGCTGCTGCCACTTCTGCTTTCCCAGCAGTTCCCACCACAGGGACCACCACCGTGCCGAGGAGGAACGCAAAACCCGAGGCTTTCCCCTGCCCAGACAAGAACCGGCTTGAGGAGACTGGGAACAGAAGCTGAACCAAACCTGAAGCAGAGGAAACCACCCCAGGGCTGCTGAGTCTTACCCCAACTCATTTTGCTTCCAACCCCTACACATCCATAGGGCTGCCGTCACACCGCCCTGCTCAACACGGGGCCACGCAGAGCACCCACTCTCTACCCTGTAGGAAGGACACAAACGCCCCTCTGAAAACCCTCTGAATCTGCGTTTGAGTCTCCCTGGGCTGACACAGAGGGAACCGGCAGCCACTTCGCTCTAGGAGATGCAGATGGGACTTGGAGGGGGCTGAGGATGGTGGCCCAGAGCACTTCATGTGCCGGTTGTTCTCGGGTGCCCCCAGTCCTGTTGCTGGTGTAACGTGCTGTCAGGAACCCACCAGGCTGCCTTAAATTATGGGAGACATCAAATGGGTGCAAAGCTGTGTCTCAGTCAGGAGTGCTCCGTTAGCAATGTGTCAGGGATTCTTCTTCTCGGCTCGTGTTGAAAAGGCCAGAATAAATACTAGGTCAAAAAAATCTCTCCTTGCCCTTTTAGAAAGAGAAATGCTTTGGCACTGGGGGAAATCTTTTGTCACCAAGAGAAAGGAGACAGAGGAAGAAGAGGTGGTGCAGCAGTTGGAAGCAGAAAATTTGGGCGTTCGAGCTTTCCTCTTTGCCACCATTGAACTTAAAAGGGCAAGTTTCCTGATGAATCAGTAGCTGTAGAGTTTAGTTAATGAGAGTATCTGACAACCTTGGATACAAGATAGTAAGGAAGTTAGAAGTCATTTAGACTGTGAGGCAACAGCTGCATTTCACCCCAAAGGTGGCTTTAGTTCACTGACAAATGTAAAGATTTCTGTGTTCCTACTCGCACAGGGGAGACTTAAATGACCGCTCGGAAGACTGACAAAAATTGGTTGCTTAATGGAGATGTTTTTCTCATAAAGCCTGAGTGAAGCTGCACTCAATACGTTTGGGGATACGATAGATTAGATAGTTTGTAGGAGCCGTTAATAGAGTTCTCAAACCACTTTGCTATCCATCTCAATGAAAGGCGTTATATAAATGTAAGCTCATTTGTTATCATTATCTCCCTTTGTCTCCCCGAAATCGGGATAATTTGCCAGGTTATCAGGCTATGTGTGTTTAAAAACACATGATAGATGTCACCTCAGCAGATATTCACTGGTTGTCTCATTATTAAGAGCAGAAATGTTTCCTTAAACACTCTGTAGCTATTATAGATCCGTATCAGCTGTGACTCAGCGACAAAGCCACCCCAATACACTGGAAGCAGAAGCCAGGGATCTCTGCTGGCTCCTTCGGAGCCTCTCAAAAGCGTTCAGACCAAATGTCCTGTTTTCTGGCATATCTTTTTGCAGTTTCCTTGGCAAGCACACCTTCCCACGGAGGGCAGGCAAGACCCGACATCCCCTTTAATCGGAGCTGAACTGGCTAATGAGAAGCAATCCAGCGTTTTAAGGGAAGTTCTCACGCTGACTGCTTTTGGGGCTTGGGAATGTGGAGGTTATTTCCCGGAGCAGCCATTGGAAATGGCCGCGCAAGGATGCAGAGATTGCTTCAGAATCAGAACCCCTACGGTTTGGTTTCACGATGGGCAATAAAAGAGGCAACGACCAAAAAACTCAGATCCAACCAAAGGAAACCCTTAATGGAAAATTACAGCCTGGGTTGGCCCATGAAGTGTTAACCACTAACATCGTTTTAGATGGAGAAACCCAAAAATCTCTTCCCACGCCCAGGAAATGTAATTACCCTCGGAATCAGCACATTTCTCTAGTTCTCTTTTTACCATTCCCATGAAATACATCAGCCCAAACCCTTTCCTTTCGCCTAGGATATTTCAAACTCAAGTTGCTGATACCGAGTGACACAGTGATCAACATCTATTTTCTAAGTCTTAGTGGGTTTCATGGCTGATATGTTAGCTGCTGAAATTCAGCAGGTTTCTAAGAAATAACGTGACTAGTCCTATTATAATTAATGGAAGTGAGATGAACAAACACAAAAACTTCTCTTCCTGCCAGTTAGACTGGGGAGCATCCATGCAGCTGGGAAGTGAAGCCTTTTCTACATGGTAAAATAAGCACTACATAAATATAAAGTGGGAATTTATAGTACACTAATGACTTCCCATTAAACTGCTGATTGAACGGTTAGGATGTGGTGAGCAGGAGAAGCTCACTCCCCTTCCAGAGACCATGCCAAGAGCTTCTGTCCTTGGAAGCAGTGCGGCACAGCTAGCGTAGTCTGCATTCAGGATTTAATTTATTTCGCATTTCCCATGCAGAAAAGCCCTAAGAAGTAAGAGCACAAGGCAAGCAGCCCCACAGACCACATGCTGACATCACTGTTATGCCCAAGGGAAGCAGGGCAGCGCTGATGTTCTCAGGTTTGCAGTTCTAGAGGTGCAAAATCCTGTAACAAATAACAAAAGGAACGTGCACCGCTCCAGGTGTGGAGCCCAGAGTTTTCCAAGTCCATCTTTCACCTCTAAAAGAGACAGTGTCTCAGGGATTCCACTGCCGTCCCAGTCCTGGTTTAGAACTGGCCAGGAAAACCCTCTGCTGGGCTCCTACACCTTCATCTTCTGAGCACCTTCAGCTCGAGAAGTGCCAGCTCCACTTACCAGCCAAAATGTCTCCAGCTTCACTTACTGCCCGGAAGCAGCTTCCGTGTCATTCCAGTTACTCTCTGCAGCTTCTTAAGCCTCAAATCTTGAAAAGGAATCAATAACGTGCCCAGCCCTAATGGCATCCTTGCCAGCAAAGAATCTGCGGTGCCGTAAGAGCCCCTTTCCCCCACTAAAAGCCACACTTCAGGTAAGGGTCAGCCCTCACAGCAGGCAAATGCAATGGATTCCTATTGCATTATAGCATTTTTATCTTATCCTGTCTGTAAAACCTTGCTGTGTTTTAACTCTGAACCACCAGGAAAACAAACACAAATTGACTTTGGCGCAGACAACGAGATCTCTCACCCACCACGAAGGAGCAGAGCGTTCCTCCCTCTGGGGGAGCTCTGACCATCCCGTCTCCGCTCCAGCTTCTCCCAGGCTGGGAGCAGGAGCCAACACAGAGTTCCCCTGATCCAGGGCTGGCATCTACAGCTGCGCCTGCACACGCATCTGCCCACCCCAGGCCAGCCCCCCCATCTGCCTCGGATGCGCTGGGAGCTCCCTCCAGCCTTCTTCTGCCGAACATCCCTCCTCCCCTCAACTCCATCCCGAAGGTGTGCAGGGAGACATGCCCAGCCTCCACAGACATTAACATAACAGAGGAGAGAGCGTGGGAGACAGAGAGCAAGAGACTGTGCAAAATAATAAATAATCTCGGAAAAAAACTAGGGCACCAACAGTGTCGCTGGCTTTTGATGTCTCCCTCTCATCCTGCCCTGGCTGTTCTCCCGTGAAAAGGGAACGCTGCGAGGTGGGAAGAAGCCCCGGAGCAACAGGGACACGGGGCTGGTTCTGTTCCGAAGCGCCAGCGGGATTACAGATAAATATTGAAGCTATCAAAGAAGCTTAAGGGATTTAGGAACCCACTCCCCATTATTATCCTCTCCGGGCGTGGGGGGGGGGAGGGCAGGGAAGCGATCTTTTGCAGAGACCTACAGCAAACACCGGGATGGCGCTGACTCTGGAACACCCCACTCCGCTGACAAATTCCCCCTTTGTCGGACGGGGGAAACAATGACAAACGTGATTTTTATGATAAATGGAGTCCCAGTTTGTCTCTCCTGGGTTGCGTCCCGGGGGGGGGGCGGGGGGAGGATCTGTGCAGGACACACGGGCAGCGTGTCCCGGGCTGCACCTTCCCCGTGTTGGATGGAGACTGTGGGCAGCAGCAGCAGGTCCAATCCCACCGCCTGGGCAGGACGGGGAGGGCCAGGTCCCGGCTGGGAACTGGGATCCATCACGCAGCCGGCACCCAGCTTTCTCTTACAGCCAGTAAATCCTGAGAAAGCTGAGAAACGACTTGAGGGATGGTCTGGAAGGAAAAGCTGGTGGTTCTTCTGATGTGTGTGTGCACAGATAAGGGTGGAAATTACTGCACAAATCAATTCTGAAACGGAGAGGCGGATGTGGGATGTTTTAAACCTGCCTCCATTCAGATCTGCTGCTGAGGCGTCACAACAAAACTTCATTAACAAAACATGATACCAGGGCCTCTTCCTCCTCCCGTCTCCCGGTTCCTGCTGCAGGACAACCTCACTGCCGGTAAGGAGATTTTTAATTTGCACCAGCCTAAGAGAGTGGGGAAGGATGTCTGCGTTAGCATCCTCTGGGTGTCTGCGTTAGCATCCTCTCCTCTGGGACTCCTGGGCTCACGGCTAATTCCCAGGAGCCTGCAGAAGACTCAGCCCAGCTCCTGTCCTCAGCCCCAGAGCACAGCCCGCATCCCTCTCCTTCCGTGCTCCTCAGAAGTCACCGTCTCCTCCCCGCAGGAACTAACCCCAGATGGGTGCCCGAGGCTGGAGCCGGATGCCCACGTGTGGCTGCCAACCAGAGACACAGCTTCACGCTCAGTTCTAGACTCCAAAACAGCATTTCGCAGCTGGCAGGAGCCTGAAGGGACACCGTAGAGGCAGAGGCCGAGCCCCAGCTCCCTCCCTCTCCTGGTCCAGCCCGTTGGATTCTGTGCAGGGACTTTCACCGCGGCACCGAGCCCCCTCTGCAGCTCGCCCCGCAATTTTGGCTAATGCAAGATCAGTCCTCAAGCAGCCAAAATGGTTTCTCTGCTACACTTTTAAGGGAATACTGCAGTTTTAAACCACAAATTAAATTTTTAATGAAACTTCATAACTGTTGTACCCAAATGTAATGTAATATTGATAGGAACTGTGCATCCAGCTAGCATGAGATTGCCCTAGAAAGCTTTTTAGGATGTTATGCAATATATAGCTAAATTAATTATTTGTAATGAAAGGATCTCTGTCCCTATAGCATCACTGAGACCTACTAGTACAAAGAACACACTCCTCACTCTCACTGGATGTAAATGTCTGGCAATTTAGAAGGAAAGTGACTTTTGAGATGGGAACAATGAAAGAAAGGGAAAGAAAAAAGGGGAGAGACTGAATGTGAGAGAGAGAGGGGGAGAGGAACAGAGAGGGAGAGATCTGCAAAGACTGCAGCAAAATGCAGCAAATTTCCAAACTCCAGTCCAAAGTGTTTGCCTGTTACAGAAGGGAATTCTCCACCGTGCACACACTGTATCTGGACTAGCTGCACACCGGGCTCGAGCTGTTCTAATGGCAACTGTGGATTTTAGAAGGCGTAAAAAAAATACAATATTTTGTATATACACTAATCTGCAAACTTAACCATGGAGCAGCTCAGAAGAAATGTGCTGGTGCTGGGTGTCTTGTCGGGCTGCACAAGGCACAGGGTTCTGGAAAGGGTCCTGCTCCCTCCTCGCGTGGGCTCCGCGGTGTGACCAGGGAGCCTGTCCTTGCTGTAGCCCCCTCAGAACAAGCCCTTGTATCAAAACCACCCCAACAAAGCAGCCTGACAGCCGCTGCCACGTCCTGCTGGGGCCGGGGGTGAGCAGGCAGAGGCCGGGGGGGGACGATCCCTCTGGGACCCGCAGGGACACCGAGGGCACAGCCAGAGGCTCAGCCGCATTCCAGCCAGATGCACAAACAAAAGGAGCTGGGTTCCTCGCTCGGTGAAGTCTACCCATTACTATTTCCCATCGCAAAGCTGTCTCCATCCCATAATGGATCATATTGTTCCCATTCCGCAGAGGAGACTTAAATGCGGAATCAGCATTACCCCACAGGAGATGTTTTATGTACAGCAAGCTGCACAAACAGGAGAGAACGCTTCCACTCCCTGTTCCCTGGGGCTCCAGCTCCTGGGATTAAAGAGATTTGTCCACTTAAAAAAAAAAAAAAAAAAAAAAAAAAAAGCCCTATATACATTGGTAATTCTGCTGTTCTCACACGAAGGTTAGCGTTGGGCAGATCGAATATTTACACGCCTCACCTCTGCGCTGGGCTGTGCAGAGGGCGCCGGGCGCCGGGGCTTCTGCTCCCCGGGGGGAGCACCCGGGACTGTCCGAAACGATACTCGTCCATCACAAATACAAATGTGCCTGCTGGCTCCTGTTCAGGACTAAATCATCTCCAAGGGTCCTTGATCGCTGCGCTCAGCTCTTTCCAGCTAGAGAGCGATAAATCAGCTAGCTACAGAGAGCGCTTTGGAAAGAGGCGAGAGAAGAGTTAAAAATAATAGGGGCTCCATTATTCCATTATACCCCTACAGCTCCTAAATCTGCAAAAGCAATAACGGATCCTACTGCATGATTCAGTGATTCTGGGAAAGCTGAAATCTTGATCATATTTTCTAGTTCTTTCTTTGCATTAGGAGACACGGGGGTTATTTTGCTTATCTATTGTAGCGCAGCTTTGCTGGTTTTTTGCTATCTAGGTATTTACCCGGTCGCCATCACCATAGCGTCGGAGCGTTTATTTTACTGCGCCTGTCACCTCGGTCTCCTCTCAGCATAACGTACGACGGATGACAAAAGATTCCGAGTTAAACCGGTTCAGTGACATGAAGAGCTTTGTCAATACCATGCAGGTGTTAACAGAAGCGGGTACCAATTCAGCTGCCTCTCAGACCAGTTCCACACTGGTGTAATTGTGTTGCCTGCAGTAACGTTATTTGTGGTTTGCGTTCCTGCCTGTGGCAGAAGAATTAGACCTGCAGTCTTTTCAGCCTTTCCCACAGCATCCCTTTTCTCAACAAAACCCCCCAAAAAAACAAACAAAAAACCCAAACAAAACCGATCCCAAAACCAAACCAGCAAAGAAGGGAGACTGGTCTGCCCAGTAAAACACATCCTGCCCGTCCCCCTCCTCAACTCCGCTCTGCTCCATTCCTGTTCCATCCAAAAGCTACACAGCACAGGGAGGAAAAGTAACCAGGGCAATAAAGCCAGAAGTGAAGAACCTAGTGGAAATGCAGATTTTCCCCCAGGGTCTCCCCAAGCAAAGCACAGAGCGCACAGGCGAGCTCCTCGCGGGCTTCGGGAGCTCTGAACTGCTGCGCGGGGCCAGGATCAGCAGGAAAAACCAGAAACCTCAGGAAGGCGGCAAATAACAAGTCTCTGCAGCCCCCGTAAGCCCTGGGACGGGTTTGATGGAGGACAGGGACAAAAGCACCACAGGATCCTCGTGAAGGTGCTGCAGGAGCGCCGGGCGCTCTGGCACATCTCCACGCTTCTTGGCCACTTTTATCCCAGCGCTGCCCTGGGCTGGGCATCAACGGCCGGACCCAGCCACGGCAGAGAGCTGGCGGGTTTTGCCATCCTCTTTCTGCTCTGCCTGATGACAACCCCGAGCCTCTGGGTTTTTTTTGAAATGCCGTTTTAACTGTAACCCACGGAGCACGGCTGGATGAGGAAAGGGGCCTCCCGAAGGCAGCTGAGACGCATTTGAGGAGGAAACGCTCTATGCCAAGGTAGCGTGTCACAAAACTCTTGGGGCGAGATAAACACCTGCAGCAGAAAAGGCATCAAACTGAGTCACACAGTCACAGGTCCTGCTGTGAGCAGCTCGGCGTGCTCCAGCTCCCGGCGAGGGCTCGTCACCCGCATCAGAGCCAAGGGGATAAAAGGAGGGGAAAAGGACTGCGGAACGGCAGCGCTTCATCTTTTGCGGATCCACGCACTGAAAGCCCTTGTATTTTACCGACCCACTTCACTAATCAAAATTAATTGCTTCGTATTTCACAGGATAACTTGGCATTATGTAAATGCTCCAGCCATATGGGCTGCTGCAGTGCAGGTTGGGTAGAGCAGGCGCTGAACTAAGCCGAGAGAACCAAATTCACCTACGGTATAAACCAGAAGCACATTTACCCAGGCAGGCTGCAAGCTAAACCTCCCAGCAGCCTAGGTATTCCCCGGCACGATAAAATACCGTGGAAAAAAAAAAAAAAAGACGAGGCTAAACCCAACAGGTAGGAGAGTCTCCGGGAGCTGGGGCTGCGGGGGCCGGGATGGTCCCGCTCATGCTCTTGGCCAAAAGAAAGCTGGGAGGAACAATCGCAGGGAGAAGCTGCACGCTCGCTTCTCCGGGACTGAAGAGGCATCAGCCTTGGCTGAAGTGCCAAGAAGATGAAAAAAGCAGCAATTCCGTTGGCCACGAACAATTTCCACCAAGGACGGATCCAGGTATTACCTGGGGATGGTGGGTTTTTTCCCGATTAAGAAGGAAGAAGACGAGGAGCCGTTGCTCCCCGGTGCCCGCACCAGAGCTCTGCGCCACCGGCGCTTTGCTGCGCCTTATTCCCGAGGATGCGCCGCGATTGCGGGACCCGGCCGTGCTCCAGCAGAGCCCCCAGCATCGCCCTGCCCCACAGCCCACCCCCCTCCTCCCCACGGAGCGCCCCGGGCTGCCGTCTGCTTCCCCGACGTGGGGCTGCCCTGCTCGGGGCGATGCGGGTCGGGGGCGGGGGGGGAGGAGGGCGTGCGGGGGGGGGCGGCAAGATCGGGGATGCCCGGAGAGGGGGAGGCGCTTTGCCGCGTTGCCGAGAACAGCCCTGTCCGTGCGGGGAACCGGCACCGCGCCCGCCCCCCCCCTCCCCTCCCCTCCCGGAGCGCACGGCGAGCCCGCGGGGGCGGACGGCACACGGGTCCCACGGAGGGCGCGGGGCGGCCCCATCCCCGCACGGCCCTGCGCGCACACGCAGCGCAGCACCCCCTCCGCACCCCCTCCCTTCCCTCCGCACCGCGCACCCCCTGCACACGCATCCCCGTGCACACCCCGCACCCCCCCCACACACACACTCCACATGCACACCCTGCACACGCACCCCCCCACACACACACACTCCACATGCACACCCCGCACACGCACCCCCCCACACACACACTCCACATGCACACCCTGCACACGCACCCCCACACACACACACTCCACATGCACACCCTGCACACGCACCCCCCCACACACACACTCCACATGCACACCCTGCACACGCACCCCCCGCATACGCACTCCCCCCCCCGCACACGCACCCGTATGCACACCCTGCACACGCGTGCACACCCCGCACCCCCCACACACACACTCCACATGCACACCCCGCACACGCACCCCCCCACACTCCACATGCACACCCCGCACACGCACACGCGTGCATAGCCCGCACATACCGCACACGCACCCCCCCACACACACACTCCACACGCACCCCCCGCACACGCACTCCCCGCACACACTCCCCCCCCCCGCAGTTGCTCGCCGTAACACACACACACACCCCCCCCCGCCACCGGCTGCACGGCGGGCGCACCAGCGCTTCCACACACACACACCCCCCCCGCCACTCGCGTACACGCACCCGCGTGTGCCCCGCACACACTCACAGCCCCCCCCCCCCCTTCCTCCGCTCCCCCCGTGGCGCGGCCGGGATTCCACGCGCCGTGACGTCAGGGCGCGCGGCTCCGCCCGGGCGCTATAAGAGGGGCCGCGTGCCGCAGTGGGCCCGGCGGAGAGCGGCGGCACCGGGCCGGGGAGAGGCGGCGGAGCGATGGCGGCGGGGGCCCCCGGCAGCCTCCTCCTCCTCCTCCTCCTCTCGCTGTCGCTGCGCGGCCGCGGGCAGGGCTTCGGGCAGACGCGGTTCATCTGCACCTCGGTGCCGCTGGACGGGGACATGTGCGCCGCCACCGCGCCGGGCAGCGGCTCGGCCGAGGAGCTGAAGAGCACGGTGCTGCAGCTGCGGGAGACGGTGCTGCAGCAGAAGGAGACCATCATGAACCAGAAGGAGACCATCCGGGAGCTGACGGCCAAACTGGGCCGCTGCGAGAGCCAGAGCGTGCTGGAGGCGCCGCCCGGCGAGTCCAAGGGCGGCGGGGCGGGCAGGAAAGGCGGCTTCTCCAAGAACACCATGGGCGACCTGTCGCGGGCACCCGCCGCCGAGACCCTCAGCCAGCTGGGACAGACGCTGCAGTCCCTCAAGACGCGGCTGGAGAACCTGGAGGTACGGGACAACCTCGTGTCACCACCACCTTCCCCGTCGCCGCCCCCCCGGGGCAGCCGCCGGCCGGAGCCCAGCTCCCGTGGGTGCCGGAGCCCAGCTCCCGTGGGTGCCGGAGCCCGGGCGGGCGCAGCGGCGGGTCGGGCGGTGACAGCCCCGCTCCTCTGCTCGCCCCTTGCAGCAGTTCAGCAGGATGAACTCCTCCAGCCAGACCAACAACCTGAAGGACATCCTCCAGAACAAAATCGACGACCTGGAGAAGCAGGTGCTGTCGCGGGTGAACAGCCTGGAGGAGGGCAAGTACAACCCCAAGAACGAGTCCGAGGAGCGCGGCAAGATCGAGAGCACCCTCACGTCGCTGCACCAGCGCATCACCGACCTGGAGAAAGGTACCGGGCGCTGCCCAGACCCGCTTCACACCCCGGGACAGCATCCCCCACCGTCCCAGAGACCCCCCCACCCGTGCCTTCCCCAGCGCCTCGCCCTGGCCGGGGGGGATGCTGAGCCGCCCTGGCCGGGTGGCCCGTCCTATTCTCCACCCGCGGAGCGGGGTCCCTTTCCCCCCGCTGTAGCCGGAGGGTGCCCGTGGGCTCGGCGGCAGGAGCCGGGGATGCTGCGGGCGCTGCCCCGTACCGGGGATTAGGGAGCCGGGCAGCGCCGGAGGGATTTGCTCCTCGCTGCCATCCCAAGGCTCGTTACATAACAGGGTGGGGAAGCGGGGGGGACGACACCCCCAAAGTGGGCAGAGAGGGGGTCCGGCTGGAGCCCACCGTGCCTCCGCCCCCACAGGCCAGAAGGACAACCGGCCCCCGGACAGGTTCCAGCTCACCTTCCCGCTGCGCACCAACTACATGTACGCCAAGGTGAAGAAGAGCCTGCCCGAGATGTACGCCTTCAGCGTCTGCATGTGGATCAAGTCCAACGCCTCCCCCGGCATGGGCACCCCCTTTTCCTACGCCGTGCCCGGGCAGGCGAACGAACTGGTGCTCATTGAGTGGGGCAACAACCCCATGGAGATCCTCATCAACGACAAGGTACGGCCCTGGGGAGCAGGGAGGGTGCTGGGTTGTGGGGTGAGGGACCACCTGGGGGGCAGCACGGGGGACCCCGGTGCCCACCACCCTGACCCACTACCACCTGCAGGTGGCCAAATTGCCCTTTGTCATCAACGACGGCAAGTGGCATCACATCTGCGTCACCTGGACCACGCGGGACGGTGTGTGGGAAGCCTACCAGGACGGCACGCAGACCGGCAGCGGCGAGAACCTGGCCCCCTACCATCCCATCAAACCCCAGGGGGTCCTGGTCCTGGGCCAGGAGCAGGTAAGGGCTCGGGGAGGGGGTAGGCGTGGGGGTCCCTGCTCGGCTGGGTGCACCCAAGGGGCTGGAACGGGGCCGGGTTCTCTCGGGGTGGGATGGGGCACCCCGGCCGCCTTCCCCCCGGTGACGGTGGCTCCTCCGCAGGACACGCTGGGCGGCGGGTTCGACGCCACGCAGGCCTTTGTGGGGGAGCTGGCCCACTTCAACATGTGGGACAGGAAGCTGAGCCCCGGGGAGGTGTACAGCCTGGCCACCTGCAGCACCCGGGCACTCGCCGGCAACGTCATCGCCTGGGCAGAGGCCAACATCGACATCTACGGCGGGGCCACCAAGTGGACTTTCGAGGCCTGTCGCCAGCTCAACTAGGGCCAGGGACAAGCGAGAGAAACCTCCTCATCGGGTTCTTTTCTTTTTTTTTTTTTTTTTAATTTTCCTCCTTTTTTTTTTTTTTTTTTTTTTGCGCAAAAAAACCACCTGAGACCGAAGCCACCCGTCTTGTCCTGAGGAGTGGGGGCTGCCCCCAGAGCCCCACGACCCTCCGGTTTCTGTCTTGCCAACGTCCTTCAACGCCTGCGTGCCTTGGCCTGGCGCGGCTGCGCCCCCCCTCCCCTCCCCTCCCCTCCTTCCCCCCACCCCCGCCATGCTGCTCCCCCCTCCGGGCCCGGCCCCCGCTTCGCCGCCTTCCCCCCTCCCCCGGGGTGGCCCCACTTTCCCCGGGCACCGGTGCCCGGACCGGAGCCCCCCCTCAGGGCTCCTCTCCCTCCAGCCTGAAGCCCCCCCCGGGAGGATGGTGCTCCTGAAGCCGGGGAAGGGTTGCAACATCCCCCCCCCCCCCCCCCGCCCTGTCCGGTTTCCCCCCCGGGGCTCTGAGGAGGGGGTGACCCCCCTGTTCCCACACCACCCCCAACCCCCTCCCCGGTAAGTGACCCCCGCTTCTCCAGCCAGCGCCTCTCCTGAGCACCACAGCCATAGCCCCGGGCTGCGGCGGGCACCAGGACGGGCCCCCCCCCGCCGGCCCCGCTCCCCGACCTGCCACACTCAGGTACGTGTGTGTCCCCCCCCGCCCCGGTCCCACCGCCTGCAGCCCCCCCGAGGCCTCCTCCGCGCCGTAGCTGGTGAAAAATAGCCTTTACCGTCCCCCGGAATTTAGCTACCACTGAAAAGTCTGAAGCCTTTCTGCTTTTGATAATACACTACGTTGTTTCTCTTACTGTAAAGGGAAGTTTATTACCAATAAAAAAAAAAGGGTATTTTTATGAAGATAAAAAAAAAAATATAGAATTAAGCAGTGCTCCCTGAGAGAAAAAAAAAAAAGTACTTTGAGATTCTGCAGGAAAAAAAAAAAAAGAGATAAAGAAGTGTATTTTGAAATAATAGATGCTTTTTGTATGGTTTCCTTTTCTAAACTCCTGGTTTGTACTACAGATTGCCGAAATCACCCCCCAGTCCCTCCCCACTGACCCCCCCAGGGCCGCCCTGGGTGGCGGTGGAGGATGAGGCAGAGAATTCACACAGGGCTCCAGAGCCTCCCCGACCGACTCCAAAGATGTGGCAAAGAGACACGCAGAGCCGAGGGGCCCGCAGGGAGCCGGGCAAGGCCAGGGATGCCCGTGGCCAGCAGCACAGAGCTGGCCGAGCCACCGTCGCCCCGGGGGCAACCAGCACCCAGCCGAAGAGCAGCACAAGCAGCGACGTTTCCACCCACCCCCCTCTCCCCCCCCCCCCCCCCTTCCCCGGATCGAGAGACCTTCCTACGAACTGTGGCTCAGGGCAGCAGATTTTAAACCGTGCTCTTTTTAGAAAAAAAAAAAAAAAGAAGAAGAAAAAAAAAAAAAAAAAAAAGAGATGGCGAGTTAAAATTTCAGTTCCTCCTCAGAACCTGTTCACATCAGCGCAGCGACAAGCACAACCTGCTGAGAAGAACGAGACCACGGAAAAGGTTCAACCTACAGCCCCAGGTGCGTCGGATTTGCCAAAATTAAAAAAAAAAAAAACCCCACCACCACCACCAACAAAATAAAAAAAAAAAAAGAGGGTGTGATGTCAACACAATGTATATAGTGTATAGTAGGGGAGAGAATAAATGTCTCTTAATTTGTCATTATTTTGCTAACCAAAGCTGTACATTTTTCCTGTTCCTTGCTCTCTGTCTCCGTTGGGTTTTGAATGGGTTCCGATGTGCTACGCAGCCGGTCGCAGCAGCAGTTCTGAAAACGCACTGTTTCTACTGATACTCATGCTTTTTTTTTTTTTTTTTTTTTCCATTTTATTGCCGAGATGACATGAATTGTTGACTTTATTTTTACACAATAAAGAGCGAAGAAAGACACTGGAGTCTCTTCAGCGTGTCACTGCCCGGCGCCCGGGAGCCCGTCCCTCTGTGCACGGGAGGCTTTTACCTGCCTAAAGCCAGAATTCCTGCCTGGTTCCCCTCGGAGCCCGCTCCGGCTTCTCCTTCTCCTCTGGCGTTAGACCGCATCTTTCCCTGGTTTATGCAACCCCAGCATACAAATTGGTTATGTTCTTTTTTTTTTTTTCCCTCCCAAGACGCAGGCTGGCAGCTCAGCTCCCCCCCGGCCACCTCTGCCAGGGACAGTGACACCCCCGATGCCCGTGGGCTCCCCACGGCTAACGTTCCCGGCGCGGGCAGGGCCCCACGGTTCCCGCATTGGGCTCATCCCTCGGGAGCCAAGCCAGGCTCCAGATGCTGTTCCTGGAAGGTGTCGCTCCAGAGGCCACATCCGAGCGTGGGGGTGATGCTGGGGCACTTGGCTGGGGGGGCGGGGGGTGGCGGCATGGCTGGAGGCCACCCGTGTGTCACGGGCGCGAGGACGTGGCGGCGCAGGGCAGCGTGTGCTGTTCCTTAGTAATTGCTACGAATTCCCACTTGTTAGGCATCTGCCGCAGAACAGACTTGGCAGATACATTGCTTTTAGCATCAGAAACAAGCAGGAAAAACACGATTTACTCCTTAAAACCAGCCAGAAACGGTTCCCCACACCTGTAACTCCCCCCATCCCACCGCAGCCGGGAAGGGGAACTGTCTGGGTCCGGTTCAGTGCTGCTGCCTCGGGCACCGCACAGCCCATGGGGACACTGGCACTCCCCTTCCTTCCTCCCCAAGAGCACGGACACGGTGACACAGCCCGGAGGGACGCAGCCGGTGTCACTCCACAGAGCTTGTGCCTGGTGGGTCCCAGCCCCGGGGCTGGCGAGGGATGGGGGGAGGCTCCCGCGGCCGCTTGTGCTGCATCTGCCCGAGCATCATCTACAGCCTCTGCTGACGGCATCCCTGACTGGTCCCACCACATCTCCATCTGCCAGGGAATCGCCACCCTGGGGTCCCTCTCCTTCACCCAGCGCCGGCCACCCTAAAAAAGCCTCTTTTCCTCAGGGAGCGTTTGCTCCCGTGACTGCTCCAGGGCCTTTGTGGGGTGTCTCCAGTCGTGACCATCGTCATACAGCCGGCAGCGTACGGGGCGAGAGAGAGAGCGTGAGGATGCTCCAAGCCAAACTGCAGGTTTGGGGACCCGGTGTGGTTTCTGTCCACCAGCCACGGGCAGAAGCCCACGCAGAATTACAAGCGCCGGGTACCCGTGGCAGGGGACGGTCAGCATCGGGAATCCTCGCCGGGGCAAGAGGTAAAACCATAGATCAAAACTGGTTTAGGGCAATTTCCGGAGCCCCACGGGGAACAGGCTGAGCGTAACACACCCCTCATCGGTCACTCTCGCAGGCGATTAGAGAGGAGGCACAGACGGGCTGCTGAGGGAGCCGAGGTGGGAGGTGGGCAGGACTGGGGGGGCAACATGGGAATAAAAGCAGGGGGGCGATGCCAGAGGACACAGAAGGGGTGTTGAAGCGAACGGGTGCAACCAAGAGTTCCCCCCTCCCCGATCCCTCAGATGCCGCCCCCCCCCGCCCCCAAGGAGTAAAACTGCTTTAGACCAGCATCTCGACAGCCTTAGGAAGGCATCCACATCGCGGAGCTCCAGCCAGAAATCCCTTCCCCAGGCAGCTCCCCTCCCCAGCCCCGCGCGGAGCTCAGCCCTCTCCGGCAACGCAGACACCATCCCCTTCCCCCCCCCCGCCCCTGAAAACCAGCTGCTCCAAGGACAGGCTGCTCGGCTTCGTGTCACTGGGAACAGCCTACATCTTGGCAAGGGGAATGCTATTTTTACCCAGGGAACGGGTGGATTGTTCTCAGCCACCGCCAGCCCACCCGGCCCTGCCCCAGCTCCGAGCAGGGCCCTTCCCGTGGGGACAACCATCGTCTCAGCCACCCCAGGTGCTGAGATAAAGCTGCAGAGCCCACCCGCTACCGCGGGAGAGGGAAGCGGTACCCTCAGCTGGAGGCTTGTGCTGCACTACGATTTAAACTGCAATAAAAAAAAAAAAAAAAAAATTACACTAACAGGCATTTTTTGTTTTGTTTTGTTTTTTTTTCCTCCTGCTGGTGGCTGGCAAACATCGCAGCGATTAGAGTGGGGCTGTCTCGCTCCCCGCGGCAGCGGGACGGTGGGGACAGAGCGGGTGGGAGCCTGCGGGTGATGGTTGAGGGGGCTGGAGCTGGAGGAGCCAAGATTCTGCACCAAGAGAGGGGCAACAACCCCCCTGTCTCCTCCCATCCCCTCCCCGGGCTCCCCAAAGATGCCAGGGGACCCTCAACCTGCCTCTCAACCCCTCGTGGACCCCTTTCCCACGCTTGTCCTCCCGCCTAGGGCCACTTTGGGCAGTGAGGAGAGGGGCAGAGCAGCCCCAGGGTCGTCCCTGCCTGTCCCCGCCGGGGCGGCTCAGCTCCGGGCGTGCGACCCGCGTGTCCCAGCGCTGCTGCCGCTGCAGCAACACCAGCTCCGGGGAAAGGCAGGGAGGGAGGGAGGGAGGATCCTGTGAGAGGAGATGAAGCAGCACCGGCCCGTCAATAAGACGCAGCACCAATCCCGACACCCCACCCCGCAACCAGAAACTGCTGCTTCGGGCTAAAAAGCTGTTTAAGCGGCACCAGCTCTGCCTCGGTGACGCTGGTGACAGCCAGCCCAGCGTCCCCTGCAAGAGCGGGGATAAGGGAGAGGGTTACCCACACCAGCGGCGAGCACACTAAATCCAGGAGGCTTTTAGAGCGGCGGAGCAGATGGAGATCTTGGGCTGCGTGAGGACAGGCCCCACGCCTCGGGAGATGGCTCAGAAAATATTGACGGGGGCGAGGGAGAGTTCTTAAGGGCAGGATACAGCTGGGATTTACAGCCCTGATCCGACTTCTCGCCGGCAACTCACATGGAAGGGAAACCACTCTCGCGCCCAGGCATTTTGCACCCCGTTGCCCATCCTTTTCTCCCCACTCCTCGGGCACAGGTCAGCTCCACCGAGGGCTTTCAAAGAGGTGAGAGGAGGTGACGGGCTAGACAAAAAAAAACCCAAAACCACAACATAAATTGGCTGCATTTTATAGCAAAAACGCCCATGAAAACCAGAGAGAAAACATGTCCTGAGATGGCCTCTCCCCCATCCCTGCCCTGCGTGGGAAAGCCCAGGGACACGCAGCCCCCGGAGGGGAACGGCCGCCTGCGGGCGAAGCTGCAGCACCGGGTCCAGAAACATCCCAGAGCATCTTCATTACGCAGAGCCAAAGGGGCGTGCGGGGCCCTTCATAACACGCAGTTAGATTAATTAGTAGCGAGTGTGTCGTGCCGTACACCCGGCCTGCGCCGACGTGCCAGGAGCACATGGCTCCATGAGACCCGGATTAAATATGCATGAGGCAGGGAGCAGGGAACCGCTGGCAAAGCCCCCTGGAGCAGCTGGGAAGGGGGGGGGGGGGGGGGGGGGGGGCCTCAGCCCCCAGCCCAGGCAGGGCTGTCTCAGGGAAATGACAGAAGTGTTGGCACAAGCCTATTGAAAACGCTCTTTGTCTTCATTTCACAAAAATCGGAGGTGATGGTGGGGGGGAGGGAAGGAAGAGGGGTGTACGGGCTGAAGCATCCTCCCCCTCCCCAGCACAGCTCTGGGATGGGATTTGGAGAACCAGCATCATCCTCCCCAGGGCCAGGGAGCCCCGCAGTGCCGGGGGCTCCAGCAGCAGCTCCAACCTGCACCCCATAAA
The DNA here is from genome assembly GCF_964106895.1 of Numenius arquata. Taxonomy (NCBI): domain Eukaryota; kingdom Metazoa; phylum Chordata; class Aves; order Charadriiformes; family Scolopacidae; genus Numenius; species Numenius arquata. The sequence goes on from NC_133592.1 coordinate 3,267,859, forward strand.
CATCCCGAGCAGCGAGCCGTGGGGCATTTGGGAGCCCCCACCACCTCTGCGAGCAGCCACAGCGGTGCTGAGCAGCGGCCCCAGCTCCCCCGGGGACACAGCTCCAAGCGAGCGACCCACAGGCTGCACAGTGAAGCACGGGAAGAGGAGGAGTGTGGGGAGGAAGGCAGCTAAACACTGCTCTTTGAGGCTCCAGGCAGGGCTGGGAGGATTTCCTGACTTGGGGAGGGAAAGCGTGGGTCCCCCCCCCCAGCGGCAGGGCAGGAGGGGGAGCAGGGCCCCGGCACCCCAGGGCACCACGGCCGAGCCGCTGCCGCAGGAGCACAGGGACCGGCTGGGTCACCGCAGGCGGCTGGACACGACCCCGGGCACAAAGTCAAGGCCGACAGACCGTTCCGGTCACCGGCATGAGTCACGGCTGTGACAGCATCCCTCAAATGCCACTCAGGAGCCCTCGCTGGCAGAGCACCATCTCCCCACACCTCTGCAGCACAGCCCTGGCGTCCTTTCTGGGCACAGATGAGGAAGGGGCTTCCTGAGCCCTTCTTCCCACCGGGAAACCCAACCAGACCTGGCCAGGGATCCGCTGGAACGGAGCCAGAGATGCCCTGGCTGGTACCCGGGGGCACAGAGCACAGCCCTGGTCTGTCCTTCCTGCCCCACGGGGCTGGAGGAGCGTGAAATCTGTTTGGCGGAGTGAGACAAGCCTCTGGCCAGACATCTTCTTTTCCAGGACCTCACAGAGACCGTTCCTACAGCAGAAATAATGAATCTGTAACATGAAAAATCTCTCCTAAGACAGCAGCTCTGAGACCTCCTGAGCGAGCCAGCCATGGCCCCCGCCACGGCCACGGCCCCCCGGACCCCAGCCAGGCTGCAAACCCCCCCCAAGGTCTCCAACCACTCGGGCTGTGAGGTCCTGCCCATCCCTGTGCTGCCGCAGCCACAGCCCACACGACCCACATGGGGGTCTCACACCGAACGCCCTGGGTTGGGATCCACCCCAGTGGGACACCCCAGGACACACCCCCCCCCTTGCCCAGTATGAAGCTGCCTTCACCCAAACGGCACTGGGAGAGCAAACGCCATTTCGCACCACTCAGCCCCAGTTAAATGAGGTGAAGCAGCGGAACTGGGGGTGCCTGCCGAGCACCAGCCCCTTCCCAGGAAAATTGGGTCCGTAGAGGAAGGGGAGAAGGGGAGCAGGACCTCGCTCTGCTCCCTGGGGGGTCCAAATCCTGCACACCCCCACCTCAGGGCCCTAGAGAGATCTGGATTCACCATTAGCCTGTTTCTGTGCAGCCCCTCCATCGGTTAAATGACGTATTTCCCCTTCAGTGCTGTTGGCTGAAGACAGGTCAGTCTCCTTGTCCCCTAAGCTGTGACACGGGCACACTCGGGTCACCAGGATGGAAGGTTCTACGGAGGGATGAGCCCCCGTGGGAAGGATCGGTCCCTCACAGCAGCAGGTCCCTGCCAGCCCCGCTCCATCCCACCCCCAGGCTGTTTCAATGCAATTTTGGAAAAATCCTGATAATTCTGGATCCTTCCGAGCTGCTGCCTCCCCTGCTGCAGAGCTCTGCTCTCCGGGGGGTCCCGCAAACACCCCCCCTCCCTCTTACACATCGCTTTTGGCCACGTGTGTCACCACCTGCAGGACCAGGACCTCCCCGCAGCCGCAGCAGATGTAGATACCCGCTTGAAATGGCACCTTTCATCTCTCTGCTCAACGTTTTGGAGAAAAATTTGCTTTTTGCACCCCGCAGCTCCCTGAAGTGACCCTTCCCCAGCCAGGGCTGACACCGGGCACCCCCCAGCAGTGGGGAGACCCCATCCCACCTACACCGGGAGCTGCTGGGAAAGCAGAGCTGGGTCAGCCCCCCCCCCCCCCTCCACCATCTCGCCTTCTCAGAATATTTTTGCAACCTTTTCCCGCGCTCCTCCTCCTGCGATTTTCCCAGCTGCTGCTGAACGCCACCTTGACAGAACTGAGCTGGTTTCCTCCTCCCTTCCCATCCATCCCTGATGGATCACGGAGGGGCTGGGATCTCAGTGGGAGCCTCAGACTCCACCAAGAAGTTTATTGGGGGGGGGATGCTCCTCCCCAGGAGGGACCCCAGCACTATCCCAGGGGAAGAGCAAGTGATTTCCCACCGGGGGGTCCCCGACTAAGCACCCCCTCCGCCACAGGAGAGGCTGCCGGTGAGCACAGAGCGGAAGGAAGAAGAACCTCTCTCTTGCAAAGCTGATTAAAAATAGATGCAGCGTCTCCCTAATTATGCTGTGCAATTAGCATTTGTTTTCTGCTTAGTAGAAACCTGCGGGGAGCCAAATTCAGCCGGACACCCCCCCTGAGTATCTCGTTGGCCCCAGCTTGGGCACAGGATGCTCATTCCATGGAGGGATGGGGATGCAGCGGGGTCACAGCCCACCCTGGTGCTGCCCTGGTACCCCCAGCCCCGGGCGGCGCGGGTCCCCGCGCCGCCCGGGGCTGGGGGTATCAGGGCAGCACCGGGGGCGGGGGGGGGATCCCCACAGACCCTCTCCCAGCAGCAGCCAGGCTGTAAGCAACAGATGACAAAAGATCCACAGCCAACGCTGGAAATTAGGTCAGCGATAGCCTGCAGCAGATTTTTTTTTTTATTTTTATTTTTTAAACATTTATCATCCCCGGCGAGGCTCTTATGCAAGTCAGAGATGCCAGAGGGGAGCCCCGATGCCAGCGGCCGCCCCCGGTCCGGCTGGCGGAGAGCGAAGGAGGGATGGAAAGACCTGGATCACCCCGAGAAAAAGGGATGCAGGGGCTCCGTCACGCCGCTGAGTCAGTGCTTGTAAAAGCCGGGGACTGGCAGCAACCCCCCACCCACCCAGGGCATCCGCACCCCCTCGGGCAAAGAGCTGCGCTGATTTATTCCCTCCTAAAAGGGGAGCGGGACCCCAACTCCCCAGCAGAGCCCAGAGCCCCCATGCCCAGTCCCAACTCACACCAGCCTCATCTCTAAGCCCCCCAGCACCATCTGACGCCCACAGACAGGGCTGGTTCCTTGCACCGATGTTAGATTTGGGATGGGTTGTGCTTCACAATCGGCAACACTTTCTTCTGCCTCCCCAGATCACCCATACGTTGGGCCATTAATATTCATGAGCTCTATGGAGGCATCCAGGGCTGGGAGAGGAGCATCAGCTGGGGCACCAGCACCCCCAGGACACCAGCACCCCTCTCTCATGGCTCATTTTGGGGCGGGGGGATGTTGAGCCGCTGGATCCCTCAGGATCCTGGCTCCTCTCCGGGTTTTCTCTCCCAGCAGGAGAGCTCTCTGGAGCCAGATGCACCCGCAGCCCCTCTATACGCTGTGCTTGGCCACCCCAGCTGCAAGTCCTCAGCCCTGACACTGCAGCATCAATGCCTCCCGGCAGAGCCATCACACACCCAACATCCAGGGCCCTTCCCCAGGGCTGGACGGGGAGCACCGTCCCCCATACATTCCGGCAGCGGCTCTGCCCTCCTTTACCCAACTGCTCGGGCGATTTAGGGAGCAGCTTTTCCATCCTCGGCGGTTTCCCTTGTTCCAGGCACTGCAGCCGCACGGTCCAAGCGCGGATCTTGGCAGATCCCGGGGAAAGAGGCAGGAGAACAGCAAGCAGCATGGCGGGGGGGGGGCTATTTTCAGCAAAATGCAATTTATCCACCTTCGGTCAGAAGGAGAGGGGAGGCTCTGGCCGGCTGCAGGGATGGCTTCACAGAGCAGCCTGACCGTGGGGCTCCCAGTCCCGGTGCCCACCCCAGGCTGGGGGGGGTGTGGGGGGGGTGTGCTCTGCTCAGTGGGAACACCAGGAGGGACTGCGACATTGTCCCCAAGGGTCTGGGACCCCCCTGGGCTGCCCCTGCCCTGCCCGCCCCCGAGCCTGTTGGTGGCCACGGCGGTGCCAATCACAAGGCATAACCACATCAAATTAATTGGATACCAGTTTACTGCAAACAAAGAGAAACCAGGTGACATTTACCTAACAAACTAATTGATATCCAAGGAATTTGTTGGAGAAACCTAGTTATATGGCAGCTGGATTTCCCAACCCACTCCCCACCCCCAATCCTGCTCATTACAAACAAGGTTTGGGCGTTAATCAGAGAGCTTTAATCACAGTGCTCCCTACCATCATTTTCAGCGAGTTGCAAAGCCACCAGTTTTATCACAGGCTTTCAGATCCTGGACGCTCTCTTCAGAATTGGTTTGATATTTGATTAGCGGGCATTAATGCTGTTCGTGAAGAAGACGGACGTTTCTCTTTCAAGCGATGACACCGGAGCGGAGCCGGCTGGCAGCACCACCTCTCCTCCCTTTCATCTCCTTCCCGCGCCTGTCATCGCCGGCGCGCAGCCCTCCCTCCAGACGTGCCCCCGACCTGGTTAATCACATCCTCCTCATCAGCGCCCGAAACGGGAGCTGTTTCCACACAAGAAAAACGACTCCAGGCTAAACATCAGCTGGGAGATGCTCGTCCTCCCCCCCACAAGGCAGAGCCACCGATGTCAGGCAGGGCACGAGGCAGGAGTCCCCGAATTCACCGGAGCCTCCCGTGCACAAGGTTCTCAGGAGCGCTCAATAAATATAACATTTAAAAAAAAAAAAAAAAAAAAAAAAAGAAATAAATCAATGCACCAGCTCCCAAGCAACAGCAGCGGAGTGAGAACAGCTGGGGGTTTGCAGGCAGAGGTACAACAAGCCAAGCAGCGAGTCCAAGAAAAGCAAGAAAAAAAAGCACGTTCCTAAGGAAACACTCTGCACCGAGCCCTTGAGTTGGGAACTAAACCAAGAATTAATTACAGCCTGATTTTATGGCCCTTATTTTGTGTTTTTAAAGCTGATCAGAAGAGGGACAGAGTCACTCCAAGCGTGCCCTCGCGGAAGGAAGCCGGCACGTGTGGCGACCTGCGGAGCACCCAGGGGCTCCCCCCAGGAGAACACCCAGCTCCACTTCACCTTCCCTTTGGCCACCGCATCCTCCTCCTCAAGCCCAGGCACCACGGGAGGAGGCTCACTGCCATGTCTGCTCAATGGCTTTTTGGCCCCTAATAAATCCAGCCAGTAGCCCAAGAGATGGAGTGGGCACCTTCTTGCATCCCTCAGCCCCTTCCGACCCCCCCACGCGGGGCAGCCCATGGTCCTGAGCCTGGTAGAGCTGTGGCTGCTGGGGTCCATCCGCTCTGGGTCACAGCCCCGATCGTAGGCAGAGGCTGTTGGCCCTGGGTCTGGAGGAGCAGGCGTCACAAAGAAATTAGGTTTTCACTCTCATCTGCCCAAGATGGTCACGGTCATGGCCACGGCCGGGCTCCGACACAGCCCAGGAAGGAGAGATGTGTGTGTGCACTGCAGACCGGCTACCTCTTCCTGGGCTGAGCCCTGGACAAGCTCCTCCATCACCCTAATGACACAGCTCATAATTATCTCATTTGCTATTCATTTGGATGTCAAGAGAAATTCCACTCATTTGCTTTTAATTAATATGGCCCTAAAATAAAGCCGGGGGGGGCTGGCAGGACTCTGGCAAGAAGTGTGTGCATCAGCATTAGAGAGGATGAACTGGGACCAGCAAAGGGAAGGGAGGTCAGGGTGGAGAACTACAGGACAAAAGGAGACAAGGGGGAGGGACCAGTGAAGCCCCCCCAGTGCCCTCTGCACGCACAGGCTCTCTCTGCTGGTGCCCACCATCGCAGCCAAGGCACGAGAAGCTTCTGGATGCCCTGATGAGGCTCAGCTGTCCCAGAGAGGACCGACATTAAAAATGCCTGTTTATGGCTAGAAACTGGGGCCCAAAGCTGGGGAACGGCCTCCCTGCTCCGAGCAGAGCAGGAGGGATAGAGCCAGTGGCACACAGATGCCTCAGCCAGTGCCCCACCAGCCAAACACACTGGGGACACCGGGGAGCTCAGCTGCAGCCTGTGGGTGAGACCACACCAGATGATGGCTTGATGCTACCAGCCTACAGATGGACCTGGTTTGGGGGAAACATGAGGGAAATAGCCCCTCCTAAATCCACCTGAGCAGCACAAGTCAAAAGGGAAGAGAAACGAGAACTGGGAGGGGCTGGGAAGGGGGAAATCCCTAGAAAACCACTTTCCCTCTCCTCAGCGTGAGTGTCCCGAAATACAAACCCTGAGTCACCAGAGCTCGGTCCTTGCGATACAAACTGCAGAGGCAGCACCCAGCCCACCACGAGCTCCAGACACGGAGGTGGGGATTCATCTCGCCCACCTTGAGGCGTCTGTGACTGAGTCACTCATCCAGAGTCCCTCAGTCACCAGGGAGGCAACCGACTCGCAGCCTAAAGCACCTTCTCTCCCTTCTCAGGGGACCCCAGACAAGCGGAGATCGTCCCTTCTGATCTCTAGGCATCCACGAAAAAAACCACAGAGGAAGCGGATCCAGAGAATCCGTAACAGAACAAGTGATTTATCATTTGGCTGGCGCAAATCTCCCTCTTCACATCCTCAGAGGGCAAACAGAGCTGTAAAAGAAGTGGCCGTAGGAGCTCTCAGGAGGCGGGTGAGAAGCTCCCACCCTGGGGGGGTGGCACCAACGCCAGGTTCAGAAGGGAACGGGTTTGTGTCCTTATGCCAGCTCAGGTTTGTGTGGAGAAGCTCTTAAGTGGCCCTTGCTCTGCCTCTGACTGGGCCAGGGCTGAGCCTGCCCCGCAGTAGCCAAGCCTGCCCCGCAGTAGCCAAGCCTGCCCCGCAGTAGCCAAGCCTGCCCCGCAGTAGCCAAGCCTGCAGCAAGGAGGCTCAGCATGGGGCAGCTCAGGTTTAATTAAGCCGGTGCAGGCTGTGCCCGTTGACGAGCCCAAGGCATGTCAGCCAGAAAGGACTCTCCAACATGTGCATCTCAGCAGGACCAGTGACTCCCCACCAGCGCGGCCAAGAAATGGTTCCTGATTTAATTACCAGCTTCCCGAAGGATGGAGCCGGCCGCAGGGCAGTGGCTGGGAGCCCTGGGGTGACCCGCAGCCCCCTCCTCGCTGGCGTGGCTCACAAAGCCCCCCAGCCACGTGCCCTGAGGACTGATGCCATGCACGGGAGGCCACATAGGCCAGGCAGATCCAAGCGTTCCCAAGAACAGGCAGTTCTTGAAAGCTTTCCCACCGGCACATCCCTTCCCAGCAGCACGTTCTGGTGCAGGGGAGGGATTGGGGAAGCTCCACACCCCCAGCAGAACCATTTGTCTGGGTGCCACATCCCTTACAGAGAGCCCAGCAAGGAGTCAGGAAATCCATCCCGGCACATCCCAAGGCACTTGGCAGAGCAGGAGGTGGCTGGTGGCTGCAGCCCAGCTCCACCTGGCAGCACCAGCTGAACGATAAGGCAGCAGAGGTGGCAGATTAGTTTAATCAAAGGTAGTCAGCCCTAATCCATCCTCCAGGCACGCAGCAGAGGGTGAGGGCTCCGTTACCCTTTGCTATTTCACCGTATGAGAAGCTAAAGAACTACCCCAACAACCTTCTCCTTTTTACAGAGCCCTCGCTGCAGCCCCAAGAGAGGATTCAGTCTCATTCCTTCCACCTCCCTATCTTCTTCCCCTGGGGTTTCACTCCATTCTACTCCTTTCCAAGTACATCCCAGACTTCTGCCAGCCCTTAGTTACTTATATTTAGCAATTAGTGCTCGTGAACGGTTCTGCCCCAGCTCACAGCCCTTGCTCCTCACCCGGGAGGCATCGCTGGGTGGCCATATCCCTGCGCTGAGGGCCAGGGCTGGGGTGGGCAGGAGCCACCGCTGCCGGTCTCCCCCAGCTTCAGCCCCAAGGAACGAGCCAGCGGTGAGACCCCTTCAGAGACTCCTGAAGAGTCACAGGCAGAAACGTTAAGGAGAAAAGTACCCTCGGCGATAAGGAAAGGCAACGGTTCGTAATAAGTCAGCAGTAAGTCGTTGGAGCCGGAGAACAAATACTTCATACCCAGAAAAGCTCATTTCCAGCAAAGAGTTAAAAAGGAAGAGATGTGTATGAGTTTACTTAGGAAGGACACTCAGGCTCTAGCCTCTGAGTTTCTATTAAGAGGAGGTTTCATGCATTACAAAGCGATTTTCCCTTCCCTAGTTTATAAACCAATTAGATAAAGACCAAGTTAATCCCTTATTGTGCTCAGAGAGCCACGGGTAGACACCAAACACAGAGATTAGTCCATTTAACCACCTCCCCAGGTTCTGGCAGCTGAGAGAGCATCACACAGGACAGGGAAACAGAGCCCTCGGCTCGGCGGGGGGCTACAGGGGGGGCTGCAAGGTCCTACCACCCAGGCGACACCCCTCCTCCACCTAAACCCTGCAAAGGTGCCTTTAATCCAAAGCCATCCAACCTCAGGAGTTTACCTGCACCCAGAGGGCGCAGAGATACCTCGGGTCACGCAAAGGGATGTGGCAGCAGAGATGCCTTCTTTTCCTTTTTTAATAAAAAAAAAAAAAAAACCATCACTAGCCTTTCCCGCTTCCCCCCGCAGGCAGAGGCCGGCTGCCGTGCACAGCTCCAGGCGGCAGCATCACCAGCCCCATCTCTCACAGGGTGACCACACAGACCATACACACACCAGAACACCCAGCAAGAAGAGGAAACTCCCAGCCGCAGCCTCAGAACAGCCTCATGTTCCTCCTGAGCCTCACGTTCCTGTTGAGAACCCAGGCTCCAGGTAGCCCAGTTCACATCTTTTGCTGCAGAACCTCTATGGACCAGCACACCCCAACCCTCTCGTGACCAAACAGCAACAAAAGCACACAAAATTACCAATATAAAAGAGCTTAAAACCATCTGGGGTTTTAAAACTCACCCACTCAAGCTGCACAACCAGGTCAGGAGGAGCTGCAGGAGGAACTCCCATCCCACCTGCTGAGGAAGCCCCTTTTTCTGGCAGGACCATCCTCACCAGACCCTCCTCGGCCACAGCTGAGCCAAATGATAGGCTGCAGCACCCCCGAGGGAAATTTGCAGCAGGAGTGGAGTGACCCAGGACATGGGCTGAGCCTGGGCTGCATTTAGAACAGACCACAGTGGTCCTGACCCCGAGCACCCCTCTCCGATCCCAGGAAAACATCCTTTTTCCTCTTCAGGCTGGAATCTTACACAGCTATGGTTTTGTAAATCAATGTGCCAGGGTTATGGCTGTGTTCAACAACTCGTGTATCTGCTCCTGTCGGTCTCAGAAATGGTCAGGAAAAACCTGCCGAATAAGACCGGGAATCCACACCTTTGGAGGAACAGCTTTAGACCTGCAAATTGGACGAGACTTGCAGTATTGATCCAGGGATAAAAACCTGTTTGTTCTGTGCTCTGCTGCTAAAGCAAAGCTTCACAAATGGCTTAACTGATGGGTGTCGGTCCCAGGAGATTTGAGATCTTCTTCCTGACCTGACAGGAGCGCTCCCAGTCCACTCAGACTGCAAAGACTCAAGCCTGGGATCCAGCCACCCCAACTGATTTTTGCCCCTCGAGGGGCAATTCCCCTTTCCCCTGAGATGATCCTTCCTTCAGGAAGAGCTGTTCTGTGCCGTGAGCCCCCCACCCAGGCAACATGGAGAGGGCGACATTAACACTGAGCAAGTCTGGGTGCCGTCGTGCCCTTCCATCTGAACTGTGCTCCAGCAGCAATTCCCAGCAGCTTCCCACTGAGACCAGTAACGCCAGAGCACCACATGCCAGGTCACTACTGTGTGGCACCAAGGCAGCGGGCACGCAGAAGCCACTGCCACCACACAGACAGAAAGCTTCTTGGGTTCCGGAGCTCAGAGAGACCTCCGAGCCTCTTCCAAACTCGGCAGCAGACAGTTGGCTCTATCCCCTCCCTCGTGAGTCAGACGCCCACCTGAAACACAGCGTCCTCGGCCCGTCTGTCGGGACCAGCCGGAGCCGCGTTCGGGGCTTCTGTTCCCCGGAGATGTGCAAGGCAAATATGAGAGCACAGGCTGCAGGGACCGGGTGGAAGCTGCTCCAGAAACGATGAGAAGGACAGTCTCTGTGGCACAGAGGTGCAGTGGGAGCCAAAGGCCAGCTCTGGAATTTGGTTACAACTAAGTTAAGGGCCCCAGCACCTCTTTGTAAATCACCTCCTGCAATTGTCCAAGTACTCAAACAAGTTGTTGCAAACTTACAAGGGTGCCTTTGCTTACACAAATATTTTTACAATGCTTAAAAATCACCTCTGAGAAATACGCCCTCAACATTATCCCTGCACAGAGGCTGGTCTGTCCGTCCCCCAGACCCGCATGGAGTGGCTGGTGTTGTCCTGACCGACACGGCCTTGCACTGCTGTCCCCTGGGGTGGCACTCGGCTGTGCCACTCAACATAGAACCACAGTCGTGGTGGACAAGAGGATCCAGTGAAGAAGAGCCCTGTCTGGCATCAGACTAATCATCCGGTTCAGCCTCCTTTTTCCCACTAGAAACAAAAAGAAGGAAGGGTCACAGACTTAAAAAGTAGAAGCCAAGAAGAACAAATAACAATTTCACTTAATAAGGGGCTCAGACACAGAGGTTTTGAAATATATGGTCATAAATGGAATGAATTTGTTTTTTCTGTTGCACTCATGTCCAAACTAAGTAGCCTTTGTGTGAGCCTAAGCACCTGCCATGGCAGGAAGGCGTTAGAGGGGTTAGAGGTGCAGCTCCAGCACAAACGGGGGACACAGGCGCTGCACAGGGCTACCTCCAGGCATGGCCTGGCCATGCTGTGCGACCACCACTACACGAGCAGAGGAAGTCCCTTCTTTTGTTTCTTGCTGCGTGACACAAAGAAGAGAGGAGCTGAGCAGAGCACGGTGAGTGGCACCAGCCAGGAGTCCCAAGGAATCCATAAGGAGCTGCCTCAGTCAGTCGCTGCTGCCACCGGCAACCTTCCCTCCTCCTGGTCCAGCAGGACCCTCAGAACAGGGTGGGCTCTGAGCCCTTCGGTCACCCCCCAGCAGCTTCTCAGGTGGGGCCACCGGGTGCCTGTCCAGCCTGGCACTGGTGTGGGCCTGAGGGACCCCAACACCACCCCTGTGAACGGTGCTGCAGAGGCAGCGCGGCCACAGCACAGGGAGCTCCGGCGCCTCGTGGGACCCACTGGAGATTTACACCCTTTAATGGAGTGGCCGCAAGCCCACATTATGTAAGATGAGTCTGACCCTCCCCTTGCTTTCTGGGGGCAGGAACCAGCTTCCCACGGGATATTTCTGTCCACTCTGGTGTCACACCTGTGGGCGTTAGTGCTCTGCTTATCGCAGATGCCGGAAACGCACCAAATCCCCAACGACCTTCCCCAGCCTCGGACACAGCGCTCTGCAGAAGAAACGTGTGAAGTAGCATGGCCACCATCACCAGAAGTCACCCGTTATGGAGGCAGCATATGTCCTGATGTCACTCGAGCTCACCTTGTTACCCCATCTGTCCCCTTAATGCCATTACTGAAGATCATTACATGAGCAGATCTCCTCTGGAGAGGCAGCTGCTTGGGCTGCCCACACACCTACCTCTCTGGTCCAGAAGACATGACCTCCAGTGGTGAGCACAGCTGCTTCCGAATATACTCCCTCGATCTAATATCGGCCTGGAATTAAAGAGGAAAATGAGTGAAAATGGATTGATCAGCCTGCTTGGAGCCTTCCCTTTGTCATCTCAGTATGTCCCTGCACACCCCCATGTCAGCACATCACAAATAGCTTTTGTGTGACTCCGTTGCAAAGGAACCTGCGTGGTTCTTTCCTTGTTTGGTTTCTGTGCCTCACTGCAAGCTGCTTGGGAGGATGAAGACTTAAAATGAAGAAACAGAGGGTCCTGGACCAAACAGCCATCCTGGAGTACAGTCCATTGCAGAAGCAGAACCAACATTCGCTGAGCCCTTGCTGTCTGCTCCTTTGCTTCCCACAGGAGTAAGGAGGTGAGACACCAGGCACAGACACTTCCCACCAGCTGGGTCCCAATGTCTGCTCAGCCCTGACCTACCCCAAGCATGGTGGGGACAAGCAGCCAAAGTGGGATCCAGACTGGTCTTCCTCAGCAAATCCCGGCTGCAGCTGAGGGTGACAGCCTTCACCAAGGGTCCCCGTGGGACCCAGAGGATGACCGAGCACAGGCTTTCCGCACACACCACAGTGCAGCAAGCATCAACCCAGCTGCAATCCCTCACTGTACCCCTACCCTGAACGGCTCCTAAGATGCCCTCCTCATCGTCCAGGGATGTGACAGGCCAGCAAGGATTTCCAGAGGCTTACTAAGGTGTTCACTGGCAAAGGGAGAGCTGCTGAGGCAATGGGCTGCTTTCCCGTTATGCCTTATCTGTCAGAACTGCAACCCCTCTTTGGTGAACCCTGGCAGCAGAGCCCGGAGGAGACCTGGGAGCCTGAGAGTGGCCTAGTGCTTTCATCCTTTGAACCAACCCAAATGACTTCTTCCACGTGTAGGCACCTCCAAATGCGGTGCAGGAAAACCTAACGAGCACCTAAACTCCTTTACAGGCCTCCCCCAACAACCGCTCAGCACCGTCTGCTAAGAGATGGAATAGACTTGTTAGAAACTTGAGGGCAGGGTAATTCTTCCTTCCCTCGAAAGGAGATGTTCCAAAAAGCAAAGCAGCTCTCCCATTGATCCGACAGAAGCTGCTCCACCACCCTTGCTCTGTGAAGGGATCGCACGCTGTGGCCACATGGAGGTCTCGTCAGCAGTGCAGGACGGCATGTGGTCAGAGAAGGACAAGGAGAACACCAACAGAAATCCCAAGAGCTACAGAAAGTGATGCTGGGCATTTAGTGGATGTTCTTGTCCCCTAGAAGTGTCACTGTCCAGCTTCCCAGTGCAGAAGACGCTGAGATGCTATCACGAGCGCGCAGATCCTGGGCTCTTAAGCAACTTTGAGAATTGGGAGTTGGTTTTTACATTCTCTCCAAGTTTTTTTCTTTTTTAGAAACTTCCTTTCTCAAAAAATAGTGCTCTGCTGTGACATTTTGGAACAGCTGCTGTGCCCCACCTCAAAGGCTGAGTCTCTCTCTCCACTTAAAAAGCAGTATGTGACCTTCCCAGCTGGAAAAGCTTCACAGCATATGATGATCCTGCGAATAAAGTGGGTTAACGCATCCCCAGTGGCTGTCCTTGAAGCATTTGCCATTCTCATCACTGTGCTACTTCTGAAGAGTCCCTGCCGTAGGTCTAGAAGCTCCCCACCACCCTCCATCCTTCCTCAGCCTCTCGGGTGGAGGCTCTGCCCGCTGGAAATGCAGCTCCACAACTGCTCAACAAATCTGCAAGCTCGAGAACGAAAAAGAGTTACATAAGGGGTGGTTTGTTTGGGAGATTTTTTTTTCCTTTCTCTCTATAATTGGACAGTTTCATAACCGAACTGACAAATAACTTTGATCACTCTTCAGGATAAGAAATTACGTGATGTATTTTATAACAAGGGAAGGAGGTTGTTCAATAGAGTCCCTACCGGGAGACCAAGGTAGCAAGAATCACATCTACAAACTGTTCTTCTAGGGAAGAAAAACCCCAACCAATGTTAGCTAATGCTTGATTAGGTGGCAAGTTACCGGCCAGTCTTCACTCCTAACACAGCGCTGAGAGACAGCTTAACCCAGCGCATTAACCAAGAGGCTAATCAATAAGATGGATAACTGTCCCGTAATAATCCTCACAGATTGTTTCTATTTTCAGAGGGGACTAGTGCTGGCATTAGGGTCTGGAATTGTTGCTTTGCCTGTTTTACGAGGGGCGGCGGTGATCCCTGTGCACGCAGCAAGCTTGCAGCGGGGTGTACATCCCACGGGAGTCAGAGTTTCAGGCTATCTGCTACCCATTTCCCTGCTGGGCAGCAGGAGCTGCTCGCACAGAGGAGAAGGATGGTAGCTTCTTTCTCAGTTCTCCTAAGGGCAAGCGTTTAATATTTCACATGAAGCGACCTGCAGAAATTCACAGCTCCGGGCAGCCCTCCTTGGTGGGCTGGAGCAACACCAGGCTGTCCCATCAGACACATCCTGAGCCAGCAGGAACCAGCCGGGCAAGGGGCCAGCTGGAGCTAAAAGGATCATCGGGAGAGCTGGAGGCTGGTGTGCAGCCAAGCAGGAACCTGGAGCAGCAAGAGCAGAGGCATCGGTCTCAGCACAACCCCTGTCAGCTGGAGAGCGTTAAAAGCTTCTGTTTCCCTGCTGTGCGTGGGGATCCTGGGTCTGAGCAGGCTCGGAGCGTGGGCAAACATCGGAGAGGGGTTCTGACCTCTGCCAGAAGCAGGCAAGGGCAGCTGCTCTCAGGAGGGCTTGGTATCGTTCCAGCGCCACTCAGTTTGAATGCTTGCCTTATTATTCTGGGATGACAGCTCCTGCCTACCTCAAGCCCTGTCTGGGTAGCTCCAAATGACCCAATCTCTGCAGAACCTCATGATCTCACAAGCTGCCTGGGCAGAGAGATCACCCCCATGCAAGCAAAATTCTCCCAGATTGGCCTTGCTCTTACACGTGGGATAAGGACTAAGTGGGATGTAAATACTGGTTGTAGGTGACAATGAACTACCCTCTGCTTTCTCTGAAAGATCACTTCTCTCACCTGCATCAGAGCCATGGTTCCTTTGGCAGCACATCGTGGGCTGAATGCAAATCAAAGCATTTCTGCCTGGGTGTTGCTGCATGCCCAAGCAGCACAACAAACCCCATACGGACAGGCCAGCCGTACCTCTGGGAAAGCAGAAGGTCTAAGCTCCCACAAGAGTTGCAGGGTCCTACACGTGCTGCAGCACAGTGCTGCCTTCATACAGACCATAATCACAGCCTCGAGAAGGCATGGGCAGCTCAGCTCTCTTAAGCGCATTATATTTCTAGGGCTACCAGAACTTACCAACTAAGAGCTAACAATCCACAAGTCGTTCATGACACTAGGAAAACCATAAGCACATCACTCATCAGGTCTGAAAGCTTGTTCTGGGGACATCCCGTAGCAAAAAGGCCAAGTCAGTCACCCACAGCATGATTCTCCACAGCCTCCTACTGCCTAATTCCAACTTTAGGTGCTCAAGAGCTGAGGCCTCCAGCACTGCCCTGTGTCAGGATCTGTGACAGTTACCACACAGAGGAACTGCGGCAGGGAGAAGTCCCATGGAAAAGTTTCAGTATCTCTGTCTCCTGCCATCCCTCTGCCTCTAGAGTAACCACACTCCCTTTTGGATTTTTAATCTCTCTGTAAGGAAAGTGACAATTCATTCCATCGCTTTAAATAAAGGTCACAGTTAGAGAACTGGAAGAGTCTCAGAACACAGACAAATACTGAAGGTAGTTGGAAATGAAATGAGGGTGATGAAAAGCTGCAAGACACCTCTTTGTTTCCAAAGGGAATGCTCTTCCCCTTTCCTCTGCAGAGCCAGCTCCGAGCGCTGCAGAGGCTCCGTCCCTCTCCGGAGGAGGTTGCATAAGAAGATCCATCAGCCTACTCCCGTCTGGCAGGGAGCGGTGTATGAGATCAGAAACTCCCGTTCTGGTACGGACACTTCAAGGTTTGTTTTGCTCTAAGGTGTTAGATTTTTGTCTGGTTTATAACCACAAACTCAAGGCTCTGTTTTCAGAGAAGCCTGCAGCGCCGATGAGAAGCTTCTCATCCCTCGGCAGGATCCCCCCCATGCTGCTCCGAGGAGCTGCAGGGCAGAGGTGGGCAGGACCTGACAAGGACTGTGATGCAGCATGGGGACAGCGTGTCCCAGGGCAGTGTCACAAACACAGACACCTAAATGCGCCCCGCTCCCAGGACAGTTGCTGGGACTGGGACAGACCTGCCTGAGCCACTGACAGCAGGGTGACCCTGATAGAAGGGAAGCACCTGTCAGGGCACAAGTCCCAGGGGCTTTACGCTTCTCCAGATCCTTCCCCTCAAGCCCTGCTGCCATTTCATTAGTCTGAAGCTGAGCCTTGGTGGCACTGCGGCTCACTGACGGTGATCCAGTGCTGTCACCTACTGGCTGGCTGCCGCCTCAAGAGCCCGCAGCTCCTTGCGGAGTGCAGTAGCAGGGAAAAGCCCAGAGGAGCAGCACTGCAGTCTGTGCTGGGCTCAAAGTGCCCAGGAAAACTGCATTTCCAGCTCCTGGGTATTAACATCACCATCACAGAAGCTGCCTGCAGAGAGAAACCAAGGAATCAGTCGGGCTGGGTCTGCAGTAAGGGCCGTGTGTGCTTTGAGGCACTGCGTCAGAACAAGCAAGGGAGAAGGAAGGATCAGTTCACGACCACTTAACCACTACCACAACAGGCCGGGGAGAAGAGGCCACCCAGAAGGGTGTCAGCTGCAGACGGGTGGCAAACTGAGGCTGTGAAACATTGCCAGGGGTTTGGCACCCACAGCCCTCTCCGCTGCCTACATCCCTGCTCCAGGCCCCTTCCTCAGCTCCCCGGCGTCTGTCTGTACCTGACGGATGGGCTCCGGGATCCGGTACCTGCAGCAGGACTTGACCAGGCGCACGGCTGTCTCCAGGCACACCCTGTGGCCCACAGAGATATAAAGCGGCCTAGAGCTGTTGCTGTTGCTACGCAGGGCCTGTGCATTCAGAAACAAGAAAGATCAAATACTTAAGAGGCTTATTTCAACAAACACAGAGCGGCAGCTGAATTATCAGCTAGCCGGTTGCCTTCAGCAGGTGGGATGCCGGCTCTGTGTTTGGCAACTCCCAGCCTTTTTGAATCTCTTCCACTTCCCAGTATCTCCTCAAAGGGACTCTTTGCCCTTTGGGAGCCCTGTGGCCCTTCCCCAAATGCCTCGCGCTGCTCAGGGAAGCAGTGAGAGTTGCTCATGCAGAGTATGTGGAAATACCACCAGCTGCAGGAAGTTTCTTACACCCGCCCGTTTCCCGCACAGCGCTTTTCTGAGTCAGATGCTCCCGTATTGCATCCCAGTAAGCTGCATATTGCATCCCAGTAAGGTGCTACAGAATGAGCACCTCTCCTTGGCTGGCCCCTCAGATGCCATAGCCATGGATGGGAATATATCCAACACCTGAACTGATAACTCTTCTTACACGTCTGAGCTTGCAGAAAGGGGAAAGCAGTGTTACTGGTCACCTCTTCACACCACATCTTCCTGAACTGACATCACTGGGACAGTCCCACTACAGAGACAACATACTCCAGTGCTCCCAGCTACTACACAAAGCTGGAAGACTTGATGGCCAAGCAAAGAGGAAATTCCCCACATCTTACCATGCCCCGGGCTCTCCCAGAAGTGCCTGTCAGTGGGAACGTATCTCCTTCCTTCTGCAGGGAACGAATCTAGGGATAAACACACACAAGGTCAGTTGGTTAGGAAATGCTTGTACGCAGCTGTCCCAATTCTCTTGGGATATTAAAGAGTGGAAATAAATTGCCAGCCTGGCCTAACCTGCTCTCTGTGCAGCTCATCCCTGACCAAGCCATCTGTCTGCAGGAGGTTCTTGGCCACTCCAATACACGGTAGGTCCGTCAGGACTCCGAGGTGACAGGCCACACCAAATCCTGCCAACAAGAAGCCACTGTAACTGCAGGGCAACAGAGAACAGGAATCTCAAACAGCAGCACGGGGACCCCAGAGAGCAGGGCTCTCCGGTGAAGTCCTACCTCTGGGATGGAGCAGGCCATTCCCATCTACAAGAAGTACCTGAAAAAGCCAAAAAAGAAATGTTATTTCCTGTGCACTGAGAGCCACCTGATTATGCAAACAGTGATGCTGGCTCTGGGTGGAAGGAGAATTCTGTCTCAGTCCTTTTACTTGTCTCTATAAGGGTCCTCCAACAAACATGCCACACCTGAGGTCTGAGCCTGGGCTCCTCCTGCTGAAGTCTCTGAACAGCTTCCACCAGGAAAGGGACTTCTCGGAAGGCTAAGAATCCTGCCACGTACGGGGCGCTCACCGTCACCATCCGGCAATCCTCGTACAGCACCTGGGAGCGGTGGGACAGCAGAGACAGTGACCTGTGCCTGGTCCCTGACTGTCTCAGAGGCGTCTCCTCTAGTTTATGTCCCCTGACCTCATGGTTTTTAAAACACTCTGCTGCTGGATCTCTCCCACAAAAGCCAAGGCCACTGGGTTCTGTCAGTCTGTCACTCAAAGAAGGGGGCGGATAAGGGACTGGTGACAGAAGAGGGCTAAATATCACCTACCATACCCTGCCAGAGAGTGAAGTCCTTGACACAAAATTAGGGCAGCTATTCAAATCTGCAGTGGGGGACCTCACCCAGTCACAGCATTATCAAAGGGCATCTGCCCCTGGGCGGGGACAGGCCAAAAGAAACCCTGTCAGATGGGACAAAACAAC